>NC_092766.1:11850551-12185001 GCF_047496795.1 Chiloscyllium punctatum
GAGCGGTTAAACTCCGGCTCGCTTTTGAACGCAATATTTGTAGGGATTGCCTGATTGAACGTTGTATCCAACCCAGTTCCTTATATTGTGTTAACCTAAGGATTAAGGGCTGACTGTCTCGTCAGGGTATAATGGCAGATGGTGAAAAGAGTGACTGGCAGATGGTGAAAAGAGGCAAGGTTTAAGCATCTTCAGGGCACCTAACCTTGGACTGTCTTCTGGAAGAACAGGAAGAGGTTACCACAGTCTGGCATGACCTGGAAAATATCTTGTGCCAACAAGTGCAAATAACATCTGCGCCTTGCAGTTGCCCTGAAATGACCATCTCCAACAAGCCATCGTCCCTTGATATTCAATGGTATCACCGTCACTGAATGCCCAAAGGTTTCGTCACCTCCAGGGCACCTAACCTTGGACTGTCTTCCAAAAGAACAGGAAGAGGTTACCACAATCGATTGAAGATTGGCTGGCTCAGAAAGCAACGGAAAGCGCAAATGGCCCAATTTCTGGTGGGTAGGGATGTGTGCCACAGGCTTTGAACTTGTTCGAATGTCTAGGCCCCAGTTTGGTACTTGTTGGCAACAAGGGAGAGAGAGAGACTGGTTAAGTGGGCAAAGGTGAGGTAAGCGGAGTAGCGTTTTGGGGGAAATGTGAACTCGGCTGGAAGAATTCTTTAACTAGAAGGGACTTATCAAAACGATGAGAGGTTTGCAAGAGAGCTGGGTAGTCAAGTGCATGACTTATGAGGGAAGCTAATCTAATGTGGTTTATTGTAAGGGAAAACCAATGGGGTTAGGCTTCACTTTATACAGATGAGACATCATCTGACGCACCGAATTGGCTTCCTTATTTAAGAAAATCTGTAAGGTAGTTCAGAGAACATTCACCTGACTGATACCAGGGATGGGCAGCTTGTCTTATGACAACAGATTGGATAAACTCGCCTTGTATCCCCTGGAGCTTTACCCCGTTCTAGGAAGGATGTTATTAATTTGGAGAGGCTTTGGAAAAGATTAACTCAGCATGGTTCTGTGAAGGGAAGATGTGAGACATAAAAACAGACTGGGGCATTTTTCACTGGAGGTCGAGGGAGACCTTTATAAAATCACGAGGGGCGTGGATAAGGCGAATGATGAGGGAGCTTTCCCTAGGAGGGAGGAGCTTAAAACTAGCTGGCATATTTTTAAGGTGAGCGGGAAAGATTTAAAAAGGACATGAGGGACAACTTTTTTTTTAAATATGGAGAGTGGTTCGTGTAAGTGTGTGGAATGAGCTGCCAGAGGAAGTGATGGATGCTGGTACAGGTAAAATGTTTGAAAGACATTGGGATAAGTACATGAACAGGAAAGGTTTGGAGGGATATAGGTCAGGAGGAGGCAGGTGGGACTAGTTTACTATGGTGTGTGATGAGTTGGAGGTGACTTAATGGAAATATATAAGATCTTGAGGGGTGTTGAGTGGATGGAGGTGAGCAGGAGGTTACCTCTCTTGGGAGAATGGTTGAAAAATCAGGGGATGAGTGACCTACCAGTAATTTATAGGTTAGCATGTGTCTATGCAGCAAGACCTGGACAATATCCAGCTAGTGCCAACAAGTGGGAACTAGCAATTGCTCTGTAATGACCATCTCCAAGAAACTAGCCATCATCCCTTGATGTTCAATGGTATCACCATCACTGAGTGCCCAAAGCTCAACACCCTGGTGTTTATCATTGACCATGGACTGCCCCTATAAACACAGTGGCTACAAGAGCAAGGCCAGAGGTGAGTAACTCACCCCCAAAACCTGTCCCACCACCCACAAGGCACAAGTCAAGAGCTTGGTGGCATACTCCCTGCTTGCCCTGGACGGGAGCAGCTCCAACAACATTTGAGAAGCTCAACACCATCCAGGACAAAGCAGACTTGATTGGCACCACATCGACTCCCTCCACCACCGACACTCAGTCGTAGCAGTGGGTACCACCTACAAGGTGCACTGCAGCAACTCGCCAAGGCTCTTGTAGACAGCATCTTCCAAACCCGTGACCTCTGCCATATACAGGACAAAGGGGTTTCAGAATAATGGGAACACCAGCAACTTCCCCTCTGAGCCCCTCACTACCCTGACTCAGAATGACTTCCGACAATCAAATTAGAATAATGGTCTTGCACTCCAATGGAATGGGATCAGTTGATGGCCCCCTCAAAGCTGCTTTGCATCCCCGGCAAGTCACCTGACTTTCGACACCACCAGTCCAAACACATTCCCACCTGTTCCTCTTTCTGATTGGTCTCCGACGCCCATGTTCCTTATTTCGGCAATGAGGATTGGTCAAGACGATACAGTGGTCATCCAAATGGAGGGCATGCAGCCAATGTTGACTGTCATTTCCTCCTTTGGCCAGGAAGAATGGACTCGTGGATGGAATTAACCGGTATTAAACATGTAACTTTGAGGAATGGTTTCGTTGCTTTGATTTTTTTGAAGTCAGTGCCACGTGGGCGCACGTGTCCTTGTGCTCCCATTTTCCTGACCTGGCAACATCCTTGCAAATTCTCTCTCTCGCACAGTCTTGGTGATGAAGTGACCAGAACGTGCACAGTGCTCTGGTAGCGTCCTAACTAATGGTACAGACCGTTGCCACATAAACCCCCTTCTCTTGTGCTTTGTATCTTACTGACCCAACCTGCTGAGCGCTGGGCACTTGCTCCAACGTCCCTTACCTTCCAAATGCCTCTGTGTTCCCCATATTGCTGTCCTAGTACAGGCCTGAAGGACCAAATGGCCTACTCCTGCAGTTATATTCTAAGTTTACTCTCCGTTACCTGGCTGAGTAAGTAGTATCATGTCTTGAATTCCATTTGCCAGGTCACGCACATACACCACAACAACACTGTAAGCTGCTTGGGGCTCACTGAAATCCGCCATCTTTTCCCGAAAAAATCTGTCCACCATTACCAAACAGAAATCACCGGAGGAAGTGAAGAAGGCGTTTGGTATACTCACCTCCCACGGGTGGCATGGTGGCTCAGTGGTTAGCATTGCAGCCTCACTGTGCCAGAGACTCGGGTTCGATTCCATCCTTGGGTGGTTGCTTGTGCGGAGTTTGCACATTGTCCCCATATCTGTGTGGGTTTCCTCCGGGTGCTCTGGTTTCGTTCCAAAGATGTGCAGGTTAGGTGGATTAACCATGCTAACTTGCCCATCGTGTTAGGTACATTAGTCAGAGGGAATGGGTCTGGCAGGGTTACTTTTTGGAGGACCGGTTGGGCCGAAGGGCCTGTTTCCATGCTGTAGGGAATCTAATCTAATCTTTATTCGTCATAATATTGAGTACAGGAGTTGGGAGGTTATGTTGTGGCTGTACAGGACATTGGTTAGGCCACTATTGGAATATTGCTTGTAATTCTGGTCTCCTTCCTATCAGAAAAATGTTGTGAAACTTGGAAGGGGTAAGAAAAGATTTACAAGGATGTTGCCAGGGTTGGAGGATTTAAGCTATAGGCTGGGGCTGTTTTCCCTGGTACGGGGGAGCCTGAGGGGTGACCTTTATGGAGGTTTACAAAATCAGGAGGGGCATGGATAGGGTTAATAGACAAAGTCTTTTCCCTGAGGAAAGGGAGGGTGTCCAGAACGAGAGGGCGTAAGATTAGGGTGAGAAGGGAAAGATATAAAAGAGACCTAGGGGGCAACGTTTACACACAGAGGGCGGTACGTGTATGGAATGAGCTGCCAGAGGAAGTGGTGGAGGCTGGTACAATGGCAACATTTAAGAGGCATTTGGATGGGTATGTGAATAGGAAGGGTTTGGAGAGATATGGACTAGATTGGGTTGGGATATCGGGTCAGCATGGACGAGTTGGACCGAAGGGTCTGTTTCTGGGCTGTACGTCTCTATGACTCTATGATTCTGTAACTCAAAGCAGGTCTGACAGCATCTGTGGAGAGAGCAGTGAGAGCAGTGGTGCAGTGCCCCTTGTTCAGGACTGATTGTAGCCATGAGAAGGTCGGTGTGTACATGCTGAGGATTGGGTGGGTAACGGGGAGGGAAGGAAACAGTAGGTGGAGCCCAGAGAGAGAAAAAAAAACGGTTGGGCCAACAAGGGCGTTGGAGGCATGGTGGCTCAGTGGTTAGCATGGCTGCCTCACAGCGCTAGGGACCTGGGTTCGATCCCAACCTCATGTGACTATCTGTGTGGAGTTTGTACATTCACCTCCCCCCCCCCCTCACCGTGTCTGCGTGGGTTTCATCCAGGTGCTCCGGTTTCCTCCCACAATCCAAAGATGTGCAGGGCAGGTGAATTGGCTGTGCTAAATTGCCTGTAGTGTTAGGTGCATTAGTCAGGGGTAAATATAGGATGGGGAATGGGTCTGTGTGGGCTACTCTTTGGAAGGGTCAGTATGGATTTGTTGGGCCGAAGGGCCTGTTTCCATGCTGAAGGAACATTAGGCTCAGAGACGGAGCTGGAAGCCAGGCTGCAAGCATGTCGGGGTGGCATGGTGGCTCAGTGGTTAGCACTGCTCCCTCACAGCACCAGGGTCCCAGGTTCAATTCTAGCTGCTGGTGACTGTCTGTGTGGAGTTTGCACATTCTCCCTGTGTCTGTGTGGGTTTCCTCCCACAGTCCAACGATGTGCAGGTTAGGTGAATTGGCTGTGCTAAATTGCCCATAATGTACCTAACACTATGGTGTGTATACATTAGTCTGAGGGAAATGGGTCCAGGTGGGTTATTCTTCGAAGGGTCGGTGTGGACTTGTTGGGCCGAAGGGGCTCTATTCCTGATAAAGGCCTTTTGCCCAGAACGACGATTTTCCTGCTCCTCGGATACTGCCTGACCTGCTGTGCTTTTCCAGCACCAGTCTAATCTAGACACTGGTTTCCAGCATTTGCAGTCCTTGTTTTTACCTTGTTGGGCCGAAGAGCCTGTTTCCACACTGTAGGGAATCTAATAGAATGGATAAAGATCAGCTTGGGTGAATCAATAAGCTAAAATGGAGACAATTAGTGGCTGACAACAGATTTTTCTTCTGGTATCCGCTCACGCGGTGACCAAGCTTGATGTGTGGGGAGGTTGGGGTAAAGATTTCAGAGAAAGCACTCAAGCCCTGAAATTATTGAACTTGAGATTGAGCCCAGAAGGCTGCCAAGTGGAAAATGAGGTGCTGGTCGTCCAATTTGCACTGAGCTTCCCTGGAGCGCTGTAAGTAGGCCTAAGTTAGCGATGTTGGCCAGTGATAGGTAACAGGGTCATTGTGTTTCAGACAGAGTGCAGGTGCTCTGCAACGCAACACCCAAACTACGTTTTGTCTCCCTAATGTAGAGGAGACCACATTGTGAGCAGTGAATACAGTACATTGGACTGCTGGTACAGCTGGAAAGTATGTTCGAGAGGGTTGAAAAGTGAAGGTGGAGGAAGTAAACAGGTAGATATTAACACCTCCTGCAGTGACTTGGGAAGGTGGTGTGGGCAGTGGAGGAACAGTGGACCAAGATGTAGAGGAACCAGTAACTTGTGGAAGGCTGAGAAGGGCAGGGGTTACTTGTCTGGTGGTGCCATCCAATTGCAATTACACTGTTACCACTGCAATCGTTCACTGGATTCAGCCATTGCAGCATCTTGGTCTTTTCAAAAGAAACTCGAATTGACATTCAATGAAATTTGCAGTTTGTGATTGGCAACTTTTTCCTTCGTTTCCAAGATGGAAGAAGATTTGCTGGAATACAGTTTGTGTTTTAACGTAAACAGTTGAGAAAAACCCCCCAAAACTTGGCTTGTTGTGCCCATTCCACTGGTATACCATCTGCAAAGGTTGGTGGCTCCAGACCATCCTGCGGTAGCGCCACCAGCAGGCTCGGAGGACTAAACCTGGAAACTGCATCTTACTCAACACCGCCACCTAATGGTGAGGATGAGGATGTACACCAGTCACAGCGCCACCCCGCGGCGGGTTGAAGATCTACATGTCTGAGAGTGTATGTGTGTAAGAGAGAGAGAGAGAGTGTGTGTGTAGATGTTCATGAGAGAAAATACATGTGACTGAGACAGAATGTGTGTCAGTGTATGTGAGAGAGATGGTAGCATGCATGAGAAAATAGGTGAGTGTGGAAGAGATTGCCGATGAAAGAATGATTTGGAGATGCCGTGTAGGACTGTGGTGTACAAAGTTTAAAATCACACAACACCAGGATATAGTCCAATAGGTTTAATTGGAAGCACTAGCTTTCGGAGTGACGCTCGTTCATCAGGTGGTTGTGGAGTACACAATTATAAGGCACAGAATTTATAGCAAAGGTTTACAATGTGATGTAACTGAAATTATACATTGAAAAATACCTTGATTGTCTGTTGAATCTTTCATCTGTTCGAATACCATGATGGTTTCACTTCTTTCATGTGTAAATCACAAAACCTTTTTAAAAAGTTGCTGTAACAATGGGGCATTAGCTAGACAATATGTTGAAGGTGTTAGCCACCCCCCCCCCACCCCCCCCATGTTCTCTGTCTATGCCATGATGTTTAGATTGATTCTAATCTAAAATGTGAGAAAACAGAGTTTTACATGAATTCATGCAGTTTTTGAGCAGAGTACAATGTAAATCTGCAAAGACACACACACAGGCTCTCCTATACACACACATACACATGGGCACACATATACACAGACACACCCTTACAGACACACACACACCCACACTTACACAGCCATCCTCTCAGAGACTTAGACCAGTCTACACTCATGCACACACATATACACTCTCTCTCACAGACACTCACAGCCCCCTACCCCAGACATGCACACACAGACAAAGACCCACATATATTTTTGTGGGGTGAATTTGTACTTGCAGAGTTACATTGCACTTTGCTCAAAAACTGTATGATTTCATGAAAACTCTGAGCGCAAAAACTGCATGGATTCGTGTAAAACTCTGTTTTCTCACTTTTTAGATTAGAATCAATCTAAACATCGTGGCATAGACAGAGAACACAGGGGGGCCAACACCTTCAACATATTGTCTAGCTAATGCCCATTGTTACACCAACTTTTTATAAAGGTTTTGTGATTTACACAGGAAAGAAGTGAAACCATCATGGTATTCGAACAGATGAAAGCTTCAACAGACAATCAAGTTATTTTTCAATGTGTAATTTCTGTTACATCACACTGTAAACATTTGCTATAAATTCTGTACCTGAGAATTGTGTCCTCCACTATCACCTGATGAAGGAGCAGTGCTCCGAAAGCTAGCTCCAATTAAACCTGTTGGACTATAATCTGGCGTTGTGTGATTTTTATCGATGAAAGAAAGAATTTATGAGTAAGGCCTGTGTGTATCAATAACCATGTGAGAATGTGTAAGAGTGTGTTTGAGTGTGTGTATATATGTGTGAGTGAGTGTGCATTACTGTGTGTAAGTGTGACAGCATTGATTATAAAGTCATAGAGCATGGAAACAGATCCTTCAGTACAACCAGTCCACGCCAAGCATAATCCCAAAGTAAACTGGTCCCACCGGCTTGCACTTGGCCCATATCCCTCCAAACCTTTCCTATTCATGTACTTATCCAAATATCTTTTAAACATTCTAACTGTACCCACATTCACCACTACCTCTGGAAGTTCATTCCACAAGCAAACTTCTGACTGTACAAAAATAAATGTCTTCTTAAAATCTTTCTTCTCTTATCTTAAAAGTAAGACCCCAGTCTTGAGATCCCTCCTCCTAAGTAAGGGACATCTACTATTCACCTTATTTATACCCTTATGACTTTATAAACCCCTACGACATCATCTCTCAATGTTCTACCTTACAGTGAAAAATGCCCCACTCTCCAGTCACAGCGACTTCCCAGTGAATCTCTTCTGGACACTCTCCAACTTAATAATATCTTTCCCATAACAGTGAGACCAGAACTGGATGCAGTACTCCAGAAGAGTTCTCACCAATGTCCTGTACAACATCAACAGGACGTCCCAACTCCTATACTCAAAGATCTGAAGTAATGAAGGCAAGTGTGCTACATGTGACACAAACTTTGAAGAATTATGTCCCGAACCCCTCAGTCTATCTGTTCTACAACACTACCCAGGGCCCTAATATTAATTGCATAACCCTTCCTCTTGTTTGTTTACTGAAATGCAATTTATCTAAATTAAACTTCATTTCCACTCCTCAGCCCATTGGTCCAATTGATCAAGATCGTGTAATCTTAGATAAACCTCATCACTGTTCACTCTACCACCAATCTTGGTCTCATTTGCAAACTTACCAACCATGTCTTCTATATTCTCATCTAAATCATTTAAAGAAATGACAAACACAAAATGGACCCAGCACAGGTCTCTGTGGAACTCTGTTGGTCAGAGGCCTCCAATCTGAAAAACAACTCTCCTTCACAACTCTCTGTCTCCTGCCATCAAGCCAATTTTGTATCCAATTGGCTAGCTCACTCTGAATCCCATTTGACTTTATGAACTTTACTAATTAGTCTACCATGTGGAATATCATCAAAGGCTTTACTAAAGTCCACGTAGACAATGTCTACCGCTCTGCCTCATCAATCTTCTTAACTTCCTCAAACAACTCAAACAAGTTTGTGAGATGCAATTTCCCTTGCAGAAAACCAAGCTGACTATCCCTAATCAATCCTTGCCCCTCCAAATGCATATAAATCTATTCTTTAAAATGGCGGTGCTCGCACCCGACATAGTGCACTAGTTGGAGGATGCTCAGGTGTGGAGTCTGTGTATATATTGGGTGTGGGCACTTGCACTCCCCTTTTGATTCTCTCAAAAAACTTCTCCTCTGGATTTGGTTGCACTTCAGTCCCATCTTTGGGCACCCGGTGCAGAGCGGGAAGGGTCGGACCTGCTCGTGGGCCTGGGGGCTCCTGGGCCTGGCCAAACTGGCCGTAAACAAGTCCAGGCAGAGGGCGGTGGAGAGGGTCGTTGGGGCTGACTGCCTGCCCCTCTTCCGCGGTCACATCAGAGCCTGGGTGTCTCTGGAGGAGGAGCATGCGGTGTCCACCAACACCCTGGAGTCGTTCAGGGAGAGGTGGGCGCCACAGGGAGTGGAGTGTATTATTTCCCCCTCCATCTCTATGTTGATTTAATCCCTACCCTCCCCTTCACTGTTTGATCACCCAGCATTGCCCTCTGCGACTTGCGTGTATCCTTTCTTCCAAGAGGTGATGCACAAATAAAGATTTACACACTTGTCTTTTACCGTGTCTGACACCTGCACACTCACGACCTGAGTGCGGGGGAAAAATAAGCACTACAGCTGTCAGACAGTAGTAAGAAAAAAAGAAATAAAAATCAAATCTTTCAGCATCGCTTTCAACAATTTACACGGCACTGAAGTCAGAATCATGTTGAAATTTAAAAGCATGTTTATTATATTGAGTTATTTAACAGATTGTCAATATCGACACATTTATAAAACTTTTTTAGAGGTATGCAAAATGACCTCAACCTTTATCAATGCATTTGCCAGTTCATTTTTTAACAAAATGAGCCTGTGTCTGTGCGGATCCCACTGTTCGTTGAACAGATTTAATTGGAAGCACTAGCTTTTGGAGCGCTGCTCCTGCATCAGGTGAAGGAGCAGGACCCCGAAGGCTAGTGCTGTTGGACTATAACCTGGTGTTGTGTGATTTTTAACTTTACACAGCCCCAGTCCAACATCGGTATCCCCAAAGCATGACTGTTGGTTGATGGAAGCTGTGAGATGCTTCACTCCCTCTTATGAAATCTTTCATGCCATTTCCCCATTCTAACACGAGAGGGTGGCATTGTACCACTTTCATTAAGATGGGTGTTGGACTGGGGTGGACCAAGTGCTCCCAAATAAACCTGTTGGGCGATGACCTGGTGCGGCGTGACGGTTCCCCCCCCCCTACTTTAATCAAGGCAGAGGCTTTGAACTTTATTCCTTCCCCTCTACAGCAATGTAAAAGCTCTCCTGCTGTAGCAGCCTGAGCTAACTTTCAACGGAAGAGCCACATGAACATGTTTTGAGTTGATGCAACGTTGACCACACATTGCACTTCTGTACGATATGGGAACAGAACGAACTGGAGCTACTCAACAGATGTGGCAGCATTTGTGGGGAGAGAAACTGAGTTAACGTTTCGAGTCTGGTATGATTTTGTGCGGGAGATATGGGATCGAATCCCATCACAGCAGGTGTGGATTCAGTTTTTAAAAAATCACTGGATTTTTAAAATTGGGGACCACGTTTGTCATTATAAAAAAACCCTGCTGATGTCTTTTAGCTAAAAAATAACAGGTTATAGTCCAACAGGTTTATTTGGAAGTATTCCCTCAATATCCTTTAGGGAAGGAAATCTACCTACATTCGATTCCAGACCCACAGCAATGGGGTCCAAGATTAGAGTGGTGCTGGAAAAGCACAGCAGGTCAGACAGCATCCGAGGAGCAGGAAGAGCTTCCAGATGAAGGGCCTTTGCCCGAAACGTCGATTTTCCTGCTTCTCGGATGCTGCCTGATACTGTGCTTCTCTAGCACCACTCTAACCTTGACTCTAATCTATTGCATCTACAGTACCCATTTCCACCCACAGCAATGGGGTTTGCTCTTAATTGGGAAATTGGGAATGGGCAATGGAAACCGGCCCAGCCAGCGATAACCACATCCCACTGAAGAATTATAAACAAGGGACCGAGCTCTGGAGCTTCCTTCTTCCCAGAGAATAATTTATTTTATTTACACATGCATTTTGCAAAAGCAACTGCAGTTAGAGGACCTGCTGGGAAAATAAAAGACTGAAATAGGTTGATAGTAACTCAAAGGAGAAAATCTGTCTTGTTGTGTCCTTAATGATTGCTTTGAGTATTAAACCAACAATACTTCAATCTCTGACCTCAAAAGGTCTCCGTGAGACACTAGTAAAGGTGAAAGGAGAGCTTTAGTGCTTGCTGGAAGTTTCATGGGCTCCAGGCTGATTTCCACAGGGCTGTGGCTTCCATTGCAAATCCTGACCCCCACCCGGATAGAATCCCAGATTTTCATCGGCGCCCTCCCTTTTTTTTCCTCTTCTCCAGTGCAGCAAATTCCAAGGAGGCATACAGAGGCCCACCGGGAGTCTGGGGAAAAAGGTCAAGATGCAAAGTGGTTACAACACAGGACCAATGATCCCACCTTGTCATTGAGTTTCAGCGAATGTCAGAGCATTCGGCCCGTCATTCCACTGCCAGTTCTGTCCAGTGACTACGCCCTCAGCACTAACCCTATGACAGTGGAGAGCTCTCCCAGCGCTGGTCATCTGATGGTGCCTGCGCCCTCAGCACTAACCGTCCAACAGTGATGTCTCCCTCAGCACTGACCCTTCGACAGCATTCCCTCCTTCAGTGCTGACCCTCCGACAGCATCCCCTCCCTCAGCACTTACCATCCAACAGTGCTGTCTCCCTTGGCACTGACCCTCCGACAGCAGCCCCTCCCTCAGCACTGACCATCCAACAGTGCTGTCTCCCTTAGCACTGACCCTCCGACAGCATCCCCCTCCCTCAGCACTGACCGTCCAACAATGCTGTCTCCCTTAGCACTGACCCTCCGACAGCATCCTCTCCCTCAGCACTGACCATCCAACAGTGCTGTCTCCCTTAGCACTGACCCTCTGATAGTGTCCTCTCCTCAGCAATGACCCTCTGACAGTGTCCTCTCCCTCAGCACTGACCATCCAACAGTGCTGTCTCCCTTAGCACTGACCCTCTGATAGTGTCCTCTCCTCAGCAATGACCCTCTGACAGTGTCCGCTCCTCAGCACTGACCGTCCAATAGTGCAGAGTCTTCTCAGTGCTGGTCCTCCGACAGCATCCCAACCCTCAGCACTGAGCCTCCGACAGTGCCTGCCCCCTCAGCACTGACCATCTGAGTGCCCACGTCCTGAGCATTGACCCGACGAAAGTGCCCACTGCCCCACCACTGACTCTTTGACAGTTCCTGCACCCGCAGCACTGACAATCTGACAGTGTCCACTCCCTCAGCACTGACCCTCGGACAGAGCCCATTTCCTCAGCACTGACCCTCTGACAGAGCCCACTCCCTCAGCACTGACCCTCTGACAGAGCCCATTCCCTCAGCGCTGCCCCTGTGACAGTGTGGCACTGTGAGGAGTGGAGAGGGAGGTTGAGCTCCAGGAGACACCCTCAGTCATAGCTCTTTGAAACTGCCAGAATTCTCAGTCTTCATTTTAAACCTCAATATTAACCAACATGGTTGGATGGAGGATGCTGTGTGGTCAGTCCCAGTGCAGAGTTAAAATGGTGACAGAGCAACAATGAGCTGGGAGTGGGACACAGACATTTGGAAATCCCCAGTCAACTCTGAGAGAGGCATCCTCTCCCAATCAGTAACCCCTCCTCTTGCTTATCAGACCTGGATAAGGCTAATGGAGTTATTTTGATTCCAGTTTCAGGGAGCTGTGAGATTTGTTAGTTATTCAGTTCCAGACTGGCCTGGTGTCATTTGGTTGAAATCTCCAACAGATTTTGAACTGATTATCCTCAACCATCTCACGCTTGTGAATTGGGACAATGCTTAGAATCAACTCACCTGGACTCCGTCTGGATGTGCCCGCCTTGCCTCTGTTTGGTGGCTCTTTCCTGTATGTTAATGGGTCAGATGTGAAAGGTAAATTAATCCCAGTCTGGGAAATCTAGGGCTAAATCGAGACAAAGTGCGCGCCAGTGATTTGTCAATGTACCAATTCCTCAGTGCACCCATGTCAATTAACTCACTCAATTATAGTTGCAAATTCCTAACGCCCTCACAGTATGGAAACAGACCCTTCAGTCTAACCAGTCCCTGCTGAACATAATCCCAAACTAAACTAGTCCCATCTGCCTGTGCACTTGGCCCATATCTCTCCAAACATTTCCTATCCATGTCCTTACCTATTATTTACTATCCATACGACTTAACTCTGTGACCTGCCTGCATTGCTCACAAGACAAACCTTTTCACGTGATAATAAATTTAATCCAATTTAATTCACTGCCTCTGGAAGTTCATTCCATACACGAACCACTGTCTGTGTAAAAAAAAAACAATTTCCCCTCATGCCTTTTTAAAATCTTTTTCCTCTTACCTTGAAAATGTGCCCCCTAGTCTTGAAATCCCCACTCGAGGGAAAAGACACCCGTCATTCACCTTATCTCGGTCCCTCATGATATTACAAACCTTTATAAAGTCATCCGTCAACTTCCTACACTCCAGTGAGAAAGCTCCCAGCTTATCCAACCTTTCCTTACAATCCGCCAATCCCGGCAGCAGTCTGGTAAATCTCTTCTGAACCCTCTCCCAGTTTAATGATATCCTTCCTATGACAGGGCAACCAGAATTGGACCGAGTACTCCAGATGAGGCCTCACCAATGTCCTGTACAACCTCAACATGATGTTCCAACCTCGAAACTCAAAGATCTGAGCAATGAAGGCAAGTGTGTGAAACACCTTCTTGACCAGCCTGTCAACATGTGACACAAACTTCAAAGAATTATGTGTCTGCACCCCTAGGCATCTCTGCTCTACAACACTATCCAAGGCCTTCCATTTAATTGTATAATCCTGCCCCTGTTTGTTTTACCAAAATGCAATACCAGACATTTATCCAAATTAAACT
Source organism: Chiloscyllium punctatum (assembly GCF_047496795.1). Lineage (NCBI taxonomy): Eukaryota > Metazoa > Chordata > Chondrichthyes > Orectolobiformes > Hemiscylliidae > Chiloscyllium > Chiloscyllium punctatum. The sequence goes on from NC_092766.1 coordinate 11,864,184, forward strand.
CCATCTTCCACTCCTCAGCACACTGATCCAATTGATCAAGAACTCTTTGTCATTTTCAATAACTTTCTTCACTGTCCACTATGCCACCAATCTTGGTGTCAACTGCAAACTTCCTAACGATGCTTCCTATATTATCATCTAAATCATTTTTATAAATGACAAACAGAAGTGGACCCAGTACCAATCCCTGTGGAACACTGCAGGTCACAGTCCTCCACTCTGAAAAACAAATCTCCATCATTCCTCTCTGTCTCCTGCTGTCAAGCCAATTTTGTACTCCATTGGCAAGCTCACCCTGAATCCTATGCAATCTAACTTCACTAATTAATACACCATACAGAACTGTGTCAAACACTTCAGTAACATTGAAGTAAACCACATCTACCGCTCTGCCCTCATCAATCTTCTCGATCACTTGTTACAAAGCTGGTTTTGTTTTTTGAAATGTTGTTCCTTTTCTCAAGGATGCTATGTCCTTGGTTTTTTTTTCTCCCTAGAGGAGTAATAAACTGCTGTTCTTTGTGTTTCATTGTGTAATTTTGTGAATAAATGTTTGTCTGTTTTTAACCTGGTAGTTAACCTCGCTAGCTTACGCTGGGTAATTTTCACTGGACACTTAATGAAACAAATTGCAAAGTTGTGGTCTTGGCTGCTTGCTTAAGAATGTTTTGAGTGGTTTGGCCTAGTCTATAACACACTTCCTCAAAAACTGCATCAAGTGTACGGGATACAATTTCCCTAGAACAAAACTATGGCTGGTATTCATAAATGCATAATTTCAGGATCACCTCCAACAATTTACCCACCGCTGAAGTCAAATTCACAGGTCCTCATACCTCTTCGTAAACAAAGGCAGAGCATTAGCCTACCTCCAGTCATTCGGCACCTCAAGCGTATTTATAGATGACATAAAAATTTCTGTAAGAGTCCCCGCTATTTCCTCAATAACTTCCCTCAAAGTCCTGGGATACACTTGATCAGGTCCCAGAGACTTATCCACCTTTATATTTTCTAAGGTCTCGAGCACTCCTTCTTCTATGATGTGACCTAGTTTCAACACACCAATATTTATTTCTCTAGCCTCCATTTCTTTCTCTACAGTAAAAAACTGACATGAAATATTCATTTAATATTGCTCCCTTCACAGAAACCCTACACAGTGGAAAAAGACCCTTCAGCCCAACAAGTCCACAATGACCCTCAAGAGTATCCCACCTAGATCCATTCCCCGAGCTTATCACTCTACATTTACCCTGACTGATCTTTCTAACCCATACATCCCTGAACACAATGGACAATTTAGCATAGCCAATTCACCTAACTTACACATCTTTGGACTCTGGGAGGAAACTGGAGCATCCAGAGACAACCCACGCAGACACGGGGAGAATGTACAAACTCCACACTGACAGTCGCCCGAGGGTAGAGTTGAAAGGGTCGCTGGTGTCGTGAGGCAGCAGTGTTAATCACTGAGCCACCGTGCCACCCCAAAGCGTACGCCCACACAGGGACTCTTGAGGTGCAAGAGAAAGATGCCCTCTTTGATCTTTAATGCGTCTACTCTATAGAAATATCTGCTGAAAACAGTACATCCCCCCATATTCAGCAATATCATCTCAATACAGTAATCTAACTTCAATACTCCAACATTCTCTCAACTCAGCAATATCCCCCAACTACTCCAATATTCCCTCAACGCAGCAATATTCTTTCAAAACACCACTGTTCCCTCAAAACTCCAATATACCCTGAATTCTCAAATATTCCCTCCACACAGCAATGTTCCCTGAATATCCCAATAGTCTCGCATTCCACCAATAGTGTCATAACACTCCAATGGTCCCTCACAATAACAGTATCTCCTCAGTCCATCAATATTCTCAATATTCCAGCATTTTATCAATGCACCAATATTCCATCAAGAAAACATTATTTCCCCAAAACTCCAACATTCCCCCAGTCCTCCAATATTCTCTCGATACCTCAACGTTGCCTCAATACTCTAATAGTTTCACAATAGACCAATACTCCAGTATCCCCTCAATATTTGAATATTCTCTTAATGTCCCAATTATTCCTCAACACTCCAATATTCTCCGAATGCACCAATTCTTCCACAATGCTGTAATAGTCCCTCAATGTTTTAAAATTCCCTAAGTGCTACAATGCTGATCCCATTTTAGTCTCAACCCCACATGCCTTTTCACTCCCTACAAGTTTTCAAGTCGTCACTAATGAAAGAAAATGTTTATCTCCTCCTTAGATTTATTCAGTGTCCCAGCATCCACCGCGCTCTGGCGTAGTGAATTTCACAGATTCACTACCTTCGGAGAGAAGTAAATCTTCCTCATCTCTGTTTTAAATCTGCCATTTCTGAGTCTAAAGCTATGATTACTTGTTCTAACTTGCCCCACAAAGTGAAACATCCTCTACACATCCCCTTTAGCATTTTATATACTTCAATGAGATCTCCTCTCATTTTTCTGAACTCCAGTAACTATAAGCCTGAACTGCTCACTATCTCTTCATAATACAAGTCCTTCATCGCTGGAATTGATTAAATTAGCAATTATTACTACATATTAATTAAGCATGACATTATTGCTGGTATTAATAGATGGATATCATGTTACCATTGTTATTAAAACATACATATATAACATTTCTGCTGGTTAATTGTACTTATAATGTTATTGCTGGTAGGTGTAATTAACGGTAGCATTAATAAATATAATGTTACTGCTGGTAATGAAAATAAATATCACATTACCGCTGATTTCACAAATAACTACAATGATACTGTTGGTATTTATAAATAAATGCAGGATTGTTGCTTGCATTTATAATTACTGCTCGTATTAAAAAGTAAGTACAATGTTGCTGCATCTATTTATGAATACGTATTATATTACTGCCGGCATTTATAAATACACATGATATTGCTGCCGATATTCAAAAATACATACAATGCATTTAGAAACAGAAACAGTATCATTTATTGTTTATGAATACAAACAGTAATGTTATATTTATAAATGCATTGTATGTAATGTTGAATATCAACAGCCTTATCATATGTGTTTATAAATGCTGGCAGTAATATAATATGTATTCATAAACAGAAGCAGTATCATTTATTGTTGATGAATACATATTATATTGTTGCTGTAATATTCCTATGAATAAACATAACAGCTAGATTTTATAGATAAATATAATGATGCTTTTATTTCGAAACAAATATAACATTACTGTTTGTATTTATAATCAATTACAATGTTACTGCATGCACTTACAAATAAATATAACATTACTGCTGGTATTTATAATAAATGTAATGTTACTGCATAAATTTATGAATATATATATCATTATTGCTTGTATTTATAATTAAATACTATGTTACTGCATAGATTTATAAATAACTATAACATGACCGCTAATGTTTATAGATACATATGATATTGCTGCAATATAAATTTAATATTACTGCTTGGGTTTATAAATATAACATTAGTGTTGATATGTAACATTACTGCTGTTTTTATAAACGAATGTAATATTACTGTTTGCATTTATAAATAAATATAATGTTACTGCTGAAACTTTTAAATAATATAATGCAGCTGCTGGGATTTTTAATTCAATGTAATATTACTGCTAGCATTTATATATAAACGTAATATAAATAAATATGATGTTACTGATAGAATAAATAATAAATATAATGTTAGTGCTTGCATTTCTAAATAAACTTAAATTATACTGTTGATATTTATAAATAAATACATTACAGCGGGTGGCATAACTAGACATAATGTTATTGCTATTGCTAATGGGCTAATGATTTGAGTGACCAACAGATAAGAGAGACGTTGCAAAAATAGTTTATTAGCGGGGAATGCACTCACTGATCTTCCGTATTATTTTCCCCATTTAGTGTTACTAAATATTAATTAAATATGACATTATAGCTGGATTTAATTGATGAGTATAATGTTATCACAGTTATTAATACATTCATATCTAACATTGCTGCTGTTTAATTCTAATTATAAAATTATTGCTGATATTCACTAATAACTCGCATTAATAAATATTTATAATCAATATCACATCTCACAAATAGCTACAATGAAACTGTTGGTATTTATCAATAAATGTCGGATTGTTGCTGTATTTATAATTACTGCTGGTATTAAAAGATAAATACTGCTTCTATTGCTCCAAGATTTCAGGCTCACTCACCAGATGGTCGCTGGCCCTTTCCCCCGTTTTGCGACATCTCTGTCAAGCGAAAACTGCGAGGGAGGGCAAAAGACGAAAGAAAAAAAGCGAAGTTTATTCACGTACATCAGCACTCGAGCACCAGAAATAGCCGAACGGTCTCAGGGTCAATCTGGGAAGGTCGTGGAGGAATTTGCAATCGGGGTTGGGGGCTTTCAGATGGTGAACAAATGGTTCAGGTACTCACTTTTCCCCGTGTGTATTCCCGCCTTTCCCTGTGGGAACAAGAGCGAGACAAAACTGGGAATTAGCAACGGAGAGCAGGCGGGGGGGGGGGGGGGGGGGGTGGGGGAGGGGGGTGGAGGAGGGACAGGCGATAAGATTTGATTCTCACCTGATCTGCCTCTTCTGCAAATCCAAATGATCAGAAGGACCATCAGGAATGCCACCACCGCCGAGGCTGCAGTCACATAAGGGAAGGCCTGGTTGCACCATTCTGAGGGCAAAGAGAACGCATTAGTCATAGGGTCATAGAGACGGACAGCAAGGAAACAGACCCTTCGGTCCAACCCGTCCATGCTGACCAGATATCCCAACCCAGTCTCGTCCCACCTGCCAGTACCCGGCCCATATCCCTCCAAACCCTTCCTATTCATGTACCCATCTAAATGCCTCTGAAATGTTGCAATTGTACCAGCCTCCACCACTTCCTCTGGCAGCTCATTCCATACACGTACCCCCCTCTGCGTGAAAAAGTTGCCCCTTAGGTCTCTTTTATATCTTTCCCCCTCTCACCCTAAACCTATACCCCTCTAGCTCTGGACTCCCCCACCCCAGGGAAATGACTTTGTCTATTTACCCTATCCATGCCCCTCATAATTTTGTAAACCTCTATAAGGTCACCCCTCAGCCTCTGGCGCTCCAGGGAAAACAGCCCCGGCTTGTTCAGCCTCTCCCTCTCCATCCTTGTAAATCTTTTCTGAACCCTTTCAAGTGTCACAACATCTTTCCGATAGGAAGCAGACCAGAACTGCACCCAATATTCCAACAGTGACCTAATCAATGTCCTGTACAGCCGCAACAGTCAGTTCATTGTAATCCCGGATTACATGAGGCAATCTTGACCCCTTCCGAATTGGGATTGGTTGGAGGTGGGGCGGATGGTCTGTAATGGAGAGGAGGAAGGGTTGGTGAAGCTGCTTAAATTGTACAATAAAACAGCCTGAATGTGACCAGCACAGCGCTGATGCTAGGTAGATGAAGCGCAGAATGAGGCCATTCTTCCCGGAGTGCCCCGACTAGCTCCTTCACAGGGAAACGTCTCCTCTCCGAGTCAGTTCCCCCTTCCCCACACATTCCCTCCTTTAATCCTCTGGGCTATTGAGGAGAACTATCCCAGTTTCTTCCAATCTTTCTCACTCTCTCTCTCTGCATGAATCAAAGTTCCCTTATTCCAGCCTTCCGCAACCCCGGTCTGTTCTTGTGAAAAACCAGCTTCCACATCCCCACCTCCCCCCTCCCCCCTCCCCTCTCCCCGCGTTCACGCCCTCCCCCGACTCTTGCTCCTTCCCTACAGAGTGGCACCCCAGAGCTCCTCAAATATCGGTCAGCCACAGGATCTTATACATCTCGGTAGATGGAGGGACAGGGAACTTTGAGGGAGCGGGGTGGACTTGGATAGGGGGAGCGGGCAATGTGGAAAAAAGTCTGAGGTTATGCACTTTGATCAGAAGTTAAATCTTGAGAGGTTGACTTCAAGATTCCCAGAAGGTTAACATGCAGGTTTCAGATGGCAGTTAGGAAGACAAATGCAACGTTAGCGTTCATTTCAAGAGGGCAAGAGGACAAGAGCAGAGATGTACTGCTAAGGGTGACCGAGGCGCTGCTCAGAGCACATTAGGAAGATTACCAAGTTTTGCGCTCCCTGTCGCCAGAAGGATGTTTTGGCGTTGGAGAGACTCCACAGGGGGTGAGGAGCTTGTCATATGAGGAACATGATGTGGAGCTGCTAGCGTTGGACTGTGGGGGACAAAGTTAAAAATGACAGAACACCACGTTATAGTCCAACAGGTTTATTTGGAAGCACTAGCTTTCAGTGCGTTGCTCCCTCATTTGGGAGCTGTGGAGCAGGATTATAAGACACAGAATTTATCACAAAAGATCTAAATGTCATGCAGCTGAAATGATATATTGAACAAATATAGATTTCTGTAAAGTCTTTCATCTTTTAGAATGGGTTGCAGGTTTCAGTTCATTAAAAATATAAATCCCAGATCTTAGAGTCATAGAGATGTACAGCATGGAAACAGACCCTTTGGTCCAACCTGTCCACGCCGATCAGATATCCCAACTCAATCTAGTCCCACCTGCCAGCACACCGCCCATATCTCTCCTTTCTTTAAGCCCTTAAGATCGCTCGAGAATGTGACATAATAGAAATTCTGGGATTTACGGCACGGTGGCTCAGTGGTTAGCACTGCTGCCTCACAGCACCAGGGCCCCAGGTTTGATTCCAGCCTCGGGTGACTGTCTGTGTGGGGTTTGCACATTCTCTCTGTGTCTGCGTGGGTTTCCTCCCACAGTCCAAAAATGTGCAGGTTAGGGTGGATTGGCTGTGGGAAATTGTCCCACAGTGTCCAGGGATGTGCAGGTTAGGGTGGATTAGAAGTGGGAAATTGTCCCGTAGCGCCCAGGGATGTGCAGGTTAGGGTGGATTGGCCATGGGAAATTGTTCCATAGCGCCCAGGGAAGTGCAGGTTAGGGTGAATTGGCCATGGGAAATTGTCCCATAGTGCCCATGGATGTGCAGGTTAGGGTGGATTGGCCGTGGGAAATTGTCCCACAGTGCCCAGGGATGTGCAGGTTAGGGTGGAATGGCCGTGGGAAATTGTCCCATAGTGCCCAGGGATGTGCAGGTTAGGGTGGATTGGCCGTGGGAAATTGTCCCATAGTGCCCATGGATGTGCAGGTTAGGGTGGATTGGCCGTTGGAAATTGTCCCATAGTGCCCAGGGATGTGCAGGTGATGGTGAATTGGCCATGGGAAATTGTCCCATAGCGCCCAGGGATGTGCAGGTTAGGGTGGATTGGCCGTTGGAAAATTGTCCCATAGTGCCCAGGGATGTGCAGGTTAGGGTGGATTGGCCATGGGAAATTGTCCCATAGTGCCCATGGATGTGCAGGTTAGGGTGGATTGGCCGTGGGAAATTGTTCCATAGTGCCCATGGATGTGCAGGTTAGGGTGGATTGGCCATGGGAAATTGTCCCATAGTGCCCATGGATGTGCAGGTTAGGGTGGATTGGCTGTGAGGCCTGGATAGAGTGTATGTGGAGAAGATGTTCCCACTCGGAGGACACACAAAGACCCGAGGGCACAGCCTCAGGGTGAGGAGATGACCCTTTAGAACTGAGATGTGGTGGAATTTCTTCAGCCAGAGGGTAGGCTAATCCGTGGAATTCATTGCCACAGAGAGTTGTGCAAACCAGGCCCTTGCGTGTAATTAACACAGGGATAGATAGGCTTTTGATTGTTAAGGGGATCAAGGGTTACAGGGAGAATGCGTTCGAGAAACATATCAGCCATGATCGAATAGCAAGCCAGGCTTAATGGGACAAATGGCCTAATTCTACCCCTACATCTTATCGTTTAGCCGCACCCCCGCCCCCCCCCCCCCCTCCCCATCCCCGCTCTGTCATTGTCAAATCTTCAACTACTGTTACAGGGTTCTTGGGATGTGTGTGTGTGTGTGTGTGTATGTGTGTGTGTGTGTGTGTGTCGGTGTGTGTGTGCTGTGTGTGTGTGTGTCGGTGTGTGTGTGTGTCGGTGTGTGTGTCTGTGTATGTGTGTGTGTGTGTCGGTGTATGTGCGTGTGTGTGTGTGTCGCTGTGTGTCTTTTGATGTCTTTTTGGATACGCCATTTTACTTTCTCCAGCTCCCCAAAAGAGACGTGTCAATGATTGCTTCAGATTGGATTAGATTACTTGCAGTGTGAAAACAGGCTCTTCGGCCCAACAAGCCCACACTGACCCTCCGAAGAGCAACCCACCCAGACCCATTCCCCTACATTTACCCCTACATCTAAAACTATGGATAATTTAGCGTGGCCAATTCACCTAACCTGCACATTTTCGGAGGAAACCAGAGCACCCAGAGGGAATCCACGCAGACACGGGGAGAACATGCCAACTCCACTCAGACAGTCGCCCGAGGTGGGAATTGAACTCGGGTTTCTGGCGCTGTGAGGCAGCAGTGCTAACCACTTCAGAGTATACTTTCTGCTCTAACTCTAACCCTTACCTTCACCATAATCCGAACAGTAACCCTAATCCTACATCTAAACGTAAAATTAACTGTAAACCTAGCCCTAAATCCAATCTTAACCAGACGGGTTGGACCGAAGGGTCTGTTTCCATGCTGTACATCTCTATGACTCTATAACTAAACCCTAACCCGAACCCCGAGATTAACCCTAGCCCTAATCCTGACTCTATTCCGAATCCTAATCCTAACTATTAGCTCAATCCTACGCCCAATCCAAACCGAACTCTACTTACTTTGAATGATAACTCAAATCCGAACCCGACCCTAATCTTAATCATAACCCTGAACCTAGCCCAAACTCTAATTCTAACATCAACCTTAACCCTAACCCCATTTATATAGAAGAAATCAGTTTTTTTCAGCATCTCCTCCAACCGTCAAATCTCTGGGCCCTCAGGCGACCCTGTAGGCTTAGTGATGGCGATATCTTAAGCTTCTAACTCTCCATTTTCAGCATGACTTCACGCTCAGAGGTTTACCCAGGATAAAAGGTTCACACTGAACCTCGAAACTAGAACGGATTTTTCGTCAGGACATTGCAGAAAGAGAAGGGGAGAGTCATAGAGATGTACAGCATGGAAACAGACCCTTCGGTCCAACCTGTCCATGCTGACCAGATATCCCAACCCAATCTAGTCCCACCTGCCAGCACTGGGCCCATATCCCTCCAAACCCTTCCTATTCATATACCCATCCAAGTGCCTCTTAAATGTTGCAATTGTACCAGCCTCCACCACATCCTCTGGCAGCTCATTCCACACGCGTACCACCCTCTGCGTGAAAAAGTTGCCCCTTAGGTCTCTTTTATATTATTCCCCTCTCACCCTAAACCTATGCCCCTCTAGTTCTGGACTCCCCGTCCCCAGGGATAAGACTTTGCCTATTTATCCTATCCATGCCTCTCATAATTTTGTAAACCTCTATGAGGTCACCCCTCAGCCTCCGACGCTCCAGGGAAAATAGCCCCACCCTGTTCAGCCTCTCCCTATAGCTCAGATCCTCCAACCCTGTCAACATCCTTGTAAATCTTTGCTGAACCGTTTCAAGTTTCACAACATATTTCTGATAGGAAGGAGACCAGAATTGCACGCAATATTCCAACAGTGGCGTAACCAATGTCCTGTACAGCCGCAACATGACCTCCCAACTCCTGTACTAAATACTCTGACCAATAAAGGAAAGCATACCAAACGCCGCTTTCACTATCCTATCTACCTGCGACCCCACTTTCAAGGAGCTATGAACCTGCACTCCAAGGTCTCTTCATTCAGCAACACTCCCTCGGACCTTACCACGAAGTGTATAAGTCCTGTGAAGATTTGCTTTCCCAAAATGCGGCATCTCGCATTTATCTGAATTAAACTCCATCTGCCACTTCTCAACCTATTGGCCCATCTGGTCAAGATCCTGTTGTAATCTGAGGTAACCCTCTTTGCTGTCCACTACACCTCCAATTTTAGTGTTATCTGCAAATTTACTAACTGTGCCTCGCTTCCAGTCTGAAAATCAACCCTCCAACACCACCCTCTATCTTCTACCTTTGAGCCAGTTCTGTAACCAAATGACTAGTTCTCCCAGTATTCCATGAGATCTAACCTTGCTAATCAGTCTCCCATGGGGAATCTTGTCAAACGCCTTACTGAAGTCCATATCGATCACATCTACTGCTCTGCCCTCATCAATCCTCTTTGTTACTTACTCAGAAAATCCAATCAAGTTTGAGAGACATGATTTCCCATGCACAAAGCAATGTTGACTATCCTGAATCTGTCCTTGCCTTTCCAAATCCTGTCCCTCAGGATTCCTTCTAACAACTTGCCCATCACCGAGGTCAGGCTCACCAGTCTATAGTTCCCTGGCTTGTCTTTACTGACCTTCATAAACGGTGGGACCACGTTTGCCAACCTCCAGTCTTCCGGCACTTCACCTGTGACTATCGATGATACAAATATCTCAGAAAGAGAAGCAACAATCACTTATCTAGCTTCCAACAGAGTCCTCGGTTCCTGGGGAATTATCCACTTTTAACCATTTCAAGACATCCAGCACTTCCTCCTCTTTAATCTGGACATTTTGCAAGATGTCACCATGTATTTTCCTACAGTCTATATCTTCCATATCCTTTTCCACAGTAAATACTGATGCAAAATATTCATTTAGTATCTCCCCCATTTTCTGTGGCTCCGCACAAAGACCGCCTTTCTGATCTTTGAGGGGCCCTATACTCTCCCTAGTTACCCTTTTGTCCTTAATGTATTTGTAAAAAACCTTTGGATTTTCCGTAATTCTATTTGCCAAAGCTATCTCATGTCCCCGTTTTTCCCTCCTGATTTCCTTCTTAAGTATACTCCTGCTTTGATTCCAATCCAAGGTATCCCAAGGGAAATCAAACTGTGAATTCAGGGCCACAAGTTGCACGGCTGTGGGGTCGGGTCTTCAAAGAGCTGACGCTAAATGTGACGGGCTGAATAGCCTCTTTCTATGTTGCATTGGTCTCTGATTCAAAGATGTTATGCAGACATGGTTGATGACCCGAGGAACTGTTCAGAAGAACAAGTCCCCATCAGCAGCAATGAACAATATTAAATTACCTTAACACTTAAATGGATTGGTCTCAGTATTTGACCGTCTCGTTCACTCCCACTCCCACAAACTCATTCACACGAACACACACTCACTCACGAATTCTCACAGTCTAATTCTCATACGCTTGCAAAACCACACTAACTCAAATGTACTCTAACTCACTCACTCACTATCCCACGCATTCAATAATTCTCATACACTCACTAACTCACGCTCAACGAACTCTCACGCACTCACAAACACACTCACGCAATCACTAACTCACACTCACTCCCTAACTCACTAATACACACTCTTATAATGTAGATATCTGTACGTTTTTACACATATTCATGCATGTAGAAATACATATACTCACATATACCCACAGAGACGCATAAACAAGCATATATAGCTTTGCATGCACGTGCATATATGCCCACAAGCATATATGCACTGAAATACATAAGCTTATACACACATATAAACTAATATATGTATGTATACAGACATAAAAGCATGGACTTACACATATACTCATATGTAGTTACATGTACATACATATTTACACACAAACATATCTACATATAAACACAAACATATATACACAAGCTGTTCTGAAGAAGGGTCCCACCAAATTCGAATCTTTAACTGTATTTCTCTGTCGACGGATGCTGTCAGACCTGTTGAGTTTCTCCCGCGCTTTCTATTTGTTACTATATACACATTCTACACATAAATAGATGCATATGCACAGGTCTATATGCTTAGGTCTTGGTAAATACTCAGATATCAATACATGCTCATTCCTCGTGTGCACACGAACATGCAAATCCATTTGCACTCGAACATACGAAGACTCAGACTTACAAACACAGACATGCACACACAGGTACACATTCAGATGTATATGGACAGATCCATGGCACTTTGGTAATAGTGTGAACTCAGATATCGACAACCATACATATCTAATATGCACACAAACACATTTACATGCAAATATGTACACACGTTTCCTTTAAATTCAGAGGCACATCTGTATGAACATTTTCTTTTCCACGCGCACATTAATTCATAAACCCATCTCTAAACCTTTAACTGATGGAAGTATTTCACTGGCGACTGAGATTTTAGAAACCGGGGTGTCTATAAACGCTCACTGGGCATCTCAATAACTCACCTGCCTTTGCTGCCGCCGGTTCAGTGTAGGACACACTCTTTGTCAGGACCTTCTCTCCCAGTTGAACAACACAAGAACACAGAGCGCCGCTTGTCCACTGTTCCCTCGTCACCACGACCTGACTCGTGATGTTCCAGGTGCCGTCCGGCTTCCTCGTCCCGAGATCGCTCGCCCCCTGGGTCACCTCGCCGGAAATATTCCAGAAAATGACAATCTCCTTGGAAGAGACCCCGCTGACTAGACACACCAAGGGGACGGGGTCCATCTTGGCAGAGACAGACGGCGGGAGGAAGACGAGGACGGACGCCTTGTCAGTGAAACTGTCTGGACAGAGATTGGGACAGGGTTAACGAAAAATGAACGGAAAATCAAAATTGTGTGGACGGTTAGGATTGGTTTTGGTGTGTCTCTTACCTCCAACAAGCAGTTTGGGTCCCAACTGGAGAGGAGCATAGCCATCCCTATCAGCACAGTAGTAGGTCCCAGAGTCCTTGACCTGGACATCACGGATTTCCAATAGCAGCACACGCTCGCTGTCACCTTTTTTTGAAATAAATTTACAATCGGACTCCTTGCAGTTGGTGGTGTCTATTGCTACTGGGGCTTCACCCACAGTCTGTTTGTACCAGAAATAGCTAATAACCAGCCCCACAGGATAGTTGAGCTGGCACTCCAATTTGACCGTCTCGCCTAATTTTGCCGTCTTGGCGAAGGACCCCTGAAGCCCAGCGAGCTGGGAATCTGCAACTGAAGAGATAAAAGTGACATTAAAAGAGATTATTGAGAGGTGGGAGCGAACCCCCTTCGATCACTGTCCATTTGGGAGAGGCGCCTCTTCATTGTCTACCGTGACTCCAGTTACCCTTCCCCTTACTATCGTCTACATGAGCCCTGCGACTGGGGAGATTCTCACTGGGCATGATCGAAATCCTTTCCACCTTTGGATGCGTGGTGGGAGGGGAGAGGGTGGGAAGAGGGAGTTGGGGGGAGGTGGAGATGAGTCGGGCTCCCACTTTCCCGTCGAGGTTTTTCAAATTTCCTCCCACTCACCATAAAGAGTCAAGAGTTGGACCAGGAGAATCGGGAAGAAGACTCCTTTGGTCATTTTTGTGTTGGGATGTGGAGAATTCTCCCCCCCCCCCCCCAACTTCGCTGCTTTGTGTGTGTGTGTGTGTGTGTAATGTGTGGCTGGGAAAGAGTCAGCTGGCTGCGTTGACCTCAGCACCGGGCCAGCCTCGCCGCTTCTGCGATCCGTTGGGTTGGAAAGTATGACAAGGTCTGTGGGTGAGCTGCGCCACTCGGCCAGAGGGCGGTGTGTGCGTCATTGCGGTCATGCAGGGCCAATGGTTATAAATAAAAGCGTGGTCCTTCACTGGGCGCCGGTGGCACGGGCAGAACGCGGGTAAATAAGTAGTCAATGTCCTGCAAAAGGGCATTATTACCACTCCCTAATTGTCTTATTGAACCGCTGCAATTCTTGTAGGTTCTGTGAGGAGCACTCAACACACTGCTAGGGAGAGAGTTTCAGCGTTATAGGGATGTTAGGAACACGCAAAGTGCTGTAAGGGAGAGTGTGTTGGTGGTATATGGATGTTAGGAACACACAGTGGTGTTAGGGAGAGAGTTTCAGAATTATAAAGGTGCTAGGAACACACAAAGTGTAGTTAGGGAGGGAGTTTCAGAATTATAGAGATGTAAGGAAGACACGAAATGCTGTTAGTGCGAGAGTTTCAGAATTATAGGGATGTTAGGAACACACTCAAGTGTTGTGAGGGAGAGAGTTTCAGAATTATAGGGATGTTAGGAACACACTTAAGTGCTGTGAGGGAGAGAGTTTCAGAATTATAGGGATGTCTGGAACACACTCAAGTGCTGTGAGGGAGAGAGTTTCAGAATTATAGGGAAGTTAGGAACACGCCAAGTGCTATTAGAAGAGAGACAGTTAGAATAACAGAGGATGTTCGGAACATTCAAAACACTGTTAGGGAGAGAGTTTCTGCATTATCGGGATGTTAGGAACACACAAAGTGCGGTTAGGATGCGAGTTTCAGTATGATAGAGATGTTCGGAACACACGAAATCTGTTAGGGAAAAAGTTTCAGGATTATAGAGATGTTAGGAACACTCAAAGTGTCGTTAGGGAGAGAGTTTTATTATTATAGGGATGTTAGGAACACACGGAATGCTGTTAAGGGGAGAGTTTCAGTATTATAGCGATGTTAGGAGCACATAAAGTGCTGTTAAGGGGAGAGTTTCAGTATTATAGCGATGTTAGGAGCGCATAAAGTGCTGTTAAGGGGAGAGTTTCAGTATTATAGCGATGTTAGGAGCGCATAAAGTGCTGTTAGGGAGAGAGTTTCAGTATTATAGCGATGTTAGGAGCACATAAAGTGCTGTTAGGGAGAGAGTTTCAGTACTATAGGGATGTTAGGAACACGCAAGATGCTGTGAGGGAGAGAGTTTCAGTGTCGCGGGGATGTTCGGAACACACAAAGTGCTATTTCACAGACAGAGAGACAGAACGAAAACAGGAATGGCTGCGGAAGTTCAGCGGCTCTGTCAGTGTCTCTGGAGAGAGAAAGCAGAGTTATCATTTCGGTTCCAATGACCCTTGGATGCGGCCAGGCCGGCCGACCTTGTGCAAAGATTTCTGTGTCTGTTTCAGATTTCCAGTCCTCTCTCTCCCCTCGACCCCACCCTTCTCATGACTGAATCGGTTGATGTTTATATTCGCTGGACTGGAGAAGAATTGGGGAGGGGGGGGTGGGTTGGGGATGAGGGCGCGGATATCATTGAAACCTATAAAATTCTAACACAGTAAAAGCAGGGAGGATGTTCCCGAAGACCGGGAGATGGGAGGGCGTTGGGGTGGTGGGGTGGGCGAGACCAGAACCAGGGAGTCACAGTCTAAAGGAGACGGGGTAGGACTGAGGTAAAGCGAAATGTCTTCACCCAGAGAGTGAGGGAGCTTGCAGAATTCTCTGCGAGAGAAAGCGGTCGGGGAACATGGAATGTTTTCCAGAACGAGTTAGACCTAGCTCTTAGGTCTAAAAGGCTCAAAAGGCAGTAGGGAAAGAAAGCGGGGGAGAGGGGGATTGGGTTGGATGACCAGCCATAATAATATTGAATAGCGGGGCAGGCTTGAAGGGCCTAATGGCCTACTCCGGTTTCAACTCGACCAAGCTAGAGTGAAGGAACGGCTGATACATCTCCAAGTCAGAATGGTGTAGGGTTCGGAGGGGAACTTGCATGGTGTGGTGTTCCTACGTATTCACTGCCCTTGTCCTTCCAGGGCGTACTGGGTTTGGACAGTGTACGCCAGGAACAGTGTGCTGTAGAGTAATAATGCTGACTGCAATTTGCTCTGTGTCGAATTTGATTCCTTGTATTATCTTCCAAGCACATGGCTGGTAAAATGGGGAACTGTGTGTGTGTGTGTGTGTGTGTGTGTGAGTGTGTGGAGGGAAATGAGTTTTAGTGATAAATCTGCGACTCCCTGCAAAATCACCCAGAGACACGGAGAATATTCGTTCCCGCCGACTTTGAAGAGAGGACCTTGTCAGTATTCTGATCCACTGTTTAACCTGTCAAA
The DNA here is from genome assembly GCF_047496795.1 of Chiloscyllium punctatum. NCBI lineage: Eukaryota > Metazoa > Chordata > Chondrichthyes > Orectolobiformes > Hemiscylliidae > Chiloscyllium > Chiloscyllium punctatum. The sequence continues at coordinate 11,880,071 of NC_092766.1, forward strand.
TCAAAACAGAAAGCTGGGGATAAAGAAGTAAAGGCAGAGAGTGCTGGAGAAACTCAGTAAGGTCTGGCGGCACGTGTGGAGGCCGAGAGAGACAGAGGAGGAGAGAGAGACAGAGAGAGAAAGAAGAGGAGAGAGAGAGGAGAGAGAGAGAGACACAGAGAGAGAGAGAGAGGAGAGAGAGGAAAGAGGGAGAGAGGAGAGAAGAGAGAGACACAGAGAGAGAGAGACAGAGAGAGTGGAGAGAGAGAGGAGAGAGGGAGAGAGGAGAGAGGAGAGAGAGAGGAGAGAGAGAGGAGAGGGGAGAGAGAGGCATAGAGAAACACACACACACAGAGGGAGAGAGAGAGGAGAGAGAGAGGAGAGAGAGAATGGAGAGACAGAGAGACAGAGAGAGGGGAGAGACAGAGAGAGAGAGAGACAGAGAGAGAGAGGAGAGAGGGGAGAGAGAGGCAGAGAGAGACACACACACACAGAGGAGAGGGAGAGGAGAGAGAGAGGAGAGAGAGAAAGGAGAGAGAGAGAGACAGACAGACAGAGAGAGAGAGGGAAGAGAGAGATGAGAGAGCGACAGAGAGAGACACACAGTGAGAGAGGGGAGAGACAGAGGAGAGAGAAGGAGAGAGGAGAGAGAGAGAGAGAGAAAGAGAGACAGACAGAGAGAGATAGAGCGAGAGAGAGAGAGTTAATAGTTCGAGACCGATGTGACTTTAATTTGTAGTTTCCCCAGCACTTTCTGTTACTTATCTTATTATTTAGACTTGTCTTCTGCCATCACCTTCCGTCCTGTCTAATCTCATCCCCTCGGATACTCTCCTCCCGCCGACTGAATCTAAGGTATTAAACGAGACTGACTATGACCCGACATTTGGTGAGCAGCTCTCACTGGATCAGTCTAGAGATGGAGGTTACGGGAAAGGTAGTTGCAGTCAGTGTCTCGTGTTTCTCGTTGTATTTTAGCCGAGGCGTGTTACCCGCAGCTGAATGGAAAATTCACCGCGCAGCTCTGTCTCTTTGTAGTAGATGCACAAACATCCTCATGTTTACAGAATTTGCAGCAGCAGTATACAGGCCATTCGGCGGTGGGCACATGGACTGTGGGCCGAGTGGCCTCTTTCGGTGATGTTGGCTTTCAGTGGATTCTATGCTGTCCAGAGACTCTGTACTGTCCAGATATCCCCTGTGTAGCAGATTCCAACATGACTGTGATATTCCCCGACCAACAGCACTGCCGTGTTTGGATTACGTTTAATGTTTCCAGAGATTAATTGTAGCAAAGATTGGAGAGGAGGGGGAAGCGTGGGTATTGCTTGATGATTATTCAGGTGCCGTGACCCCAGCATTTTTCTCTCTGTAACCCTTCCTGAATATACAGAACGACCGAGCTTCCACAGCCCCATGTGCTAAAGAATTCTACAGATTCACTCCCCTCCGAGTCCCTCCTCCATCTCTGACTTCAATGGACGACCCTTCATTCTGACATTGTGCCCTGTGGTCGTAGACTCGCCCTGTTTATCAATAACTGGGGCAGAGTCACCTTCATGTTCAGTGGCAGTCGGGGTGGGGTTGAGGGGGAGGAACATTATCTCCAAAGAGAGAACGTGTGAGAGGAATTTCACCCTCGGCTTTTAGTAATCCGTGTGTGTGTGTGTGTGTGTGTGTGTGTGTGTGTGTATGTGTCTGTATCTGTGTGTATCTGTGTGTGTGAGTGAGTGTGCGAATGTCTGTGTGCATGTATCTATATGTGTGTGTGAGAGTGTGCGAATGTCTATGTGTTTGTGTGTGCTGTGTATGTGTGTGCTATGTGTGTGTGTGCTATGTGTGTGCATGTGTGTACGTATGTGTGTTTGTGTATATGTGTGTGCAATGTGTGTGTATGTGCGTGTGCGTGTATGTGTGTATGTGTGTGTGTGCTATGTGTGTGTATGTGTGTGTTTGTGTGTGTGTTTGTGTGAGTCTGCTTTGTAGTCTGTGCTCCTTTGACATTTCACTGAGGCAAAATAAGTTGAGTCTCGACTATCAAACGAGGCTGACTATGACCCGACCTTTGGTGAGCAGCTCTCACTGTATCAGTCTAGAGATAGGGAAAGGCAGTTCCAATCAATGGCTTGTGTCTCTGTTTTGCAACCGAGACGTGTTACCCACAGCTCACTGGAAAATTCACTGCACAGTTCTGTCTCTTTGTGGTAGACACACAGCTTCCTCAGGTTTATAGAATTTGCAGCAACGGTTTACAGGACATTCGGTCCTTTTACTCAGTGCTGCGTGTTCTTGCGTCTCCAAAATCCTGCTATTCCTTTTCCTTGTATTCCTCGCTCCTTTCTGTGTTTATTCAGTTTCAATGCATCGTTGCCATTCTCCTCCCCCCCCCACTCCCCGTGTGAGTGAGTCCCCCATTCTCCCCCCACTCCACGTGGGAGTGAGTCCCCCCATTCTCTCCCCCCACTCCCCGTGGGAGCGAGTCCCCCATTCCCCCCCCCCACTCCACGTGGGAGCGAGTCCCCCCATTCTCTCCCCCACTCCCCGTAGGAGTGAGTCCCTCCATTCTCTCCCCCCACTCCCCGTGGGAGTGAGTCCCCCCATTCTCTCCCCCACTCCCCGTGGGAGTGAGTCCCCCATTTTCCCCCCATCCCCGTGGGAGCGAGTCCCCCATTCTCCCCTCAGCTCCCCCATGTTTGGCAGTGGGCAACCAGATGATGGACTGAGTGGCATCTTTCTGTACCGTTAGCCCGCAGTGATTCTGTGCACGCCGATGACTCTACATGTGTAATCCCCTAGTACTAGATTCCAATGTGACTACCTTTCAGAGATCTTCCCTACAAGTGACACATTCATGTTTGGATCAGGCGCAATTCTTCCAGAGAAGGACATGGGCTGATTGTAGCAGGGAGTAGAGGGTTGTGCTTGGGGGTAGGGGTGGGTGTTCTTGAGGACGGTTCAGGGGCAGTAACTGGGGCCAAAATCGGCCGCCTCTCTCCACCCGGTTTTCAGTTCAGGTCCTGAACGGAGATCAATGCTCTACCGTGAGATGGAGTCAGATCACCCAGGGGTGGGAGCAGTTGTTGGCCACTTGGCCCCTCTAGTCTGCTCCGCCATTCAATGAGACCTGGTCACCCTCAGCTTCACATTTCTGCCTTCCCCGTTCCCCCAGCCCCCTGTAACCCGTCCTGATTAAAGACCTTCCCATCTCAGCTTTGACTATACTCAATGACCTCCACAACACTCTGTGGTAAAGAATTCCACAGAATGTTTCGGAGAGAAGTTATTCCTCCCCGTCTCTCTCTCTCTTCAGTGGGCGAGCCCTCATTCTGACATTGTGGCCTCGACTGTCCCTGTTTGTAAGGAACGGGCGCAGGATTATCTGCCTGTTCCAGCGGTTGTGGGGAATGCGAGGAGTGGGGATTGCATTGAGGAATTTTTCCATAAACGCAAACAGGACCGATTTCAATCCGCTTTGTATCCCGAGATCCCCACGGGAATCGCTGAAGAGCTTAGCTCTGTCGGGCATCAACACCAACCACAATGCTCTGACTTCATATAGCGCCGCAATAAGGGAATTTCTCTGAAGAGACAATTCATGAGAGGAATTTCACCCCAGTCCGTTTGTAACCGATGTGTGTGCGTCTGTTTGTGTGTGTGTGTGTGTGTGTGAGAATGTGTGTGTGTTTGTGTGTGTGTCAGTGTGCGTATCTGCGTATCTGTGAGAGAATGTGTGGATATCTATGTGTATTTTGAACCTTTGTGTATATGTGTGAGTGTGTGTGTGTGAGTTTCTGCGTGTGCGTGTGTGTCTCTGTGTGTGCGTATGTGGGCGCGTGTATGCGTGAATGCTTATTTGTGTGTGCGCATTTGAGAATGTCTGTGGGAGTGTGTTTGCGTGAGTATGTGTGTGCATCTACGTGTGTGAGTGTTTGTGTGTGTGTATATGTGTGTGTCTGTATGTCTCTGTGTGTGCGTATGTGGGTATGTGCATGTGTGAATGTTTATGTGCGTGTGTGTGCATTTGACAATGTCTGTGGGGGTGTGATTGTGTGTGTTTGTGTGTGCATATGTGTGAGTGTGTGTGTGTTTGTGAGTGTGTGCATGTGTATGAGTTTGTGTGTGCATGTGCATGTGTGAGTGTTTGTGTGTGTGAGTATGAGTGTATGTGTGTGTATGTGCGTGTGCATATGTGAGTGTATGTGTGTATATATGTGTGAATGTGGGAGTGCATGTACATGTGTGAGTGTGTGTGTGTGTGAATGAGCGTATGTGTGTGCATGTACATCTGTGAGTATTTGTGTCTGTGCGTCTGTATAAGTGTATGTGTGTGTGCATGTACATGTATGAGTGTTTGTGTGTGCATATGTGTGAGTGTGCGTGTGCTTGTGTGTAGGAGTGTATGTGTGTGTGTGCATGCGCATGTGTGAGTGTTTGTATGTGTGCGTGTGCGTGTGTGTGTGAGAGAGAGTGTGTGTGAGTGAGTATGAGTGTGTGTGTATGTTGGAATTGGAACTCAGATTCTTTCAGGCCGTCATCGCCAGTGAAGCATTGGAGGGTTCTCTTGTGTTTAATAGAGGCATGTCTCAATTGTACAAGTCCTGCGGGCCCCTTGCCCGCAGAGCACAAGTGGAATTTATCATTGATCATCTGCCAGGGTATTTCAGGTGGGGAACTATTCTATTGGAATGGGGCTCAAACAGACAGCCATTACATTGAGCGTTTAATAATTCACTTGGATCTGTTCTTGGGACTTGGGTCTCGTTGGCTGGACCCAGCATATTTTGCCCGTCCCGAATTGCCCCTCGAGAAGGTGGTGGTGAGCTGCTTTCTTGAACCGCTGCAGTCCACGTGTGGTGTCGGGACGTTTAAACAATGCTGTCGGGGAGGGAGCTTCACGATTTGGACCCAGCTACCAGGAAGGGAAGGGCCAATATAGTTCTGGGTCAGGATGGAGGGTAACTTGCAGGGGGTCAGCGTTCCTATGAATCCCGCTCCAGTGAAATTTGAAGAGAGGGCTCTTTCAGAATTCAGGTCCACTGTTTAAACCGTTAAATGAAAGCAAAGAGCTGGCAATGGTGGAAATCTGAAAACAAGACAGAAAGTGCTGGAGACTTTATAAAGCTCTGGTTCGGCCCCATTTGGAGTACTGTGTCCAGTTTTGGTCCCCACACCTCAGGAAGGACATACTGGCACTGGAACGTGTCCAGTGGAGATTCACACGGATGATCCCTGGAATGGTAGGTCTAACATATGAGGAACGGCTGAGGATCCTGGGATTGTATTCATTGGAGTTTAGAAGATTAAGGGGAGATCTAATAGAAACTTACAGGTAAAACATGGCTTGGAAAGGGTGGACGCGTGGAAATTGTTTCCGTTAGGTGAGGAGACTAGGGCCCGTGGGCACAGCCTTAGAATTAGAGGGGGTAAATTCAGAACAGAAATGCGGAGACATTTCTTCAGCCAGAGAGTGGTGGGCCTGTGGAATTCATTGCCACGGAGTGTAGTGGAGGCTGGGACGCTAAATGTCTTCAAGGCAGAGATTGATAGACTCTTGTTGTCTCGGGGAATTAAGGGCTATGGGGAGAATGCGGGTAAGTGCAGTTGAAATGCCCATCAGCCATGATTGAATGGCGGAGTGGACTCTGTGGGCCGAATGGCCTTACTTCTACCCCTATGTTTTATGGTCTTAAATTCAGCAGGGCCTGTGAGGAAAGAGAGAGAGAGAAAGAGAGAGCACACGCGCGAGAGAGAGAAAGTTAATGCTTTGAGGTCAATGTGAAATTAACTGGTTGTTTGTCCAACACTCTTGTGTTTGATTTTGACTGTTTAAGTCATCTCCTGTTATCACCCTCCATCCTGTCCAGTCTTATTCCCTCGGGTATCCTCCTCCCGCCGACTAAATCTAAGGTATTAGACGAGACTGACTATGACCGGAGATTTGGTGAGCGCTCTCACTGGATCAGTCTAGAGATGGAGGGTTTGGCTTGAGACGGGAAAGGCAGTTGCAGTCAGTGTCTCGTGTTTCTCGTTGTATTTTAACCGAGGCGTGTTCCCCGCTGCTCACTGGAAAATTCACAGTGCAGCTCTGTCTCTTTGTAGTAGATGCACAATCATCCTCATGTTTACAGAATTTGCAGCAGCAGTATACAGGCCATTCGGCGGTGGAGACATGGGCGATGGGTCGAGTGGCCTGTTTCTGTGCTGTTAGCCTTCAGTGGATTCTACACTGTTCAGATATCCCTTGGGGAGCAGATTCCAATATGACTGCGATATTCCCTGTCAAATAACACCGCCCTATTTGGATTCTGTTGAACGCACCCAGTGAAGGGCCTGGGCTAATTGTAGCGAAGGGTTAGCACTGCTGCCTCACAGCGCCACGGACCCCAACCTCGGCGACTGTGAGTGTGTGTGTGTGTGTAGAGTTTGCACATTTTCCCCGTGTCTGCGTTGGTGTGCTCTGGTTTCCTCCCACAGTCCAAAGATGTGCAGATCATGGTGGATTGACCGTGCTAAATTGCCCATAGTATTTTGGGAGTATGTAGCACAGGTGAATGTATCAGGGGTAAATGTAGAGTAATTGGGTAAGGAATCGGTTGACCCTCGGAGGGTTGGTGTGGACTTATTGGACCAGTGGCCTCTTATTCCAGAATGGAGAGGAGGGGTGGGTGGTGCTTATTCTGGGGCAGTGACCCTTGCGTTTTTCTCTCCGTTCACCCTTCCTGATTGAAGACCCTCCCATCTCAGCCTCCACAGCCTCATGGGCTAAATAATTTCATCTCTCCCCCCGGACAGAAGAAATTTCACCCCCATCTCTGTCTTCAACGGGTGACCTTCATTCTGGCATTGTGCCCCCTGGTCATCGACTCGCCCTGTTTAAAAACAAAACTGGGGCAGAGTCACCTTCATGTTCAGTGGGGATAGAGTGGGATTTTCTTAGGACATTGTCTCCGAAGAAAGAACCTATGAGAGGAATTTCACCCCAGTCTTTTCATAATCCGTGTGTCTGTGTGTATTTGTGTGTGTGAGTGTGTGTATTTGTGTGTGTGAGAGTGTGTGTGTGTGTGCGTCTGTGTGTATTTGTGTGTGTGTGTGAGAGAGAGTGTGTGTGAGTGAGTGTGTCCATGTGTATTTGTGTGTGTGTCTGTGTGTATTTGTGTGTGAGAGAGTGTGTATGTGTGAGAGAGTGTGTGTCTGTGTGTATTTGTGTGTGTGTTAGTGTGTGTGTCTGTGTGTATCTGGGTGTGAGAGAGTGTGTGTCTGTGTGTATTTGTGTGTGTGTGAGAGAGTGTGTGTCTGTGTGAGAGAGTATGTCTGTGCATTTGTGCGTGTGTGAGAGAGTGTGTGTCTGTGTGTGTCTCTGTGTGTGTATCTGTGTGTACTGTGTGTGTGAGAGAGTGTTTGTGTATTTGTGTGCGTGTGAGTGAGTGTGTGCCTGTGTGTATTTGTGTGTGTGTATCTGTGTGTCTGTGTGTATCTGTGTGTGTTTGTGTGTATTTGTGTGTGTGTGTGAGTGTGTCTGTGTGTCTCTTTGTGTGTGTGAGGGAGTGTGTGTTTCTGTGTGTATTTGTGTGTGTTTGTGTGTGAGAGAGAATGTGTGCCTGTGTGTATCTGTGTGTGTGTGTGAAAGGGAGTGTGTGTCTTTGTGTATTTGTGTGTGTGTGAGAGAGAGAGCGTGTGTGTATCTGTGTGTAAGAAGGTGTGTGTGGGTGTCCGTGTGTGCGGATCTATGTGTGAGAGAGAGTGTGTGTGCTGTGTGTGTGTGTGTGTGTGTGTGTGTGTCGGTGTGTGTACTGAGGACCGTTGCTTTGCTGAGCAAAGTAAGCTGAGTCTCGACGCTCAAACGAGGCTGACTATGACCCGACATTTGGTGAGCGGCTCTCACTGTATCAGTCTCGAGATGGAGGTTTGACATGAGACGGGAAAGGCAGTTCCAATCAATGGCTCGTGTTTCTCATTGTATTTTGACAGAGGCGTGTTACCCGCTGCTCACTGGAAAATTCACCGCGCAGTTCTGTCTCTTTGTAGTAGATGCGCAGTATATTTTTAAAAATAAAATAATGCATGTTTATAAAATTTGCAACGGTGGGCTATACGCCATTCGGTCCCTCTGCTCCGTGCTGTGTGTTCTTGATCCGCACAAACTGTCCCCAAACTCTTGTTATTCCTTCTCCTTGTATTACTCTCTCCCTCCTGTGTTTTTTCAGCTTCAATGCATCTTTGCCAGACCCTTCCACCACTCTAAGTGGGATTGAGTCCCTCAATTCCTCCCCACTCCCCTGTGGGAAGTTGAATTTCTGCTTAGAATCATTTGTAACTGCCTTATATTGACCGACTTCTGGCTTCGTAAGTTTGTCTGTGCGTGTCAGACACGAAGGGAGTGACTGATTTTGGGAATTAGTGAGTCCTGCTCAAAATCGGAGGCCAGTGATAGGAGAGAACCGCAGGTAGATAGGTGAGTGCATTTGTTTGTGGGGGTTAATGAGGGAAAGGGTTGGGGGAGGTCTCCGTGTGTGTGAGTGTGCGTGTGAGAGTGGGAAGGGTAGAGTTGCGCGTGTGTGGGCGAGTGTTGTGAGGGAAAGGTGTGGGGGAGATTTGTGTGTGTAGGGCAGAGGGTGGGAACGAGGTGTAAAGTAGAATGTGGTTGGAGGTGTGTTTGTGTGGAAGTAGTTGGGAGAGTTTTGAGTGTGGAGAAGGGGGTGGGAGGGGGCGATTGTGGGGCAAAGGGGTGGAGGAGGGGTGTGTGTATAGGGGCGATTGTGGGGGAAAGGGTGGGGAGAGGTGTATGTATGGGGAGAGTGTGGGGGAGAGTTGTCTGTGTGGGAAAGAGATGTGTGTGAGGGGGAAGGGTGGTGAGAGGTGTGTGTATGGGGGTGATTGTGGGGGAAAGGGGTGGGGGAGAGGTGCGTGTATGGGGAGAGAGTGAGGGAGAGGTGTCTGTGTGGAAGAGAGATACGTGTGAGATGGAGAGGGTGGGGGAGAGGTGCGTGTATGGGGAGAGAGTGGGTGGGAGAGGTGTCTGTGTGGGAGAGAGATGTGTGTGATGGGGAGAGGGTGGGGGAAAAGTGTGAGTAGGGGAGAGTGTGGGGGAGAGGCATGTATATGGGGAAGAGAGTGATGGAGTGGTGTATGTACAGGAGGAGGGGTGGGGTCTGTGTGTAGGGAGGGGGTGGGGAGGGGAAATGTTGTTATTGACCAGGCCAGACCCTATTAAAATATTTTAAGAAGGCAGCCCAGACCCTAACTGATATTTTTTAAAAGGCAGATTTAAGCTGGATATTCCAGGAGTAATGTAGCTTTAAAAACAAAACTTATTTAAACATTACATAAGAAACACGAGCAACAGAAAACAGAACTTAGAATAATTTAACTTAGTTGATAACCCAACCAATTATATCACATCTTAACGAAGGAGCTTTTCCAATGCCCTGCAACTTCCTGTAAACACATCTCATGGGAAAAGGTAAACTCAAACACAGGATCTTACAGGCAGGAGAGGTTTCGGAGAGAAAGTTCAGGCAAGAAGCATCTGTTGAAGCATGGAACCTCTTTTCACTGTAACTGCTTGTCTAGTTCTCCAGCAGTTTTCTGACTGCTTGGTACAGAAACCAAACTAGAGAGAGATAAAGACCTGAACTGGGAGAACTGGCGACGCCCCTGCTATTGTTCAAAGTAAAAATTTCCAGACAATGCAGCACCTCTACCTTTATGGGCAACCTAACCTTGTTAAAAGGGGCAGCATCACCCCAGTGGGGGAAGAGATTGGGTGAAAGGTGTATAGGGGAAAGGGGGTGATGGAAGAGTTGTGTGCAGGGGAAAGATAGGAGAGGCGGGGGTGGAGCTGGGAGAAGGGTGTATGGCCGAGAGATATGGGGAGAAGTGTGGGTGGGGTTGGGGATGGGAAGAGGGGTATGTGTGAGAGAGGTATAGGGGAGAGGTGAGTGTGTGGGGAGCGGATGGGGAGAGGGGAATGTGGGACAGATATATGGGAAAGAGGAGCGTGTCTGTGGAGGAGGGGCTGGGGAGAGGGCTGAATGAGGAAGTGGTATGAGGGTGAGGTGTGCATGTGGGAGGGGATGGGGAGTGGAGTCTGTAGGGGAGAGATATGGGGTCGAGGTGTGTACGGAGGGGAGGAGATGGGGAGTGGGGTGTTTTGGGGTGAGATATGGGGGCGAGGTGTGTGTAAGGGAGGGGATGGGGATAAGGGTGTGTGTGGGGGGGAGAGGAATGGGGAAAAGGTGTGTTTGTGTGTGTGTTTGTGGGAGAGGGGTGTGTGGGGTATAGGAATGGGAAAGAGGTGTGTGTAGGGGAGGGGATGGGATGGGGAGAGGGGTGTGTGGGGGAGAGGAATGGGGAAGGGATGTGTTTGTGTGTGTGTTTGTGGGAGAGGGGTGTGTGGGGGATAGGAATGGGAAAGAGGTGTGTGTAGGGGAGGGGATGGGATGGGGAGAGGGGTGTGTGGGGGAGAGGAATGGGGAAGGGGTGTGTTTGTGTGTGTGTTTGTGGGAGAGGGGTGTGTAGGGGATAGGAATGGGAAAGAGGTGTTTGTAGGGGTGGGGATGGGATGGGGAGAGGGGTGTGTGGGGGAGAGGAATGGGAAAGGGGTGTGTTTGTGTGTGTGTTTGTGGGAGAGGGGTGTGTGGGGGATAGGAATGGGAAAGAGGTGTGTGTAGGGGAGGGGATGGGATGGGGAGAGGGGTGTGTGGGGGAGAGGAATGGGGAAGGGGTGTGTTTGTGTGTGTGTTTGTGGGAGAGGGGTGTGTGGGGGATAGGAATGGGAAAGAGGTGTGTGTAGGGGAGGGGATGGGATGGGGAGAAGGGTGTGTGGAGGAGAGGAATGGGGAAGGGGTACGTTTGTGTGTGCATGTTTTTGTGGGAGAGGATGGGGAGAGCGTCTGTGAGGGACAGGAATGGGGAGAGGTGTGTTAGTGATGAGGAGATGCGGAGAGGGGTGTATGGGGGAGAGGAACGGAGGGAGGTGTGTGGGTGTGGGATAGTGGATGGGGAGGGGGCGTATGGGGGAGAGGTGTGTCTGAGGGGGAGGGTGTGGGGACAGAGAATGGGTAGGTGGTGTGTTGTGGGAGAGGATGGGGAGAAGGGTGTCTGGGGAGAGGAATGGAGGGAGAGGGATGTGTGTGTGGGCGGGGGTTTGGGCAGAGGGGTGTGTGGGGCAGAAGAATGAGGGGAGAGGTGTGTGAGTGTGTGGACGGGGCGACGGGAGAGCTGTGTGTGTGTTTGGGGGGGGAGCGAGGTGGTGTTGCGGGCAGCACTGTTACTGAGGTCATGGAACATCAGCCTGTCCTGTCCCGAGCTCCCTGCACCGTGGGCGGCCTGTGGCTTTCACACTCGGCCCCAGAGTGTGACTTCACATGCTCTCCGCTCAGCGCCTGCGCACGAACATCTGGGCCAACTGGAAATGAACTGTACCTTCGCCGCCTCCTCGCTGTTTGAGGGAGGAGGCATTGCATCTCAGTGATTCAATTACACCATCCTCACAAACAACTCCTCACAGCCGAGCCCCTCCCAGCTCACCCCTCCATCTACACAACCCACAACCTCGCCCCCCCACCCAACTTTCCATCCAGGTTAGCCTCAGACAACGTGTCATCAACCTCCACACCTCTCCCCCTCCACTTCACCCCAGCGCAGTCTCTGCTCACCCTCTGCTACAGTGAGCCCTGCCTTCACTTGAGAGGCTTTCATCAGCCTTTCAGATTATCAGGTCAGCTCAATGTAATGACTGTATCTTCCTCGTCTCCCTCCCTTCCTGTCCCTCTCCTACTCCTTCTCCCCTCTTCCCACCCTCTCTCATGCTCTCGCCACCCCGATCTCCTTTCCGTGCTCTCCATACCCCTTCCTCATCTCTTCCTATCTCACCCCATCCGCTTGACTTCTCCCTTCCCTATCTCTCTATTCTCTCCCCACCCCCACCCCACCCCCTTCTTACTCACCCCATGTAACTCCGTCTCTCTCACCATTCCCTCCCCATCTCTCCTCAACCAATCCCTCCCCTCTCCTATCCTCATCTCATCCCAAACCCCTCTCTCTCTCTTCTGACCCCGCATCCCACTTCTCCATCTCTCCACAACACCTTCTCCCCACCCAATCCCAGCCCCTCCCCATGTCTCCCTATCGCCTCCCAGTCCCGTCCGATCCCCATCTCCCCCTTTATCTCTCCATCCCTCTCTCTCAAGCCTCTCCCTAACCCTTTTGCTTTTTCTCCCCAACCCACATTCCTCCCCTCCTCTCCCTAAGTCATCTCTCCACACCCCTCTCCTTCTCTGCCCACCCCAGCCCCTCCCTGTCCCCTCAGCATTGAGAGACACAGACCGCGGCGTTGGGGGGAGGGGGCTAATTCCCAGTTAGGAATGGCGAAAGCCAATTGCACCTTCAATGTGATTTTGCCTCATTTGGGAAACTGATTCTTAGTTTTTGCATCTCCCTCAACCCCAAACCCCAGCTTTTTCCCAGAATCCAAAATGCTGTCGTGTGTGTTTGAGCTCAAAAACTCTCTCAAAACATTGTCCAGCAGATTTGACGTCTTTGAAAATGCCAAACTCACCTCGGGCTGCTGTAGAGCTTTTTTCTTGGGTTAGTGGCGAATGGACGCAGGGGGGCAATGCATGTTTCTGTGATTATAGCTAAACAAAGAACGCTGGATGCTGGAAATTATAAACCGAAAAAAAAGCATAGAAATTGTTTGGAAAACCCAGCAGGTCTGGCAGCATCTGTGGAGAGGAAGCAGAGTTAACGTTTCGTGTCCAGTGACACTTCTTCAGAACAAAGCGACACAATACCACCATCTGCTGGCAGACGGACGCTACCGCAATCGGCAGCCTGCAGAAATGCACAGAAGAATTCACTGCTCGGGGAGGGCAGCATCTCACAGCTCCCATCAAGATAACGGCATCAATTCCGACACAGGTTCAGTGCAGAGATTAGAGAGGTGGGCTTCATCTCATTTACTTCTCTCACCTTCCCCCGACCCACCCAGCGAGTGCACCGACCTTTTCCTGCAAGAAGCAGGTCTGAAGAAGGGTTGCTGGACCTGAAACGTTAACACTGCTTCCTCTTTTCACAGATGTTCCTAGAACTGCTGGGGTTTCTTAGCAAATTCGGCTTTTGTTTCTGATTCCAGCGTCCACAGTGCTTTTTTTCCCCAGAGAGATGAGAAGTATTTGACGCCACTTTTAGATAAACTGGTGTCGACTTTGCTGAAGTTTTATGTAGGTTGGAAAAAAATTTTGAACGAATTCACCTCGAACAGAGTGTATGGACAATCTATAAACTGCAGAGGAAAGTACAACCAAGTATTTTGAAAAGGTGTGCAAGATAATTAACAATGACTCTCTCTCTCACTCACATAAGAACTGGGAGCAGGAGTAGGCTGCCCGGCCCTTTGAGACTGCTCCGCCACTCAATAAGATCATGGCAAATCTTTTTGTGGACTCAGCTCCACTATCGCACATTTCACCATATCCCTTAATTCCTTTATTTTCCAAACAAAAAGTATCTACCTTAGCTTTAAAAGTGATTACTGAAGGAGCCTCAACTACTTCCCTGGGCAAGGAATTCCATAGATTCACAACCCTCTGGTTGAAGAAGTTCCTCCTCAGTTCATTTCTAAACCTGCTTCCTCTAATCTTGAGGCCATGCCCTCTTGTCTTTGTCTCATCTACCAGTGAAAACATCCAATCTATTTCTATTTTATCGACTCCCTTCATAATTTCATATGTTTGTATGAGATCCCCCCCCCTTCATTCTTTAGAATTCGAATTAATATAATCCCAATCTACTCAACACCTCCCCATAAGGCAACCCCCTCAACTCCGGGATCAACCCAGTGAATCTCCTCTGCACTCCTTCAGTGCTAGTCTGTATTTTCTGAAATAAGGAGACCAAATCTGCACACAGTACTCCAGATGTGGCTTCATCAGCATCTTGTACAGCTGTAATATTACCGCTCTGCTTTTAAATTCAACCCATCCAGCAATGAAGGACACAATTCCATTTGCCTTCCTAATTACTTGTTGGACCTGCAGACCAACCCTCTGCGATACACACACAAGGACAACCAGGTCCCTCTGCAAATCAGCATGCTGCAACATTTGACCCTTCACGTAATTTTCTATTTTGTTGCTACTCCCACCAAAATGACTTCACATTTACTAACATTGTACTCCATCTGCCAGACCTTTGCCCACTCATTCAATGTATCTGTGTTCCTCTGCAAAGTTTCACAATGCTCTGCACGCTTTGCTCTGTCATTTATTTTAGTGTCATCGGCAAAGTTTGACACTGAACATGTGGTCCCCAACTTCAAATCATCTATATAAACTGTAAATAATTGTGGTCCCAATACCGATTCCTGAGGCATACCACTAGTCAATGATTGCCAGCCAAAATAGCACACCATTACCCCCACACTATGCTTCCTGTCAGTCGACCAATCCTCTACCCACGCCAATACTCTGCCCCTAACACCATCTTATGCAGCAGCCTCATGTGCGGCACTTTGTCAAAGGCCTTTTGGAAATCTAGGTACACCACATCCACTGGAACTCCACTGTTCACCTTGCTTGTAATGTCTTCATAGAATTCCAAAAGATTTGTGAAACATGACTTGCCCTTCATGAATCCAAACTGCGTCTGTTAAATGGGTCAATTTCGTTTGAGATGCCCTGCTATTTCTTCACTGATAATAGACTCGAGCATCTTCCCCACTCCAGAGAGTCTAAGCGTCACTGGTCTATAATTGCCCAGCTTTTGTCTACATCCCTTTTTGAATAGTGGCATCACATTTGCTATTTTCTAACCTGCTGGAGTGCCCCAGAGTCCAGTGAATTTTGGAACATTATCGCCAGTCCACCTACTATTTCTCCCGCCATCTCTTTTAGTACACTGGAATGCATTCCATCAGGACCAGGGGACTTATCCATCCTTAACTCATTTAGCTTACCCAACACTAACTCTTCTGTAAAAAGTTTCCAGGTCCACATCTAACTTCACCTCTTGGCATGTTATTAGTAGCTTCCACTGTGAAGATCAATGCAAAGTACCTGCTCAATGCCTCAGCCCATTTCATCATATCCCATAACTTACTGCCCCTTCTCATCCTCTAAAAGACCAATTTTAGCCACTCTTCATTTTATATATCTGTACAAACTTTTACTGTCCGTCTTTATAGTCTATGCTAGTTTTTTTCTCGTACTCTATCTTACTTTTCTTTATAGCTCTTTTTGTGGCTTTCTGTTGACCTTTAAAGTTTTCCCAATCTTCGAGACTTCTGCAGTTGTGGCCACTTTGTATGCCTTTGCTTTCACTTTGATAACCCACCTTATTGCCTCCGACACCCATGGCAGATTATCCCTCCTCCTGCCGTCCTTCCTTCTCACTGGAATATACTTTTGCTGAGCACTTTGAAAAACTTCGTTGAAGGTCATCCATTGCTCATCAACTGTCGCACCACAAGGACTTTGTTTCTAGTCTGCTTTAGCCAGGTCTTCCCTCATTCTATCATCGTCCCCCTTATTGAAGCACAGGACCCTGGTATTGAATTTTATCTTCACACTATCCAGCTGTATTTTAAAATTCAACCAAACTGTGATCACTGCTTCCAAGATGACCCCTGACTATGAGGTCATTAGTTATTCCTGCCTCATTACATAGGACCAGATCGAGGATAGCTTGCTCCCTCATCAGTTCCATTACATGCTGTTCAAGAAAACTATCACAGATACACTCAAAAAAATCCTCCTCAAGGCTGCCCTGACTGAGCTGTTCGACCAATCTACATGCAGATTAAAACCCCCAATGATAATAGCTGTAGCATTTTTGCATGCATTAGTTATTTCCTTGTTTATTTCCCATCACAATGTGATGTTATTATTTGCTGGCCTATCGACTACGCCTATCAGTGACTTTTTCTTCTTGGAATTCCTAATTTCCACCAAATGGATTCAGCCTCATGCTCCAAAGCACCTATGTGATCTCTCAGCATCGCCCTGATGTTGTCCTTGAATATCAGAGCTACACCACCTCCCTTGCATTCCAGTCTGTCCTTCCACATAGTCTGGTACCCCTGGATATTTAATTCCCAGCCATGACCATTCTGCAACCAAGTCTCTGTGTTGGCTATCAAATCTTATTGACTGACAATGATTTGTGCTGTTAACTCATCAACCTTGTCACAAGTGCTATGAGCATTCAGGCGAAATGCCTTTATGCTAGCTTTCTTACCGTTATGATTCATAACATCTCTAATATCTCCTGAGTTATCGTTTATTTTTGCTTCTTTCATAGTCTGCCTTGAACTTAAACACTCCTGCATTCATGTCAACCTGCTGCTTACCTTTTCATTTATCACCTTGCATCCTGTTGCACTCCCTTTCCCTTCCCCCGACTCGCAAGTTTAAAGACGTGGTGACCACTCTATTTATCCTTTTCGCTAGAATACTGGTCGAGGTTGGTTCAGCTGGAGACTGTCTCACTGGTACAGATCCCCTTCAGTTCCAAAATAGACGCCAGTGCCCCATGAAATGGAATCCTTCTTTCCCACGCCATTCCCTCAGCCACGTGTTTGCTTCCCTAATTTTCTTGTCTCTAAGTCAATTTGCACATGGCTCCAACAGTAATCCGGAGATTATGACCCTTGAGGACCTGTTCCCTAATTTCATTCCTCGTGCTCATTAACCCCTAAACAGGTCCTCCATGTTACCCTTTCTTATGTTGTTAGTCCCAAAGGGGAACACAACAACTGGATCCTCCCCCTCCCGCTCCAGTGTCCCTTCAAGCCAGTCAGAGATGTCCTGCACCCTGGCACCAGGCAGGTAACACACCATACGGGACTTCCAATCCAACTTGCTCATGCTCTATGTACACATGCTCTCACAATCTGTCTCTGTCACCACACATATTCTTGCTTGCACTCTCTCACACGCACTCACAGCCTCTCCCACACAATGACACTGTCTCTCACAGGCAAGCTCTCTGTTTCACAGACATCCCCTCTCTCTTACACATGCATTCTTTTTTGTCCAGTACAGAGTCCTGCTTTGTCTCACCCTCTGAAAGAGTCAATGAGATGGGTTGTATGATATGGTCTACCAGCCTGTGGGACGTACAGCCGATATACCAAACATCACACCATCACTGAAACCCATATATCACAGTATTTGATAATCTGGTAGGTGAAAAATAGGCTTTTTTTGTGAAATTACTAGGATTCTCTTCGTGGAGACACAGACATCAAAAAGGGTTGCTGAATAGCTTTCAGTATTTTATTTTCTGCTTCTCTCTCTCTTGCATGTTTTTAATGGTAATTATGCTCCTTCTGTGAGGAATGTGTGGCCTCTCCAATTGCATCATTCATTACCTGACAACTACAGAATACTTGTCAGAATTACTGAGTTTATGCAGAGGCAAATCATCATTTATTATTTCTCAATGTCCGTGCTCGACCTCACCCATGTGCACAGAATCATCTATGTCCTGACTTTGGCAGCCAGCGACTGATGTGTCTGGTTCATAATTATCTTCATCTTTGATCAATTTTGCTGCTCGAAAGTGAAAACTAAATATGACACCGATAAAGTCTGTTGACATTGTTCAAGATACATTATCTTTTATGTGAGAAGAATGCCTCTCTACTTTAGATGTAAAACACCAACTGACAACTGAAAATGTACATTGGGGCTGCTCTAGAAAGTCAAGTTGCTATTCTGAGGCTAGAGGAATGACATTTAAATATGAAGCCTACTGATGTGGGCAATTCATGTTCAAATCCTGCTACAGCAGATGATGATTTGAATTCAATAAAAAATAACCTGGGATTAGAGTTTAATGAAGACCATGGAATAATAATTGCTTGAAAAAGAAATATCTGTTTCACTAATAAACTTTAAGAAAGAAAATCTGTTGTCCTCACCTTGTCTGGTTTACACGTGTCTTCAAACCCACAGCAATGTGGTTGACACTTAACTGCCCTCTGTGAATAAATGCTAACCCAGCCACATCCCACTGAAGAATAAAATATAATGCAACCACTCTGTTGTTTTTTCTCTCATCAGACATTGCGGATCATGTCTGGAAACATGCAGCTGCGCGATTTAGCACGGGAGACAGTAGGCAATGGGAGCAGTTGCAGGGAAGGATCAGACAATGCCAGTAACTCGGATTGACAGCTGCTCAGTGAATTCACTGCCTTCTTTCTTCAATGTCTGTGTTCGCAATTGTCTGTCCACAACCGGAGATCAGGCCGAAATCCCAGCCGATCTTTTCAGTTCCCAATGGAACTGATCAATGGGTTCGTGCATCCCTACCTCTAGCAGGTCACCCACCTCACTGCTGATACACTCAACCCCGTCCTGTAGGCTCTTGACAAATTCCACCAAATAAAGTGATTCAAAACTAGGCAGCATGTTTCGCTGCTCAATCCATAGCCCAGTCAAACTATATCTCTGCTCAACACTGGTTCCCAGGCAGGTGTATTTAAAATGCCCTCCTTTGGTTTGAATCAAACCTTTCACAATACACCTCCTCCTCCTCCCTACCCACTACCCTTAGTCATTAATTTACCAGCTCTAGATACCTCTCAGATACATTCACCTTATGAATTCAAGGCTGTTTGATATCCAGATGATAAAGTCATTGTCTTTGCAATCTGTTACTTGGTCTACCATCAGCTGGAACAGTTGGAATTCCACCCTACATCTTTTGACTGTCACTTCTCCTCTTACACTGGAAACTGCTTGAAACCAATTCATGAGAATAAGATTTTCATCCCTCACCTCACCTTTAATTCCGCACATCACCAGTATCCCTCATTTGCAGTTGGCCCTTTCCTTCGCACATCTTGATTTCCCCTAATTTTCGGTTCTCCATATCTTCCGCTAACCCTCATCTTCATCTCCCCTCTTCTTCAGTTACCCATAACTGCATTAGCCCTCATCTGCATTTAACCCTCATGTTCAGCTCCCTACTTCTTCAGTTCCCCTCATCCTCAGTTAAACCTCAGTTCCAGTTTGCCTCATCTCACTCCACCTGTATAATCTCCCTTCCCTCTCTTTAAACTACTGCTGACTGAAAGCCTCACCTTTGGAAGATCAGACGTTATCGAGTCATGCAGAACAGAACTGTCTCCCCGGCCCATTAAGGCAGTACTGACCTATCCACACTAATTCCTCTTTCTGTCACTTTGTCCCAAGTACTCATCCATGTACTTTGTTGTAAAGGGTATATGTTTGTGGCCTCTCTTGCACTCCCAGGCAGTGTATTTCAGACATCCTCCTGCCTTCTGGGTGAAAACAAGTCATCAAATTACCTTTAAGCCTCCTGCATTTCTTCCTATCTTAAAAGTAAGACCCCCTCATTATTACCCCTTCAACTAATGTATGTAGCCACTTTCTGTCCACCCTGTCTATAGCCCTCATGATCTTTAACATTCATATCAGGACATGTCTCAGCCTTCTCTGCGCTACAGAAAACAACCCGAGCCAATCCAACCTCTTTTCATCGATTTGGAAAGCTGAATGTATTTTTTGACAATGCAAACTCAAGGGCCTCATCTGCACTGCATCATTCCACGATCCTGTGCGACTGCTCCATCCCAGGCCACATCCTGGTGAATCTCCTCTGCAGCCCCTCCAGTGCAATCACATTATCCCTGCACATTGCTCTGCAAGTCTTGTTCATCTCAACAGCTATTATCCAGACCCTCGAACTCATGAGAGAAACAAGCACAAGAAAAAGTTAGATTAAAGGCATGCCCAGGGACCCTGAGATGGTAAACTTAGTGAGCGGGAAGGGGGGGTGTGGGGTGGGGGGGTGGTGGGGGGGGGTGCGGGTGGTTGTGTGCGAGAAGAGAGGAGAGAGAGAGGATGTGGGCATGTGTGTGTGTGTGTGTGTGTGAGAGAGAGAGAATTCGGTTATAATTGAGACTGAATGACAATTCGAAAAATTGATAGACAATGAGTCAGTGGCAGAGAGGAGAAAATAGCGAAACCTACTTGTATTTATAACTCTCTTAAAAGTAAGAGAGATGCTGCAGCTGTACAAAACTCTGGTGTGGCCACACTTGGAATATTGCATGCAGTTTTGGTTACCTCATTATAGGAAGAATGTGGAAGCTTTGGGAAGGGTTCAGAGGAGATTGCCCAGGGTGGGCAGCACGGTGGCTCAGTGGTTAGCACTGCTGCCTCCCATCGCCAGAGACCCGGGTTGAAATCCCGCCTCAGGCGACTGACTGTGTGGAGTTTGCACGTTCTCCCGGTGTCTGCGTGGGTTTCCTCCAGGTGCTCTGGTTTCCTCCCACAGTCCAAAGATGTGCAGATCAGGTGAATTGGCCGTGCTAAGTTGCCTGTAGTGTTATGTGTGGGTTGCGCTTCGGCGGGTCGGTATGGACTTGTTGGACCAAAGGGCCTGTTTCCACACTGTAAGTAATTAAATCTAAAAATGTTGCCTGGTATGGAGGGAAGGTCTTATGAGGAAATGCTGAGGCACTTGAGGCTGATTTCGTTAGACAGAAGAAGTTTGAGAGGTTGACTTAATTATGACAAATAAGACCATCAGCGGGTTAGATTGGGTGGACAGTGTGAGACGTTTTCCTTGGATGGCGATGGCTAGCACGAGGGGACATAGCATTTAATTGAGGGGTGGTAGATATAGGAAAGATGTCAGAGGTAGTTTCTTTACTCAGAGAGTAGTAGGGGCGTGGAACACCCTTCCTGCAGCATTAGTATACTCGCCAACTTCAAGGATATTTAATTGGTCATTGGGTGACCTTATGGATGAAAATGGAATAGTGTTAGATAATTGGACTTCAGACTGGTTCCATAGGTCGTCACAACATCGAGGACTGAAGGCCTGTACTGTAATGTTCTATGTTCTAGAAAGAGAGAGAGAGAGATACATAGATAGATACATACATACATGCAGAGAGAAAGAAAGAAATAATTCGGTTATAATTCAGACTGAGTGACAATAAGGGAAAATGATGAACAATGAGTCAGTGGCAGAGAGCAGGAAACAGTGATACGCATTTGCATTTATAACTCTATTAAAATAATAAGGCACTTCTTGAGGTCTTTCACATATCATCAATCAGAATCTTTATTCAGATGACGTGATGCACAATCATGAACGTTCCAAAATAGGGAGGAGGGGTGTGATGGCGAGACAGAGCGAAAGAGAGGGAGAGAGGGAGAGAGAGAGAGACAAAGAGTGAGAGTGAGAGAGAGAGAGAGAGCAAGAGAAGGGTGAGACACAGACAGAGACAGAGTGTTTGACAGAGGGTAAGACAGATGAGCAAACACATAGACAAATGGACCATTAAAACTCAACGGGTGACCGAAATCTACACACTAGATTGGAAGTGGTGGTGTAGTGGTATTAAGGCCAGTCTGTTAACACAGAAACCCAGGTAATGCTCCACAGATGCGGGTTTACATCACATCGCAGCAGATGTTGGAATTTTAATTCATTGAAATCTTGGATTAAGACTGTAATATGCTGCCAAGTACAAACCTTTTTCCCAGAAATGACAATACCTGACACTTCATGTTGACTAGTCCAACCCTCTCGTTGCCACTTCCTGAGAGTGGGTCACCACTGCTGAGAATGTTCTCGTCCTCTCGTCAATAATCTCAAGCTAAACATCACTGTTCGCCCCTTAGCTCATGTCTTACTTCTGTTTTCCACTTTTCCGCGCCATTACTGTCCAGTTGACCATCGCTCACATCTTTCCCTCATAGGAGATCTTGAACGTTAGAACATGAGTAGACCGTTCAGACACTTGAGCATGTTGCACTATTCAATAAAATAATGATTTATCCCATGTCGACCTTCACTTCACTTGGCTGCCCTGCTCCCCATAAAATTTTAACAAATCTTTACTTCAAAATCGATTTAATCCCTCCTTACGTTTAATCAGCAGCTTGCCGTCCACTGCACTCTGGGGGAACGAACACCATGGATTCACAACCCTTTTAAATCTATAAGGATGTTGCTTAACAGGAACAGCATGTGTAATTAGATGAACACTTCCCAGAGTAATCCCACGTGTCTCTCCACGTAATTGTAGCAATTGTTTCAGGTCATTTTGATTTTATTCAGGAAGGTAACTCAGTAATTTATTCGAATTTTTGAGAACTTTCTCATTGTCCTGGGTAATTTGAGGAATGTCCAATTCAGAATCATCTGAACTTCTTTCTTCACGTTTCACTGTAACCAATACAACATTCTCCTTTTGCTTTCCTTCCTTATCAAAATACCTCTGAGCACATTCACATGGCACAAAAGAAACCAGGAGAGTTCTTTCTACCTGGTATTCTTATCAAGTAGTTCACCTCACTCAATTTCCTTTAAATTCGATAAGGCCACCGATCCTTGCCTTCAAAAATACACATGGCACTGGAATTAACAGCAATACTCTGTACTTTATATTCATGAACAAAATGCTAAGTTTTTGATTGGTTGTCTGCTTACTCTTTCATCATATGCTGTGGTATTTTCAAATGCTGTCTCACCAACTCACCTACTCGATTTAATCTTTCCCTAAAATTTTACACATAGTCCAAATGTGTCGCCTCTGAACTCTGACTCACCACATTCTCCTTAATTTCAGTGGTCCTCTCATCTTATGGCCAAAAGCTAATTCAAGTGGACTGAATTTGGTAGATTCATTCGGTGCATCCCTTACTGAAAAAATGGCATTCTTTTATCCCAACTTTATTATTCTCGTTTTCTTCCTTTCTTCTGCTCGGGCCTTCCTCTGCTTTTATACACAATTCAAACTGTTGCCTTTCCCTTTCACATTCAAACGCTTCCATTTCAATTATATTTTAGCCATTTCCAAAGATTCTGATGGCATTCCTGGCAATTGTAAATGCTGCGTGATTGCCACAATTATTTCCGATTTCCTTTTGGACACAAGAAGCCCCAATTTCAGCTTGTTTTGCCAATTCCAAAGTTTGCCTTGATCATTTTCCATGAAAATCCTGAAGTGACTTCTTTGACTCCTAGAAGTCTCTTAGTGAATGAAAGAGGCATTGTTACCCAAGGCCTTGTTTAAATCAACTGAATTCAACACCCATTATGTATAAAACACACCAAACACTTTGCTCACTGTCGTTGAGTCCAACAATCCTCAACCCAACTTGGAATTAGAAATTTTGATCCTGGCAAGAACTCCCAATTGTTATAGACCAGACTTAAAACCTTAAAAATATATTCCGAGCATACTCTGGACCCCAACCTTTTCTTACTTTAAAGGCACATGTAAGGTCTTGTGTTCCAGATGCAATTGGATTGGTTAAACTTCCTTGATGTTAGGCAAACACACTTTATTCATACACCATTGCTGAAATACAATAGGAAAGAAATTCGAATAACTCCATTGGTGCACTAAACAGAAGGATAGATATTTTTATTTACTACTGAACAGTAACTGTTTCAATTCAGTAATATCCCATAAACAAACATCTGACAAAAGACAAGTTCAGAAAGATACATTGTCTCACATGCAACACCTGCAGCAAGAGGAAAAACATCAATAGAAAACTCTGAGAGAGAGCAGCATGGAGAGATATACTGCAGCTTCAACCCATGTTTAAGACCCAATAATTGCAACTGAAAAAGTAAAGCTAAAACTCCTGGTTCTGTGGCAGCTTGCACCTTTCATTTAGACAACTTCTATTGTTCCAACTTAGAACATAGCCCAAGGTCTCACAAAGTATTTACTTTATTGGATCTAATACACCTTTCAAAGCCCTAGCGTTGTCACACTGCTCAGAACAAAGTCTTTTCATTTCTCAATACCTATAAATCTCATCATGCCCCTTAGTTTTGATCCTGTTGACTTCACAGCTTGCTTGTATCTGCTGGGTGTTTGGTTTGCCATCTTCTGTTTGATGCATTGATGAATTGAATGGTCGATGGAAGCGGATACTTCATCATACTTTTGAAATGACCTCTGAATTTGGACTGAGTTGTCACATAGATAAATGTATTTATACAGGTGTTTAAATTAGACAACATGAATCCAATTTGCCCGAAGGTGCAAAATGAATCACGATCTAATCGGTCTGCAATATCAAAGGTTTGTTAGATATACACCAGCCACAAAAGTATGAAACTTCCTGATATAGCAAAAAGTAAAATCCCAGACTTATTTCTGTTTTCCATTTCTGGGTCACTGGGATTCACTCTCTTCGTTTGACCTCTTAGGGCCTTGCAGACCTGACTGACTGTCAAAATGAGTCGAACAGTTAGAAAGTTCAACAAAAGTGTTAAAGCAAACGGTAGCAATGGGCTTAAAACCACAGCAAACGAGTCAAATGCCACCCATGCGGCCTCTGCATAATAGCTTGATTTCACATTACATAACCAGGGGACATTGATAATTATTTTCACAGGCTCATATACAAAGTAATAAGAGATGTTTTTTAAACAGAACAGAATACAGCTTGTTGCAAGAATTATGGTTGCAATTTTTTTTCAGTGCAACATTTGCTCTTCAGCCTGAGAGAACAAATAGCAACAAATCTATCGAAGCTGAAAGTGACCGTGAACCAGGCCGAACAGTCTCTTGCTGCATACATGAGGATATAGCAGATGCGGCACACAGGGATGATATCCAGGAAACATACTGGGAAATAATACCAATTGAATTGTCTTAATATAAACTCAGTGATAATGACAGAGAGATCTGCTACTGCCATAGCTACCAGATAGCGAATGGTGCAGTTAGAGAGACCACACTTTACCAGGGACAGGATCACAATCGATATCAAATTAACTGCAAAACAGAAGAAAGAAACGTATGAGAACTGGGAATCATCGCATTCCAGATATTTGCGCCCAGACAATTAGAGATGAAATACAACAGTAAAAACCAGTGGATTGGTATCAGATGTTCAAAAGTTAAAAAGTCTCAACAACAGCCTCAGTCTCTCTCCAATTTAGCAATTTAATAAAGCTGAACCAGCTACCCAGAACCTGGAAAGAAATGGATAAGAAGGCACAATAGAATTCAGAAAATCTGGGACTGTATTCACTGCTCAATTTAGGAGACCCACAATCATGACTTGCACCACTTCCCAAGGAAGGAGTTCAGCTCTCAGCGGCAGGGAATTTCCCAGAGGCAGAGGACTTCTCACAGACGAGGGAACATTCTACAGATCAAAATGTACCATGCTGATATAGAGCATTTCTGAAATTAAGACAGACCTCTAGACTGGGCTATACCTCTGGATCCTCCCACTGTGAGGGACCCCCGCCTGAAGAAGGGCTTATGCCCGAAACTTCAATTCTCCTGTTCCTTGGATGCTGCCTGACCTGCTGCGCTTTTCCAGCAACACATTTTCAACTCTGATCTCCAGCATCTGCCGTCCTGACTTTCTTATACCTCTGGATTGGAATTGCATAATCTTCCTTCGGACAAGATATCATTGTAAGTATCCAGAGATGTCCAGACAAGTGTAGCTGTGGGAAAACACTTGAAAAGTAAATTCCACAGGATAGGCAATATTGATATGACTCCATCTACTCGCCTGAAAAAAACCAAAACTAGGACCATAATTGAGGAAATTTTGTATCGTCACCAGAAGGAATTTGGAGCATTCTCTCCAACCAGGAGGTCTCTCAATGTACCCAGACACTTGTAGGTATAAGGCACACCCTATCCCATGCACAGATATTACATCCCACGCATCTCAGACCCTTCCTCGTGTCAGTGGACAATCACAAAATTATTACTCTGTAGAATCCTTGCAGTGCAGAAAGAGGCCCTTCAGCCCAACAAATCCACACCTATCTTCCAAAGAGTAACTCACCCAGACCCATTCCTTTACATTTACTCCTGACTAATGCATCTAACTTACACACCCCTGATCACTATGGGCAATTTTGCATGGCCAATTCACCTAACCTGCACATCTTTGGATTGTGAGGAAACCAGAGCACAAGAAGGAAACCCACACAGACACGGGAAGAGTATGCAAACTCCACACAGACAGTTGCGTGAGGCTGGAATTGAAGCCGGTTTCCTGGCACTGTGAGGCAGCAGTGCTAACCACTGAGCTACCATGTGTCCCATCACAAAGTTTTGACTGCTGCCTGAGTTATGAAACATTGGTGCTGACTGAGAATGTTATCCAAGCGAGGGTAACAACAGATTTGAACTATGCTTCAGCATGGGAGGCTCTCATGGACCCAGTTTATTTTATGCAAAGGTCATCCATTGCCTGACAGTTATCTCTGCTCTGCTTTGAAGGTGTCCCAGCACTCAATCCATCAATGGTAATAGGGAAACCTCCTCTTACTCTGATTAAGACAACTCCTGAGATCAACCCGCAAAGTTCTAACATGAGCTAACATGATAAATGCAGGAGGAATACTGCTGATGGAGTCCTGAACCAGGGCTCACAGTCTAATGATACAAGATAGGACTGAGATGAGGAGAGATCTCTTCCCCCGGAGTACTAAGTCTGTGGAAATCTCGGCTGCAGAAAATATTTGAAGCAAAAACATTGAATGCCTTTGAGAAGGACGTAGATATATAGTTCTAAAGGGATCAAAGAATATTGGGGGAACAAGTGAGAGCTGAGTTGAATGTGCAATCATGATGACATTGAAAGGAGGAGCAAGTTCAAAGGACCAAATGACCAAACCCTGAGTCTACGTTCAATGTTTCGTAACATTATCCTAATAGCCTTTGATACTTCTATAATTCATCAAGCCTGTGAACCACAAACAGAGTCTTTCTTTTAGTTGAGGCAAGTGAACAAAAACTGCTGATGCCACATAGAACGACAAATAATGCATTGACTTCTCTGAACAATGTCTCGATATAACTAGTTTTAGTAATAAAATGTACAACATTCTCCCTCACAAAAGCAGAAACCTTCCCTGATGCAAATCGATGCAACTTCAATGGTAATGGTCACTTACCAGGGACACCAACCATTGCAAGGATTGTGTAGTATATTTTTGCAATTGATTGCCTGAGAAGATGCATTTTCTCTGCGAATAAAATCCTCCTTCCCTACTCAAACAATCTCTATGACGGAAGGGATGAAATGCTATTTTCCCAGAGTGTTTATACTCAGCAATATCTCCACAGGGATAGCATACTCCTGACATTTATTTTCCAAGTTAGCTTGGTATGACGAAAAGAACAGATTCCAACAGCTGAGGCGATCCCATACGAATATAATATAATTCTCTCTGGCATTAATTTGTAAAACTTCAAAAACCTGAACATGATTTTTTGATTAAAACAATTGGAGTGGCATTAATTCAGTTGGATGTTCAATCTGATTCGGGGGAGGGGTGTGGAATAGGTGAGATCACTTGGCTTGGCAGATGGTTTGTGAAGCAGAGCGATAGTAATTCAATTTGCACACCAGCTGAGGTTGCCATGAAGGAGAGTCCTTCTCGACATCTCTGTCCAATAGTTTGTCCTCAACCCACCTTGTAACATAATTTCTTCTCAAACAGCATTACATGAACAACTTTAAACTTCTATCAACAACCTAATCTGCTTGTCTTCACTAGTCTTCTGAACACCCCTGAACATGGTCATCGTTTGATGCACTGATATCGCTATAGCATCCTTTAACCCCAAATAACATTGTCAGCTTCAGTGTAAACCCTAATATTATAAAATCCTATTTCAGAAATCTAAGGACATAAACTCTTAATTTCACACATTGTGTAATATTTGTCTAGTCTCATTTGAGCATCGCTTGCAATATCAACTCCAATACATTAGTGAGCAAATCAAATGTAATGGTTAAGTTTAATTTGTCTTCTGTGTGCTCTCACGATCAAGACAATCATAAACTGTGTCAACCTTCTATTGTGTCAGCCAAGAGGTTCTCATCATATATATTTGGATATGATTAAAATTAATTCTTTTCCAACTCAATTTAACATTCACCGAAACAGATACAATGAGTGGCACACTTTCAGAAGAGAACAAAAATAATGTCACTGAGCATCAGTGGTGGAGCAAGTAGGTGTGTGTTGATATCGTGCCAGCCAAGAGGACTGGGGTAGGGAGAGTGGGGGCTTGTGTCAGGTCTTGGGTGCTAAGGAGACTTTGATCTCAAAGGGGTGGGGCAAGGGGAGACGGGTCAAAATCTGAGGTGGGATGTATTGGTTCCAACTACAAAGTTTGCTGTCAGGCCTGGCGATGGGGATGGGGATGGGGGCAGGCGAAGGGATGTAGACAGCTGTGATGGATGTGACGGGTGTGGGGAAAGTGTGTGTTAGATACTGTGACATGGATGGTTGAGTCCAGAATCTTTGTATTTTGGAACCTGGGGAAGTGGAGCGTGGATTCACTGTATGTGTGGATGTAAAGAGGTCAGAAGTTTGTGCATTTATGAGGGAGTGCAAGGTACATTTGCTTGTCAGTTGAGTGATTAATTTGGCGTTAAAATAGGATTTTAGTAGCTAGACATTTTGAAACTACTTTCTTAATGCCAGTTGTACCCATCGAATTCTTAACCAGATAGCTTTGGAGACTTCAGACATTTCAGCAATTCCTTCAGAGTCTCTTACATTGGGATTTCCAGAGGATAACCGTGCATATAACCCATCTGCCCTTCAGAAGTGGTCCAGAATGGGTCCCTATGTCATCACTTGAAAGAGTTCATCAGTAATCCCGCAGCTCTGTTTTGCAAACAGTTTTTAAAAAAGTATGAATGTGTCAAATTCCACTGAGATTGTCAAAATGAGAAATTTGCTTGACTGTTACTCAGAACAAATGAATTCACTTCGAGCTTTATCAGTAATGGCAAAACAACTGTTTTAATAACATAGCTAAGATTAACAAGAGGAGAACAAAGAAATAAGACATCATCTATTATTCAACAACTTACCTCTCCTCTTCAAATTCCCAAACCACACACACACACACACACACACACACACACACACACACACACACACACACACACACACACACACACACACACACACACAAGAAAATTGTGGGATGTTGGCGTCGTTGGCTGGCCAACATTTATTTCCCATCCCTGGTTGCCCCATGAGAAGGTGGCGCTGAGCTGCATTCTTGAACTGCAGCAGTCCTTCTGGTGTAGATTGACACTCAATGCTCATAGGGAAGGTATTACAGCGTTTTGTCCCAACGACAGTGAAGGAATGGCGACATACTTCCAAGTCAGAATCGTGTGTGGCTCTGAGGGGAACTTGAAAGTTCTGGTATTTCCAAGCACATTTAATGCACATGCATTGGACAGAAAATAATGAGGATAAGATAAACAAAGTTCAGGCAATCAACAGTCCATGTGGTTTTAGCTGTGACTGTGGGCCAAGTGCTGGGAGGCAGAAAGAGTGGAGATAGGTTGACACAGACTCGATGCACTGAAATGCTGTATGACTCTACGAATGCCATTTGCCGTTATCTCAATCAGAAAGACCCAGTTCTTACCTTGTTTTCGAATTATTTCTAATTTTGCTGCTAACATTTATTTCATTTTCCTAAGTGAGGAGGGAGAGATGGATGCTTTGTGTCTGCACACTTTGGACGCTTTCCCTCTGTTGCCACTCTGTCACTTTACTTTTGAGCACGTTGCTGCTGGGCACATTTGAGGGCTGTTGTCAGACAGATATTCTTTAACTCAAAGACTGTTAATGCAACGCAGGTTTGATTTCTCCCACTCACTCATTAAAAAAATAGCATTATATTGCACAGCTCAACATTATGCAGTACCTGTTTTGAAACTGCAAAACTCTCGAGGTATTCTAATTGCAACAGTCTAACTGAAGGGTATGGAACTAACAACTTTTTGTCTTTTTCCCGATTGTAAAGCTCTGCTCGTTTTTCTTATCTTCTGATGGCACAAGAGCACAAGAATTAGGACCAGGAGTGGACCAGTCTGCCCGTCGGGCCTGCTTCACCATTCAACAGGATCGTGTCTGATCTGACATCCCTAGCGTCCACTCTCCTACCCTTTCCCTCGAATCCTTGACTCCCTTAGATGGATAGATCCAGAAAGAGGCAGGTGGTGGAATTTAAAATAGCAAAACCTCGGAGTAAGAGTCTAATGATGACCATGAATCTATGTTGATTGATGGAAAACCCATCTGGTTTCACTAATGTCCTTTAGGGAAGGAAATTACCATCCTTTCCTTGTCTGGCCTACACACAGCAAGTGGTTGACTCTTAACTTCCATCTGGGCAACTAGGGTTGGCTTGGCTAGCGACGCCCTCACCCCATGAGTGAATCATAAAAACACGCTATTGATAGTTTATAAATAAACATAAATAACGTTATGTCCGTTTTAACAGTGTCCTCTAGTATGCTCTGCAAGTTTCAGGCCACAGAAGCCAGAGGATTAGGAATCAGTAATCAATTACAGTTATGCTCGTCGCTTGTATTCTGGCCAGTCCACATTATTCACTCGTCCCTAAATCCGCACCAGGAGCCTGTCATCGTCCTCTTGCTGTTTATCTTGTAATATGAGGAGAAATATCAAACGTCTGGGTTGAATGGTACCCAACATCCCATCACACCCTGGAGACAGAACGTAGAGGGACAATATCATTGTGTTGCTCACCTGTTAACTCTTGAAAGCAACGGGAGATGTGTAGATTAGGGAGATGTGCACATTAGTTCATAACGTGGTTAATGCCAAGGGTCACACTTCCAAAGGAGCAGTGTGGTCACCAAACACAAACACGAGATTAAGTAACTATTTTGGCCTGATTATTTTATGATAAATTATGCTGAAGTCGACTTTTACATGTGTTTCAACAACATCTGGTTACTCTCTGGAGCACTGAGTCCAGTTCTGGTTATGAAGCTGGAGAGGGTTCAGAAGAGATTTACCAGGCTATTATGGGAATGGAGGGTTGAGTTACAAGGGGAGGCTGGATAGGATGGGGCTTTTTACATTGAAAGTTGAGGGGGTGACCTTAGAAAGGTTTCTCAAGCCATGAAAGGTATAGATTAGGTGAATAGTCGCTGTCTTTTCCTTGGAGTGGGGGATTTCAAGACCACAGGGCATATTTTTAAGGCGAGAGGAGGGAGATTTTAAAAAGTCATGGGCAATGTTATTACATGCAGAGTGCAGTCACCGTGTGGAGAGGTGGCAATGCGGGTTCAAGCCCCATCTGCTCCAGGTTCACATGTCATAACATCTCTGAACAGGCTTGTGCGAAAAGTTGATTAAAAAAGAGAGAATGGAGTTATGGTGGTGAGAAGACTGATCTGTTGCCCTGTGAGAAACCACGGAATGGAGCAAGTTAAAAAATAAAGCTTGGGTTGGGATGGAGAGAGTGGCAGGTGAAATGCAGATCATTGCATGATTGTAGTTGCCTAAATAGGAGCAGAATTAGGCCATTCAGCCCACCGAGAGAGAGGGAAATGAGTGTGTGTGTGTGTGTGTGAGAGAGAGGTAAATGGGTGCGTGTGTGTGTGAGAGAGAGGGAAATGGGTGCGTGTGTGTGTGAGCGAGCGGGAAATGGGTGTGTGTGTGTGAGAGAGAGATGGAAATGGGTGTGTGTGTGTGTGAGAAGGAAATGGGTGCGTGTGTGAGAGGGAAATGGGTGTGTGTGTCTGGGCGGGGATGTGTTTGTGTGAGGGAAATGGATGTGTGTGGGTGGGGGTGTGTGTGTGAGAGAGAGGGAAATGTGTGTGTGTGCGTGTTTTTGAGAGAGGGAAATGGGTGCGTGTGTGCATGTGAGAGAGGGAAATGGGTGTGTGTGTGTGTGTGAGAGAGAGAGAGGGAAATGGGTGTGTGTGTGTAAGAGAGAGAGGGAAATGGGTGTGTGTGTGAGAGAGAGGGAAATGGGTGTGTGTGAGAGAGAGGGAAATGGGTGTGTGTGAGAGAGAGAGGGAAATGGGAGGGTGTGTGTGTATGAGAGAGAGAGGGAAATGGGTGTGTGTGTGTGTGAGAGAGAGGGAAATGTGTGTGTGTGTGAGAGAGAGAGGGAAATGGGTGTGTGTGTGAGAGAGAGAGGGAAATGGGTGTGTGTGAGAGAGAGAGAGAGGGAAATGGGTGTGTGTGAGTGTGTGAGAGGGAAATGGGTGTGTGTGTGAGAGAGGGAAATGGGTGTGTGTGTGAGAGAGAACGAGGGAAATGGGTGTGTGTGTGTGGGCTGGTGTGTGTGTTTTAGGGAAATGGGTATGTGTGCATTTGTGTGTGTGGGCGGGGATGTGTGTGTGTGAGGGAAATGGGTGTGTGTGTGTGTGTGGGCGGGTGTGTATGTGTGTCAGGGAAATGGGTGTGTGTGTGTAATTTTGTGTGGGGGAAATGAGTGTGCATGGGCGGGGGTATGTGTGTGAGAGTGTGTGGGGGGAAATGGGTGTGTGCGTGTGTGAGGGAAATGGGTGTGAGTGGGCGGGGTGTGTGTGTGAGGGAAATGGGTGTGAGTGGGCGGGGTGTGTGTGTGAGGGAAATGGGTGTGAGTGGGCAGGGGTATGTGTGTGTGAGGGAAATGAGTGTGTATGGGCGGGGGTATGTGTGTGAGAGTGTGTGGGGGGAAATGGGTGTGTGCGTGTGTGAGGGAAATGGGTGTGAGTGGGCGGGGGTATGTGTGCGTGAGGGAAATAGGTGTGTGTGTGGGGGGAATGGGGGTGTGTGGGCGGGGGTGTGGGTGTGTGAGAGGTAAATGGGTGCATCTGGGAGGGGGTGTGTGTGAGGAAAATGTGTGTGTGTGGGCAGTGGTGTGTGTGTGGGAAATGGAGGTGTATATGGGCGGGGTGTGTATGTGTGTGGGAAATGGGTGTGTGTGTGGGCCGGTGTGTGGGAAATGGGGGTGTATGTGGGCGGGTGTGTGTGTGTGTGTGTGTGTGTGTGTGTGTGTGTGTGGACGTATGTGTGTGTCTGTAAAGAATGGATGTGTCTGTGAGGGAAATGGGTGTGTGTGGATGTGTGTGTGTGTGGACGTATGTGTGTGTCTGTAAAGAATGGGTGTGTCTGTGAGGGAAATGGGTGTGTGTGTGTGGGAAATGGGGGTGTGTGTGGGCAGGTGTGTGGGTGTTTGTGTGTGTGTGCATGTGGGAAATGGGTGTATGTGTGGGCGGGGTGTGTGTGTGTGGGAAATGGGTGTGTGTGGGAAATCGGGATGAGTGTGGATGGGTGGGTGGGAAGTGGGGGTGTGTGTGAGGGAAATGGGTGTGTGTGCGTGGGGTGTGTGTGGGAAATGAGGGTATGGGTGGGTGGGTGGGAAATGGGTGTGTGTGGGCGGTGGTGTGTGTGAGGGAAACGGGTGTGTGTGGGCGGGGGTGTGTGTGTGTGGGCGGGGGTGTGTGTGTCTGGGCGGTGGTGTTTGTGGGCGGCGCTGGGTGTTGTGCATGGGGGGTGTGTGTCTGGGAAATGTTTGTGGTGAGGTATGTGTGAGTGAGACAGGAAGGCTGGGTTGGCAGAGGGAGACATGGTGCCCGTCACTCTGCAGAGATTCTTGCCCAGTTGCTGACTGAGCTGTGTCTGGAACTAACGGTGCCCTCTCTCTGCCTCCCACTCTCTGTCTCTTGCCACCCTCTTTTCTCTCTGCCCCTTTCTCTGTCTCACTCTCTCCACTTCCCTCTTTCTGCCTCTCTCTCTCTCTCCCCCACTCCTCTCTTTTTCTGTCTGTCTCCCCTTCTCTCTCCACCCCCAATTTCTCTGTCTCTCTTATGTTCCTCCGTCATCACTGCCTTTCTGTCTCTGTGTGTGTGTTTGTCTCTCTCTCTCTGTCTCCACCCTCAATTACTCACTCTGTCTTTCCGTCCCTCTCTCTCGCTCTGTGTATGTCTCTCTCTCTCTCCCTCTCTGTGTCTCTCTGTCTCTGTCTCTCTCTGTCTCTCCATCTGTGTCTCTCTCTCTTTCTCTGTCTCTCTCTGTCTCTCCATCTGTGTCTCTCTGTCTATCCATCTGTGTGTCTGTGTCTGTCTCTGTCTCTCTCGCTCTGTCTCTCTCTCTCTCGCTCTGTCTCGCTCTGTCTCTCGCTCTGTCTCTGCCAGTCTCTGTCTCTCCATCTGTGTCTCTCTATCTCTCCATCTATGTGTCTATCTCTGTCTCTCTCTCTCATTCTGTCTCTCTCTGTCTCTCTGTCTCTCTCTCTCTCTCTGTCTATCTCTCTCGCTCTGTCTCTCTCTGTCTCTCTGTCACTCAATCTCTCTCTGCCTCTCTCTCTGTCTCTCACTCTGTCTCTCTCTGTGTCTCTCTGTCTCTCTGTCTCTCTCTCTCTCTCTCTCTCACTCTCACTCTGCCTGTTTCTCTCTGTCGCCCACTCACCCAGGTCACAGCCACCAACTATTCCATATCTGTGCCATTGTGGGTACCCACTTTCAGCTGGAGGCCATAGTCCTGGATATGTCAGGCCGTCACACCTGGCTGCTCGCCCACACGCCGCTCCCATCCCTGGGGGGCACCCTGGGGGTGGTGCTGTTCTCTGTCATCCTCAACTGCCTGGTCATTGGCGCCTTCGTCCTGCACTTGCTCTGGGCTCCACAATCCTCCCCGTTTCTGCAGAGCCATGTCCTCGGTCGCTTCAAGCAGAATTGGGAGTGACACGCCTCGTATTCGCACCACCCCCATCCCACGCTGCCCTCACCCCTACCTGCTTCTGCCAACTCAGACCCTGTCCACCATTCCTGGCGTCATGCCTCCCCACCGGCATTGATGGGATTCGATCCTTCTCTGACAAAGCTAGCGCACCCTCTCCCCCACCCCCCCCAGACAATTTGTTGGGCTTCCTCCTTCCTCTGGGCTTTTGCCCTCCCACTGGCACTGCCCTTACCCCAGCCCTCCTGCTCCCTTGGGCATTGAGCGATAGTGGAATGCCCACCTGGAGCACTGGACGAGGGGACTGTGGGATGCCTGCGGTGATGGAAGGGCTGGCACAGGCCCTTGGGGGCAGAACGGTATCTATAAGTTAGTCGCACACTCTCTCGCCACTTATCGCTCCCTCCACCCCCACCCCCCCCAAAGTCGCCACTTCAAAAACCCACTGAGGCAATTCTCGGCCCTCGTTTAACATGATCGCCAACTGACCAGCGGCTGGGACGACGTGTCCATGGCTCTGGGTAAGGAGGACAAAGAGAGCCGGTCAACAGCTGCAATTTCCTGTCACCTTGCTGCCCCCTCAGCCCCCACCCGCGTCAGGGAGAGGAATCCACCAGGCACCACCAACCTCCCTCTGAGGTGCCCCCTAGCGGTGGGTGAGGCGTGGCACACCGGGATGGAAAGTGATGCCACAAGTTGGGTGCACAGGGCACCTGTGTGCTTTTCTGACTGGGGTGCTCCCCACTTAATAACGCACAGAACTATCTTCTACTTACTGCACTCTCTAATGCCATTAAACTGCGTATCTGAAAGTTTTTCTGGAGCGGTTAAACTCCGGCTCGCTTTTGAACGCAATATTTGTAGGGATTGCCTGATTGAATGTTGTATCCAACCCAGTTCCTTATATTGTGTTAACCTAAGGATTAAGGGCTGACTGTCTCGTCAGGGTATAATGGAGTGACTGGCAGATGGTGAAAAGAGGCACGGTTTAAGCATCTTCAGGGCACCTAACCTTGGACTGTCTTCTGGAAGAACAGGAAGAGGTTACCACAGTCTGGCATGACCTGGAAAATATCTTGTGCCAACAAGTGGCAAATAGCATCTGCGCCTCGCAGTTGCCCTGAAATGATCATCTCCAACAAGCCATCGTCCCTTGACACTCAATGGTATCACCACCACTGAATGCCCAAATGTTTCGTCACCTCCAGGGCACCTAACCTTGGACTGTCTTCCAGAAAAACAGGAAGAGGTTACCACAATCGATTGAAGGTTGGCTGGCTCAGAAAGCAACAGAAAGTGCAAATTGCCCAATTTGTTGTGGGTAGGGATGTGTGCCACAGGCTTTGAACTTGTTCAAATGTCTAGGCCCCAGTTTGGTACTTGTTGGCAACAAGGGAGAGAGAGAGAGAATGGTTAAGTGGGCAAAGGTGAGGTAAGCGGAGTAGCGTGTTGGGGGAAATGTGAACTCGGCTGGAAGAATTCTTTAACTAGAAGGGACTTATCAAAACGATGAGAGGTTTGCAAGAGAGCTGGGTAGTCAAGTGCATGACTTATGAGGGAAGCTAATCTAATGTGGTTTATTGAAAGGGGAAAACCAATGGGGTTAGGCTTCACTTTATACAGATGAGACATCATCTGACGCACCGAATTGGCTTCCTTATTTAAGAAAATCTGTAAGGTAGTTCAGAGAACATTCACCTGACTGATACCAGGGATGGGCAGCTTGTCTTATGACAACAGATTGGATAAACTCGCCTTGTATCCCCTGGAGCTTTACCCCGTTCTAGGAAGGATGTTATTAATTTGGAGAGGCTTTGGAAAAGATTAACTCAGCATGGTTCTGTGAAGGGAAGATGTGAGACATAAAAACAGACTGGGGCATTTTTCACTGGAGGTCGAGGGGAGACCTTTATAAAATCACGAGGGGCGTGGATAAGGCGAATGATGAGGGAGCTTTCCCTAGGAGGGAGGAGCTTAAAACTAGCTGGCATATTTTTAAGGTGAGCGGGGAAAGATTTAAAAAGGACATGAGGGACAACTTTTTTTTTAAATATGGAGAGTGGTTCGTGTAAGTGTGTGGAATGAGCTGCCAGAGGAAGTGATGGATGCTGGTACAGGTAAAATGTTTGAAAGACATTGGGATAAGTACATGAACAGGGAAGGTTTGGAGGGATATAGGTCAGGAGGAGGCAGGTGGGACTAGTTTACTATGATGTGTGATGGGTTGGTGGTGACTTAATGGAAATATATAAGATCTTGAGGGGTGTTGAGTGGATGGAGGTGAGCAGGAGGTTACCTCTCTTGGGAGAATGGTTGGAAAATCAGGGGATGAGTGACCTACCAGTAATTTATAGGTTAGCATGTGTCTATGCAGCAAGACCTGGACAATATCCAGCTTGTGCCAACAAGTGGGAACTAGCAATTGCTCTGTAATGACCAAGAAACTAGCCATCATCCCTTGATGTTCAATGGTATCACCATCACTGAGTGCCCAAAGCCCAACACCCTGGTGTTTATCATTGACCATGGACTGCCCCTATAAACACAGTGGCTACAGGAGCTGGGCCAGAGGTGAGTAACTCACCCCCAAAACCTGTCCCACCACCCACAAGGCACAAGTCAAGAGCTTGGTGGCATACTCCCTGCTTGCCCTGGACGGGAGCAGCTCCAACAACATTTGAGAAGCTCAACACCATCCAGGACAAAGCAGACTTGATTGGCACCACATCGACTCCCTCCACCGATGCTCAGTCGTAGCAGTGGGTACTGTCTACAAGGTGCACTGCAGCAACTCGCCAAGGCTCCTGTAGACAGCATCTTCCAAAACTGTGACCTCTGCCGTTTACAGGACAAAGGGGTTTCAGAATAATGGGAACACCAGCAACTTCCCCTCTGAGCCCCTCACTACCCTGACTCAGAATGACTTCCGACAATCAAATTAGAATAATGGTCTTGCACTCCAATGGAATGGGATCAGTTGATGGCCCCCTCAAAGCTGCTTTGCATCCCCGGCAAGTCACCTGACTTTCGACACCGCCAGTCCAAACACATTCCCACCTGTTCCTCTTTCTGATTGGTCTCCGACGCCCATGTTCCTTATTTCGGCAATGAGGATTGGTCAAGACGATACAGTGGTCATCCAAATGGAGGGCATGCAGCCAATGTTGACTGTCATTTCCTCCTTTGGCCAGGAAGAATGGACTCGTGGATGGAATTAACCGGTATTAAACATGTAACTTTGAGGAATGGTTTCGTTGCTTTGATTTTTTTGAAGTCAGTGCCACGTGGGCGCACGTGTCCTTGTGCTCCCATTTTCCTGACCTGGCAACATCCTTGTAAATTCTCTCTCTCGCACAGTCTCGGTGATGAAGTGACCAGACCGTGCACAGTGCTCTGGTAGTGCCCTAACTAATGGTACAGACCGTTGCCACATAAACCCCCTTCTCTTGTGCTTTGTATCTTACTGACCCAACCTGCTGAGCGCTGGGCACTTGCTCCAACGTCCCTTACCTTCCAAATGCCTCTGTGTTCCCTATATTGCTGTCCTAGTACAGGCCTGAAGGACCAAATGGCCTACTCCTGCACCTATATTCTCAGTTTACTCTCCTTTACCTGGCCGAGTAAGTATTATCATGTCTTGAATTCCATTTGCCAGGTCATGCACATACGCCACAACAACACTGTAAGCCGCTAGGGGCTCACTGAAATCCGCCATCTTTTCCCGAAAAAATCTGTCCACCATTACCAAACAGAAATCACCGGAGGAAGTGAAAAAGGCGTTTGGTATGCTCACCTCCCACAGGCGGCATGGTGGCTCAGTGGTTAGCATGGCTGCCTCACAGCGCTAGGGACCTGGGTTCGATCCCAACCTTGTGTGACTATCTGTGTGGAGTTTGTACATTCATCTCTCCCCCCCCACCCGTGTCTGCGTGGGTTTCCTCCGGGTGCTCCGGTTTCCTCCCACAATCCAAAGATGTGCAGGGCAGGTGAATTGGCCGTGCTAAATTGCCCGTAGTGTTAGGTGCATTAGTCAGGGGTAAATATAGGATGGGGAATGGGTCTGTGTGGGCTACTCTTTGGAGGGTCAGTATGGATTTGTTGGGCTGAAGGGCCTGTTTCCATGCTGAAGGAACCTTCGGCTCAGAGATGGAGCTGGAAGCCAGGCTGCAAACATGTAGGGGTGGCATGGTGGCTCAATGGTTAGCACTGCTGCCTCACAGCACCAGGGTCCCAGGTTCAATTCTAGCTGCTGGTGACTGTCTGTGTGGAGTTTGCACATTCTCCCTGTGTCTGTGTGGGTTTCCTCTCACAGTCCAACGATTTGTAGGTCAGGTGAATTGGCCGTGCTGACTTGCCCATAATGTACCTAACACTATGGTGTGTATACATTAGTCAGAGGGAAATGGGTCCAGGTGGGTTATTCTTCGAAGGGTCGGTGTGGACTTGTTGGGCCGAAGGGGCTCTCTTCCTGATAAAGGCCTTTTGCCCAAAACACCGATTTTCCTGCTCCTCGGATACTGCCTGACCTGCTGTGCTTTTCCAGCACCAGTCTAATCTAGACACTGGTTTCCAGCATTTGCAGTCCTTGTTTTTACCTTGTTGGGCCGAAGAGCCTGTTTCCACACCGTAGGGAATCTAATAGAATGGATAAAGATCAGCTTGGGTGAATCAATAAGCTAAAATGGAGACAATTAGTGGCTGACAACAGATTTTTCTTCTGGTATCCGCTCACGCGGTGACCAAGCTTGATGTGTGGGGAGGTTGGGGTAAAGATTTCAGAGAAAGCACTCAAGCCCTGAAATTATTGAACTTGAGATTGAGCCCAGAAGGCGGCCAAGTGGAAAATGAGGTGCTGGTCGTCCAATTTGCACTGAGCTTCCCTGGAGCGCTGTAAGTAGGCCTAAGTTAGCGATGTTGGCCAGTGATAGGTAACAGGGTCATTTTGTTTCAGACAGAGTGCAGGTGTTCTGCAACGCAACACCCAAACTACGTTTTGTCTCCCTAATGTAGAGGAGACCACATTGTGAGCAGCGAATACAGTACATTGGACTGCTGGTACAGCTGGAAAGTATGTTCGAGAGGGTTGAAAAGTGAAGGTGGAGGAAGTAAACAGGTCGATGTTAACACCTCCTGCAGTTACTTGGGAAGGTGGTGTGGGCAGTGGAGGAACAGTGGACCAAGATGTAGAGGAACCAGTAACTTGTGGAAGGCTGAGAAGGGCAGGGGGTACTTGTCTGGTGGTGCCATCCAATTGCAATTACACTGTTACCACTGCAATCGTTCACTGGACTCAGCCATTGCAGCATCTTGGTCTTTTCGAAAGATACTCGAATTGGCGTTCAATGAAATTTGCAGTTTGTGATTGGCAACTTTTTCCTTCGTTTCCAAGATGGAAGAAGATTTGCTAGAATACTGTTTGTGTTTTAACGTAAACAGTTGAGAAAAAAAACCAAAACTTGGCTTGTTGTGCCCATTCCAGTGGAAAACCATCTGCAAAGGGTGGTGGCTCCAGACGGTAGCGCCACCAGCAGGCTCGGAGGACTAAACCTGGAAACTGCAGCTTACTCGACACCGCCACCTAGTGGTGAGGATGAGGATGTACACCAGTCACAGCGCCACCCCGCGGCGGGTTGAAGATCTACATGTCTGAGAGTGTGTCTCGATGTCCATGAGAGAAAATACATGTGACTGTGACAGAATGTGTGTCAGTGTATGTGAGAGAGATGGTAGTATGCATGAGAAAATAGGTGAGTGTGGAAGAGAGTGTCGATGAAAGAATGATTTGGAGATGCCAGTGTTGGACTGGGGTGTACAAAGTTTAAAATCACACAACACCAGGTTATCGTCCAATAGGTTTAATTGGAAGCACTAGCTTTCAGAGCGCTGCTCCTTCATCAGGTGGTTGTGGAGTACACAATTATAAGGCACAGAATTTAGAGCAAAGGTTTACAGTGTGATGTAACTGAAATTATACATTGAAAAATACCTTGATTGTCTGTTGAATCTTTCATCTGTTCGAATACGATGATGGTTTCATATCTTTCATGTGTAAATCACAAAACCTTTTTAAAAAGTTGCTGTAACAATGGGGCATTAGCTAAACAATATGTTGAAGGTGTTAGCCCCCTCCCCCCCCCCCCCCCCGGCCGTGTTCTCTTTCTATGCCATGATGTTTAGATTGATTCTAATCTACAAAGTGAGAAAACAGAGTTTTACATGAATTCATGCAGTTTTTGAGCAGAGTACAATGTAACTCTGCAAAGACACACACACAGGCTCTCCTATACACACACATACACACGGACACACATATACACAGACACACACACACCCACACTCACACAGCCATCATCTCAGAGACTTAGACCACTCTACACTCTTGCACATACATATACACTCTCTCTCACAGACACTCACAGCCCCCCAACCCAGACATGCACACACAGACAAAGACCCACATATATTTTTGTGGGGTGAATTTGTACATGCAGAGTTACATTGCACTTTGCTCAAAAACTGCATGAATTCACGAAAACTCTGAGCTCAAAAACTGCATGGAATCATGTAAAACTCTGTTTTCTCACTTTTTAGATTAGAATCAATCTAAACACTGTGGCATAGACAGAGAACACAGGGGGCCAACACCTTCAACATATTGTCTAGCTAATGCCCATTATTACAGCAACTTTTTAAAAAGGTTTTGTGATTTACACATGAAAGAAGTGAAACCATCATGGCATTGGAACAGATGAAAGATTCAACAGACAATCAAGGTATTTTTCAATGTATAATTTCTGTTTCGTCACATTGTAAACTTTTGCTATAAATTCTGTTCCTTAGAATTGTGTCCTCCACTATCACCTGATGAAGGAGCAGCTCTCCGAAAGCTTGCTCCGATTAAACCTGTTGGACTATAACCTGGCGTTGTGTGATTTTTATCTCTGGAAGAAAGAATTTCTGAGTAAGGCCTGTGTGTATCAATAACCATGTGAGAATGTGTAAGAGTGTATTTGAGTGTGTGTATAAATGTGTGAGTGAATGTGTATTACTGTGTGTAAGTGTGACAGCATTGATTATAAAGTCAAAGAGCATGGAAAAAGATCCTTCAGTACAACCAGTCCACGCCAAGCATAATCCCAAACTAAACTGGTCTCACCGGCTTGCACTTGGCCCATATCCCTCCAAACCTTTCCTATTCATGTACTTATCCAAATATCTTTTAAACATTCTAACTGTACCCACATTCACCACTCCCTCTGGAAGTTCATTCCACAAGCAAACTACTGACTGTACAAAAATAAATGTCTTCTTAAAATCTTTCTTCTCTTATCTTAAAAGTAACACCTCAGTCTTGAAATCCCTCCTCCTAAGTAAGGGACATCTACTATTCACCTTATTTATACCCTTATGACTTTATAAACCCCTACAACATCATCTCTCAATGTTCTACCTTACAGTGAAAGATGCCCCACTCTCCAGTCACAGCGACTTCCCAGTGAATCTCTTCTGAACACTCTCCAACTTAATAATATCTTTCCCATAACAGGGAGAACAGAACTGGATGCAGTACTCCAGAAGAGTTCTCACCAATGTCCTGTACAACATCAACAGGACGTCCCAACTCCTATACTCAAAGATCTGAAGTAATGAAGGCAAGTGTGCTACATGTGACACAAACTTTGAAGAATTATGTCCCGAACCCCTCAGTCTATCTGTTCTACAACACTACCCAGGGCCCTAATATTAATTGCATAACCCTTCCTCTTGTTTGTTTACTGAAATGCAATTTATCAAAATTAAACTTCATTTCCACTCCTCAGCCCATTGGTCCAATTGATCAAGATCGTGTAATCTTAGATAAACCTCATCACTGTTCACTCTCCCACCAATCTTGGTCTCATTTGCAAACTTACCAACCATGTCTTCTATATTCTCATCTAAATCATTTAAAGAAATGACAAACACAAAATGGACCCAGCACAGGTCTCTGTGGAACTCTGTTGGTCAGAGGCCTCCAATATGAAAAACAACTCTCCATCACCACTCTCTGTCTCCTGCCATCAAGCCAATTTTGTATCCAATTGGCTAGCTCACTCTGAATCCCATTTGACTTTATGAACTTTACTAATTAGTCTACCATGTGGAATCTCATCAAAGGCTTTACTAAAGTCCACATAGACAATGTCGACCGCTCTGCCTCATCAATCTTCTTAACTTCCTCAAACAACTCAATCAAGTTTGTGAGATGCAATTTCCCTCGCAGAAAACCAAGCTGACTATCCCTAATCAATCCTTGCCCCTCCAAATGCATATAAATCTATTCTTTAAAATGGCGGTGCTCGCACCCAACATAGCCCACTAGTTGGAGGATGCTCAGGTGTGGAGTCCGTGGACCATGTATATATTGGGTGTGGGTGCTTGCACTCCCCTTTTGATTCTCTCTAAAAACTTCTCCTCTGATTTTGGTTGCACTTCAGTCCCATCTTTGGGCACCCGGTGCAGAGCGGGAAGGGTCGGACCTGCTCGTGGGCCTGGGGGCTCCCG
This sequence comes from Chiloscyllium punctatum, assembly GCF_047496795.1. Taxonomy (NCBI): domain Eukaryota; kingdom Metazoa; phylum Chordata; class Chondrichthyes; order Orectolobiformes; family Hemiscylliidae; genus Chiloscyllium; species Chiloscyllium punctatum. The sequence continues at coordinate 11,923,109 of NC_092766.1, forward strand.
GGCCTGGCCAAACTGGCCATAAACAAGTCCAGGCAGAGGGCTGTGGAGAGGGTCGTTAGGGCCGACTGCCTGCCCCTCTTCCACGGTCACATCAGAGCCTGGGTTTCTCTGGAGAAGGAGCACGCGGTGTCCACCAACACCCTGGAGTTGTTCAGGGAGAGGTGGGCGCCGCAGGGAGTGGAGTGTATTATTTCCCCCTCCAACTCTATGTTGATTTAATCCCTCCCCTCCCCTTCACTGTTTGATCACACAGCATTGCCCTTTGAGACTTGAGTGTTTCCTTTCTTCCAAGAGGTGGTACACAAATAAAGATTTACACACTTGTCTTTCACCGTGTCTGACACCTGCACACTCACGACCTGAGTGCGGGGGAAAAATAAGCACTACAGCTGGCAGACAGTAGTAAGAAAAAAAGAAAATAAAATCAAATCTTTCAGCATCGCTTTCAACAATTTACCCACCACTGAAGTCAGAATCATGTTGACATTTTAAAAGCATGTTTATTGTATTGAGTTATTTAACAGATTGTCAATATCGACACATTTATAAAACTTTTTTAGAGGTAGGAAAAATGACCTCAACCTTTATCGAAGCATTTGCCAGTTCATATTTTAAAAAAATGAGCCTGTGTCTGTGCGGATCCCACTGTTCATTGAACAGATTTAATTGGAAGCACTAGCATTTGGAGCGCTGCTCCTGCATCAGGTGAAGGAGCAATTCCCCGAAGGCTAGTGCTGTTGGACTATAACCTGGTGTTGTGTGATTTTTAACTTTACACAGCCCCAGTCCAACATCGGTATCCCCAAAGCATGACTGTTGGTTGATGGAAGCTGTGAGATGCTTCACTCCCTCTTATTAAATCTCTCATGCCATTTCCCCATTCTACCACGAGAGGGTGGCATTGTACCACTTTCATTAAGATGGGTGTTGGACTGGGGTGGACCAAGTGCTATGACCTGGTGCCGCGTGACGGTTTTTTTCCCCCCACTTTAATCAAGGCAGAGGCTTTGAACTTTATTCCTTCCCCTCTACATCAATGCAAAAGCTCTCCTGCTGTAGCAGCCTGAGCTAACTTTCAACGGAAGAGCCACATGAACATGTTTTGATTGATGCAACGTTGACCACACATTGCACTTCTGTACAATATGGGAACAGAATGAGCTGGAGCTACTCAACAGATGTGGCAGCATTTGTGGCGAGAGAAACGAGTTAACGTTTCGAGTCTGGTATGATTTTGTGCGGGAGATACGGGATCGAATCCCATCACACCACGTGTGGATTCAGTTTTTAAAAAATCACTGGATTTTTAAAATTTGTGACCACGTTTGTCATTTAAAAAAACCCTGCTGATGTCTTTTAGCTAAAAAAAAAACATGTTATAGTCCAACAGGTTTATTTGGAAGTATTCCCTCAATATCCTTTAGGGAAGGAAATCTGCCTACATTCGATTCCAGACCCACAGCAATGGGGTCCAAGATTAGAGTGGTGCTGGAAAAGCACAGCAGGTCAGACAGCATCCGAGGAGCAGGAAGGCCTTCCAGATGAAGGGCTTTTGCCCGAAACGTCGATTTTCCTGCTCCTCGGATGCTGCCTGATACTGTGCTTCTCCAGCACCACTCTAACCTTGACTCTAATCTATTGCATCTACAGTACCCATTTCCACCCACAGTAATGGGGTTGGCTCTTAATTGGGAAATTGGGAACGGGCAATGGGAACCGGCCCAGCCAGCGATAACCACATCCCACTGCAGAATTATAAACAAGGGACCGAGCTCTGGAGCTTCCTTCTTCCCAGAGAATAATTTATTTTATTTACACATGCATTTTGCAAAAGCAACTGCAGTTAGAGGACCTGCTGGGAAAATAAAAGACTGAAATAGGTTGTTAGTAACTCAAAGTAGAAAGTCTGTCTTGTTGTGTCCTTAATGATTGCTTTGAGTATTAAGCCAACAATACTTCAATGTCTGACCTCAAAAGGTCTCCGTGAGACACTAGTAAAGGTGAAAGGAGAGCTTTAGTGCTTGCTGGAAGTTTCATGGGCTCCAGGCTGATTTCCACAGGGCTGTGGCTTCCATTGCAAATCCTGACCCCCACCCGGATAGAGACCCAGATTTTCATCGGCGCCCTCCCTTTTTTTTCCTCTTCTCCAGTGCAGCAAATTCCAAGGAGGCATACAGAGGTCCACCGGGAGTCTGGGGAAAAAGGTCAAGATGCAAAGTGGTTACAACACAGGACCAATGATCCCACCTTGTCATTGAGTTTCAGCGAATGTCAGAGCATTCGGCCCGTCATTCCACTGCCAGTTCTGTCCAGTGACTACGCCCTCAGCACTAACCCTATGACAGTGGAGAGCTCTCCCAACGCTGGTCATCTGATAGTGCCTGCGCCCTCAGCACTAACCGTCCAACAGTGCTGTCTCCCTTAGCACCGACCCTTCAACAGCATTCCCTCCTTCAGTGCTGACCCTCCAACAGCATCCCCTCCCTCAGCACTGACCATCCAACAGTGCTGTCTCCCTGAGCACTGACCCTCCGACAGCATCCCGTCCCTCAGCACTGACCGTCCAACAGTGCTGTTTCCCTTAGCACTGACCCTCCGACAGCATCCCCTCCCTCAGCACTGACCATCCAACAGTGCTGTCTCCCTTATCACTGACCCTCTGACAGTGTCCTCTCCTTAGCACTGACCGTCCAATAGTGCAGAGCTTTCTCAGTGCTGGTCCTCTGACAGCATCCCCACCCTCAGCGCTGACCGTCCAACAGTACCCACACCCCCAGCACTGAGCCTCCGACAGTGCCTGCTCCCTCAGCACTGACCATCTGAATGCCCACTTCTTGAGCACTGACCCTCCGAAAGTGCCCACTGCCTCAGCACCGACTCTTTGACAGTGCCTGCTCCCTCAGCACTGACCATCTGACAGTGCCCACTTCCTGAGCATTGACCCTCTGAAAGTGTCCACTGCCCCACCACTGACTCTTTGACAGTGCCTGTACCCTCAGCACTGACCCTCTGACAGTGCCCACTCCCTCAGCACTGGCCCTCTGACAGTGCCCGCTCCCTCAGCACTGACCCTCTGACAGTGCCCATTTCCTCAGCACTGACCCACCGACAGTGCCTGCTCCCTCAGCACTGACCATCTGAGAGTGCCCACTCCCTCAGCACTGACCGTCTGACAGTGCCCGTTCCCTCAGCACTGACCCTCTGACAGAGCCCACTCCCTCAGCACTGACCCTCTGCCAGTGCCCATTCCCTCAGTGCTGCCCCTGTGACAGTGTGGCACTGTGAGGAGTGGAGAGGGAGGTTGAGCTCCAGTAGACACCCTCAGTCATAGCTCTGTGAAACTGCCAGAATTCTAAGTCTTCATTTTAAAACCCAATATTAACCAACATGGTTGGATGGAGGATGCTGTGTGGTCTGTCCCAGTGCAGAGTTAAAATGGTGACAGAGCAACAATGAGCTGGGAGTGGGACACAGACATTTGGAAATCCCCAGTCAACTCTGAGAGAGGCATCCTCTCCCAATCAGTAACCCCTCCTCCTGCTTATCAGACCTGGACAAGGCTAATGGAGTTATTTTGATTCCAGTTTCAGGGAGCTGTGAGATTTGTTTGTTATTCAGTTCCAGACTGGTCTGGTGTCATTTGGTTGAAATCTCCAACAGATTTTGAACTGATTACCCTCAACCATCTCACGCTTGTGAATCGGGACAATGCTTAGAATCAACTCACCTGGACTCCGTCTGGATGTGCCCGCCTTGCCTCTGTTTGGTGGCTCTTTCCTGTATGTTAATGGGTCAGATGTGAAAGGTAAATTAATCCCAGTCTGGGAAATCTAGGGCTAAATCGAGACAAAGTGTGCGCCAGTGATTTGTCAATGTACCAATGCCTCAGTGCACCCATGTCGACTAACTCACTCAATTATAGTTGCAAATTCCTAACGCCCTCACAGTATGGAAACAGACCCTTCAGTCTAAACAGTCCCTGCTGAACATAATCCCAAATTAAACTCATCCCATCTGCCTGTGCACTTGGCCCATATCTCTCCAAACATTTCCTATCCATGTCCTCACCTATTATTTACTATCTATACGACTTAACTTTGTGACCTGCCTGCATTGCTCACAAGACAAAGCTTTTCACGTGATAATAAATTCAATCCAATTTAATTCACTGCCTCTGGAAGTTCATTCCATACACGAACCGCTGTCTGTGTCAAAAAAAACAATTTCCTCTCATGCCTTTTTAAAATCTTTTTCCTCTTACCTTGAAAATGTGCCCCCTAGTCTTGAAACCCCCACTCTAGGGAAAAGACACCCGTCATTCACCTTATCTCGGCCCCTCATGATCTTACAAACCTCTACAAAGTCATCTCTCAACTTCCTACACTCCAGTGAGAAAGCTCCCAGCTTATCCAACCTTTCCTTACAATCCACCAGTCCCGGCATCAGTCTGGTAAATCTCTTCTGAACCCTCTCCCAGTTTAATAATATCCTTCCTATGACAGGACAACCAGAACTGGACCCAGTACTCCAGATGAGGCCTCACCAATGTCCTGTACAACCTCAACATGATGTTCCAACCTCTATACTCAAAGATCTGAGCAATGAAGGCAAGTGTGCTAAATGCTTTCTTAACCAGCCTGTCAACATGTGACACAAACTTCAAAGAATTATGTGTCTGCACCCCTAGGCATCTCTGCTATACAACACTATCCAAGGCCTGACATTTAATTGTATAATCCTGCCCCTGTTTGTTTTACCAAAATGCAATACCAGACATTTATCCAAATTAAACTCCGTCTTCCACTCCTCAGCACACTGATCCAATTGATCAAGAACTCTTTGTCATTTTCAATAACTTTCTTCACTGTCCACTATGCCACCAATCTTGGTGTCAACTGCAAACTTACTAACCATGCTTCCTATATTATCATCTAAATCATTTTTATAAATGACAAACAGAAGTGGACCCAGTACCAATCCCTGTGGAACACTGCAGGTCACAGCCCTTCACTCTGAACAACAAATCTCCATCATTCCTCTCTGTCTCCTGCTGTCAAGCCAATTTTGTACTCCATTGGCAAGCTCACCCTGAATCCTATGCAATCTAACTTCACTAATTAATCCACCATACAGAACTGTGTCAAACACTTCAGTAACATTGAAGTAAACCACATCTACCGCTCTGCCCTCATCAATCTTCTTGATCACTTGTCACAAAGCTGGTTTTGTTTTTTGAAACGCTGTTCCTTTTCTCAAGGATGCTATGTCCTTGGTTTTTTTTTCTCCCCAGAGGAGTAATAAACTGCTGTTCTTTGTGTTTCATTGTGTAATTTTGTGAATAAATGTTTGTCTGTTTTTAACCTGGTAGTTAACCTCCCACCTTACGCTGGGTAATTTTCACTGTACACTTAATGAAACAAATTGCAAAGTTATGGTCTGGGCTGCTTGCTTAAGAATGGTTTGAGTGGTTTGGCCTAGTCTATAACACACTTCCTCAAAAACTGACTCAAGTGTATGGGATACAATTTCCCTAGAACAAAACTATGGCTAGTATTCATAAATGCATAATTTCAGGATCACCTCCAACAATTTACCCACCGCTGAAGTCAAATTCACAAGTCAAATTCAAAGGCAGAGCATTATCCAAACTCCAGTCATTCGGCACCTCAAGCGTATTTATAGATGACATAAAAATTTCTGTAACTTCCCTCAAAGTCCTGGGATACACTTGATCAGGTCCCAGAGACTTATCCACCTTTATATTTTCTAAGGTCTCTAACACTCCTTCTTCTATGATGTGACCTAGTTTCAACACACCAATATTTATTTCTCTAGCCTCCATTTCTTTCCCTACAGTAAAGAACTGACATGAAATATTCATTTAATATTGCTGCCTTCATAGAAACCCTACACAGTGGAAAAAGACCCTTCAGCCCAACAAGTCCACAATGACCCTCAAGAGTATCCCACCTAGACCCATTCCCCTACCTTATCACTCCACATTTACCCTGACTGATCTTCCTAACCCATACATCCCTGAACACTACGGGCAATTTAGCATAGCCAATTCACCTAACTTACACATCTTTGGACTGTGGGAAGAAACTGGAGCATCCAGAGACAATCCACGCAGACACGGGGAGAACGTACAAACTCCACACTGACAGTCGCCCGAGGGTAGAGTTGAACGGGTCGCTGGTGTCGTGAGGCAGCAGTGTTAATCACTGAGCCACCGTGCCACCCCAAAGCGTACGCTCACACAGGGACTCTTGAGGTGCAAGAGAAAGATGCCCTCTTTGATCTTTTATGCGTCTACTCTATAGAAATATCTGTTGAAAACAGTACATCCCCTCATATTCAACAATATCTTCTCAATACAGTAATCTAACTTCAATACTCCATTCTCTCAACTCAGCAATATCCCCCAACTACTCCAATATTCCCTCAACGCAGCAATATTCTTTCAAAACACCACTATTCCCTCAAAACTCCAATATACCCTGAATTCTCAAATATTCCCTCCACACAGCAATGTTCCCTGAATATCCCGATAGTCTCTCATTCCACCAATACTGTCTTAACACTCCAATGGTCCCTCGCTATAACAGTATCTCCTCAGTCCATCAATATTCTCAAAATACTCCAACATTTTGTCAATGCACCAATATTCCATCAAGAAAACATTATTTCCCCAAAACTCCAACATTCCCTCAGTCCTCCAATATTCTCTCGATACCTCAACGTTGCCTGAATACTCTAATATTTTCTCAATAGACCAATACTCCAGTATCCCCTCAATATTTGAATATTCTCTTAATGTCCCAATTATTCCACAACACTGCAATATTCTCCTAATGCACCAATTCTTCCACAATGCTGTAATAGTCCCTCAATGTTTTAAAATTCCCTAAGTGCTACAATGCTGATCCCATTATAGTCTCAACCCCACATGCCTTTTCACTCCCTACAAGTTTTCAAGTCGTCACTAATGAAAGAAAATGTTTATCTCCTCCTCACATTTATTCAGTGTCCCAGCATCCACCGTGCTCTGGCGTAGTGAATTTCACAGATTCACTACCTTCTGAGAGAAGTAAATCTTCCTCATCTCTGTTTTAAATCTGCCATTTCTGAGTCTAAAGCTATGATTGCTTGTTCTAACTTGCCCCACAAGGCGAAACATCCTCTACACACCCCCTTTAGCATTTTATATACTTCAATGAGATCTCCTCTCATTTTTCTGAACTCCAGTAACTATAAGCCTGAACTGCTCACTATCTCTTCATAATACAAGTCCTTCATCGCTGGAATTGATTAAATTAGCAATTATTACTACATATTAATTAAGTATGACATTATTGCTGGTATTAATAGATGGATATCATGTTACCATTGTTATTAAAACATACATATATAACATTTCTGCTGGTTAATTGTACTTATAATGTTATTGCTGGTAGTTATAATTGACTGTAGCATTAATAAATATAATGTTACTGCTGGTAATGAAAATAAATATCACATTACTGCTGGTTTTCACAAAAAAACTACAATGGTACTGTTGGTATTTATCAATAAATGCAGGATTGTTGCTTGTATTTATAATTACTGCTGGTATTAAAAGGTAAGTACAATGTTGCTGCTTCTATTTATGAATACGTATGATATTACTGCCAGCATTTGTAAATACACATGATATTGCTGCCGATATTGAAAAGAACATACAATGCATTTATAAACAGAAACAGTATCATTTATTGTTTATGAATACAAACAGTAATGTTATATTTTTAAATGCATTGTATGGAATGTTGAATATCAACAGCCATATCATATGTGTTTATTAATGCAGGCAGTAATGTAATATGTATTCATAAACAGAAGCAGTATCATTTCTTGTTGATGAATACATATTATATTGTTGCTATAATATTCCTATGAATAAACATAACATAGCAGCTAGATTTTATCGATAAATATAATGATGCTTTTATTTAGAAACAAATATAACATTACTGTTTGTATTTATAATCAATTACAATGTTACTGTATGTACTTACAAATAAATATAACATTCCTGCTTGTATTTATAATTAAATACTGTGTTACTGCATAGATTTATAAATAACTATAACATGACCGCTAATGTTTATAGATACATATGATATTGCTGCAATATAAATTTAATATTACTGCTTGGATTTATAAATATAACATTAGTGTTGATCTGTAACATTACTGCTCTTTTTATAAACGAATGTAATATTACTGTTTGCATTTATAAATAAATATAATGTAGCTGCTGGGATTTATAATTAAATGTAATATTACTGCTAGCATTTATGTATAAACGTAATATAAATAAATATGATGTTACTGATAGAATAAATAATAAATATAATGTTACTGCCTGCATTTCTAAATAAATTTAAATTATACTGTTGATATTTATAAATAAATACATTACAGCGGGTGGCATAACTAGACATAATGTTATCGCTATTGCTAATGGGCTAATGATTTGAGTGACCAACAGATAAGAGAGATGTTGCAAAAATAGTTTCTTAGCGAGGAATGCACTCACTGATCTTCCGTATTTTTTTCCCCATTTAGTGTTACTAAATATTAATTAAATATGACATTATAGCTGGATTTAATTGATTAGTATAATGTTATCACAGTTATTAATACATTCATATCTAACATTACTGCTGGTTAATTCTAATTATAAAATTATTGCTGATATTCACTAATAACTCGCATTAATAAATATTTATAATCAATATAACATCTCACAAATAGCTACATTGGAACTGTTGGTATTTATCAATAAATGTAGGATTGTTGCTGTATTTATAATTACTGCTGGTATTAAAAGATAAATACTGCTTCTATTGCTCCAACATTTCAGGCTCACTCACCAGATGGTCGCTGGCCCTTTCCCCCGTTTTGCGACATCTCTGTCAAGCGAAAACTGCGAGGGAGGGCAAAAGATGAAAGAAAAAAGCGAAGTTTATTCACGTACATCAGCACTCCGGGCGCCAGAAATAGCCGAGCGGTCTCAGAGTCAATCTGGGAAGGTAGTGGAGGAATTTGCAATCGGAGTTGGGCGCTTTCAGATGGTGAACAAATGGTTCAGGTACTCACTTTTCCCCGTGGGTTCTCCCGCCTTTCCCTGCGGGAACAAGAGCGAGACAAAACTGGGAATTAGCAACGGAGAGCAGGCGGGGGGGAGCGGGGGGTGGGGGGGGGGGGGGAGGAAGGACAGGCGATAAGATTTGATTCTCACCTGATCTGCCTCTTCTGCAAATCCAAATGATCAGAAGGACCATCAGGAATGCCACCACCGCCGAGGCTGCAGTCACATAAGGGAAGGCCTGGTTGCACCATTCTGAGGGCAAAGAGAACGCATTAGTCATAGAGTCATAGAGACGTACAGCACGGAAACAGACCCTTCGGTCCAACCCGTCCATGCTGACCAGATATCCCAACCCAGTCTCGTCCCACCTGCCAGTACCCGGCCCATATCCCTCCAAACCCTTCCTATTCATATACCCATCCAAATGCCTCTTAAAAGTTGCAATTGTACCAGCCTCCACCACTTCCTCTGGCAACTCATTCCATACATGTACCACCCTCTGCGTGAAAATGTTGCCCCTTAGGTCTCTTTTATATCTTTCCCCTCTCACCCTAAACCTATGCCCTCTAGTTTTGGACTCCCCCACCCCAGGGAAAAGACTTTGTCTATTTACCCTATCCATGCCCCTCATAATTTTGGAAACCTCAGCCTCCAACGCTCCACGGAAAACAGCCCCAGCCTGTTCAGCCTCTCCCTCTCCAACCCTGGCAACATCCTTGTAAATCTTTTCTGACCCCTTCCAAGTTTCACAACATCTTTCCGATTGGAAGCAGACCAGAACTGCACCCAATATTCCAACAGTGGCCTAACCAATGTCCTGTACAGCCGCAACGGTCAATTCAGTGTAATCCCGGATTACATAAGGAAATCTTGACCCCTTCCGAATTGGGATTGGTTGGAGGTGGGGCGGATGGTCTGTGATGGAGAGGAGGAAGGGTTGGGGAAGCTGCCTAAATTGTACAATAAAACAGCCTGAATGTGACCAGAACAGCGCTGATGCAAGGCAGATGAAGCGCAGAATGAGGCCATTCTTCCCATAGTGCCCCGACTAGCTCCTTGACAGGGAAACGTCTCCTCTCCGAATCGGTTCCCCCTTCCCCACACATTCCCTCCTTTAGTCCTCTGGGCTATTGAGGAGAACTATCCCAGTTTCTTCCAATCTTTCTCACTCTCTCTGCATGAATCAAAGTTCCCTTATTCCAGCCTCCCGCATTCCCCAGTCTGTTTTTGTGAAAACCCAGCTTCCACACCCCACCTCCCCCCTCCCCCCCCATTCACGCCCTCCCCCGACTCTTGCTCCTTCCCTACAGAGTGGCACCCCAGAGCTCCTCAAAAATCGGTCAGCCACAGGATCTTATACATCTCGGTAGATGGAGGGACAGGGAACTTTGAGGGAGCGGGGTGGACTTGGATAGGGGGAGCGGGCAATGTGGAAAAAAGTCTGAGGTTATGCACTTTGATCAGAAGTGAAATCTTGAGAGGTTGACTTCAAGATTCCCAGAAGGTTAACATGCAGGTTTCAGATGGCAGTTAGGAAGACAAATGCAACGTTAGCGTTCATTTCAAGAGGGCTAGAGTACAAGAGCAGAGATGTTCTGCTAAGGGTGACCGAGGCGCTGCTCAGACCACATTAGGAAGATTACCAAGTTTTGCGCTCCCTGTGGCCAAAAGGATGTTTTGGCGTTGGAGAGACTCCAGAGGGGGTGAGGAGCTTGTCATATGAGGAACATGATGTGGAGCTGCTAGTGTTGGACTGGGGTGGACAAAGTTAAAAATGACAGAACACCACGTGAAAGTCCAACCGGTTTATTTGGAAGCACGAGCTTTCAGAGCGCTGCTCCCTCATTGGAGAGCTGTGGAGCAGGATTATAAGACACAGAATTTATCACAAAAGATCTCAATGTCATGCAACTGAAACGATATATTGAACAAATCTAGATTTCTGTTCAGTCTTTCATCTTTTAGAATGGGTTGCAGGTTTCAGTTCATTAAATATATATATCCCAGATCTTAGAGTCATAGAGATGTACAGCATGGAAACAGACCCTTTGGTCCAACCTGTCCACGCTAATCAGATATCCCAACTCAATCGAGTCCCACCTGCCAGCACCCCGCCCATATCTCTCCTTCCTTTAAGCCCTTAAGATAGCTCGAGAATGTGACATAATAGAAATTCTGGGATATACGGCACGGCGGCTCAGTGGTTAGCACTGCTGTCTCGCAGCACCAGGGTCCCAGGTTTGATTCCAGCCTTGGGTGACTGTCTGTGTGGAGTTTGCACATTCTCCCCATGTCTGCGTGGGTTTCCTCCCACAGTCCAAAGATGTGCAGGTGAGGGTGGATTGGCCATGGGAAATTGTCCCATAGCGCCCAGGGATGTGCAGGTTAGGGTGAATTGGCCGTGGGAAATTGTCCCATAGTGCCCAGGGATGTGCAGGTTAGGGTGAATTGGCCTTGGGAAATTGTCCCATAGTGCCCATGGAAATGCAGGTTAGGGTGGATTGGCCGTGGGAAATTGTCCCATAGTTCCCAGGGATGTGCAGGTTAGGGTGGATTGGCCATGCTAAATTGCCCGTAGAGTTAGGTGCATCAGTTAGGGGGAATGGGTCTGGGTGGGTTACTTATCGGAGGGTTGGTGTGGACTAGTTGGGCCGAAGGGCCTGTTTCCACACTGTAGGGAATCTAATCATATTAACTAACCGAAACCTACAAACCACTCAAAAAGGTGAAAGACTTAACAGCAATCTAAAAGTTGCTCAATTTAGCCTTTCAGTTGTATGACATTGTAAATCTTTGCTGTACGTTCTGTGTCTTTCGATCCTGCTCCACAGCTACCCGATGAAGGAGTAGTGTTCAGAAAGCTAGTGCTTCCAAATAAACTATGAGGAGTGTGGGTCTATAATCGATGGAGCTTAGAGGGATGAATGGGGAGGTGTTGTGGAGAAAATGTACAGAATCACCAGGAGACGCAGAGAGTTCTTCAAGAAGCAGGTCTTTTACTTACAAACAAGAAAAACCGAGACACTGAGAAGGCAGATTCTCGAATGCCCCGGGACCTCAGGGTCCATTTTTGAAATATCTTTTTTTTTACAATGTTTCTCTTCGCTTATCAGCATGTCCAACTATATTACCTCACTCTAGCTCCATAATAAACCAGGGATGTTAGTTCCCATTATCTCTTTAGTTGTCCCACTATACCTTTTCCTCCATTCTACTTAATGTTATTCTCATGTCACGGTTAGATATTTAGTGTCAGCTTTTACAATGATGGTCGTTCATTCCAGACCCTATTTAATATTTTCCTAATGTCATGATTTATTGTCAATAGTCTCAAGCAGGCTGACTCCACTATTAATTAGATATTAAATGTCATATCCCAAATAGTTATGGTCCCAATCTTGTCATAATGATACTTAACAGGGAGGCTAACTTTACTGTGTTCTCTCGTCTTACCATGGTGAACTTTCAGCCTCAACCTTACTCTGCGAGTTGGTGTAAGATCATTTCACTACTCTTATCCCATCCCGCATCCCACAGACCCCTTGCAACAGATCGGCAGTGGGCTACATGCTTTAACCCTTCACTTTTCCATAGAGGGAGGTGTGGGGACTGGTGGTTGGGGAGAGAGTGAGTTGATTGGATGTTGCAGGATACTGAGAGGCCTGGATAGAGTGCATGTGGAGAAGATGTTCCCACTCGGAGGACACACAAAGACCCGAGGGCACAGCCTCAGGGTGAGGAGATGACCCTTTAGAACTGGGATGTGGAGGAATTTCTTCAGCCAGAGGGTAGGCGAATCCGTGGAATTCATTGTCACAGAGAGTTATGGAAACCAGGCCCTTGCGTGTAATTAACACAGAGACAGATAGGCTTTTGATTGGTAAGGGGATCAAAGGTTACAGGGAGAATGCGTTCGAGAAACATATCAGCCATGATCGAATAGCAAACCAGGCCTAATGGGACAAATGGCCTAATTCTACCCCTATATCTTATAGTTTAGCCGCACCCCGTCCCCCGCCCTCTCCCCATCCCCGCTCTGTCATTGTCAAATCTTCAACTACTGTTTCAGGGTTCTTGGGATGTGTGTGTCTGTGTGTGTGTGTGTCTGTGTGTGTGCTGTGTGTGTGTGCGTGTGTGTGTCTGTGTGTGTGTCTGTGTATGTGCGTGTGTGTGTGTGTCTGTGTATGTACGTGCGTGTGTGTGTGTGTGTCTGTGTATGTGTGTCGCTGTGTGTCTTTTGATGTCTTTTTGGATACGCCATTTTACTTTCTCCAGCTCCCCAAAAGAGATGTGTCAATGATTGCTTCAGATTGGCTTAGATTACTTGCAGTGTGAAAACAGGTCCTTCGGCCCAACAGGTCCACACTGACCCTCCAAAGAACAACCCACCCAGACCCATTCCCCTACATTTACCCCTACGTCTAACACTATGGACAATTTAGCGTGGCCAATTCACCGAGACTGCACATTTTTAGGAGGAAACCAGAGCGCCCAGAGGGAACCCACGCAGACACGGGGAGAACATGCAAACCCCACTCAGACAGTCGCCCGAGGTGGGAATTGAACCCGGGTTTCTGGCGCTGTGAGGCAGCAGTGATAACCGCTTCAGAGTGTACTTTCTGCTCTAACTCTAACCCTAACCCTCACCATAATCCGAACCCTAACCCTGATCATAACCATAACCCTACATCTAAACCTAATAATAACTGTAAACCTAGCCCTAAATCCAATCTTAACCGGACGGGTTGGACCAAAGGGTCGGTTTCCATGCTGTACATCTCTCCGACTCTATAACTAAACCCTGACCCGAACCCCGAGATTAACCCTAGCCCTAATCCTGACTCTATTCCGAATCCTAATCCTAACTATTAGCTCAATTCTACGCCCAATCCAAACCGAACTCTACTTACTTCGAATGATAACTCAAATCCGAACCCGACCCTAATCTTAATCATAACCCTGAACCTAGCCCAAACTCTAATTCTAACCTCAACCTTAACCCTAACCCCATGTATACAGAAGAAATCAGTTTTTTTCAGCATCTCCTTCAACCGTCAAATCTCTGGGCCCTCAGGCGACCCTGTAGGCTTAGTGATGGCGATATCTTAAGCTTCTAACTCTCCATTTTCAGCATGACTTCACGCTCAGAGGTTTACCCGGTATAAAAGGTTCAAACTGAACCTCGAAACTAGAACGGATTTTTCGTCAGGACATTGCAGAAAGAGAAGGGGAGAGTCATAGAGATGTACAGCATGGAAACAGACCCTTCGGTCCAACCCGTCCATGCTGACCAGATATCCCAACCCAATCTAGTCCCACCTGCCAGCACTGGGCCCATATCCCTCCAAACCCTTCCTATTCATATACCCATCCAAGTGCCTCTTAAATGTTGCAATTGTACCAGCCTCCATCACATCCTCTGGCAGCTCATTCCACACGCGTACCACCCTCTGCGTGAAAAAGTTGCCCCTTAGGTCTCTTTTATATTATTCCCCTCTCACCCTAAACCTATGCCCCTCGAGTTCTGGACTCCCCGTCCCCAGGGAAAAGACTTTGCCTATTTATCCTATCCATGCCTCTTATAATTTTGTAAACCTATATGAGGTCACCCCTCAGCCTCTGACGCTCCAGGGAAAATAGCCCCAGCCTGTTCAGCCTCTCCCTGTAGCTCAGATCCTCCAACCCTGGCAACATCCTTGTGAATCTTCTCTGAACCCTTTCAAGTTTCACAACATATTTCTGATAGGAAGGAGACCAGAATTGCACGCAATATTCCAACAGTGGCGTAACCAATGTCCTGTACAGCCGCAACATGACCTCCCAACTCCTGTACTAAATACTCTGACCAATAAAGGAAAGCATACCAAACGCCGCTTTCACTATCCTATCTACCTGCGACCCCACTTTCAAGGAGCTATGAACCTGCACTCCAAGGTCTCTTCATTCAGCAACACTCCCTCGGACCTTACCACTAAGTGTATAAGTCCTGTGAAGATTTGCTTTCCCAAAATGCGGCACCTCGCAGTTATCTGAATTAAACTCCATCTGCCACTTCTCAACCTATTGGCCCATCTGGTAAAGATCCTGTTGTAATCTGAGGTAACCCTCTTTGCTGTCCACAACACCTCCAATTTTAGTGTTATCTGCAAATTTACTAACTGTGCCTCTCTTCCAGTCTGAAAACCAACCCTCCAACACCACCCTCTATCTTCTACCTTTGAGCCAGTTCTGTAACCAAATGACTAGTTCTCCCTGTATTCCATGAGATCTAACCTTACTAATCAGTCTCCCATGGGGAATCTTGTCAAACGCCTTACTGAAGTCCATATAGATCACATCTACTGCTCTGCCCTCATCAATCCTCTTTGTTACTTACTCAGAAAATCCAATCAAGTTTGAGAGACATTATTTCCCATGCACAAAGCCATGTTGACTATCCTGAATCTGTCCTTGCCTTTCCAAATCCTGTCCCTCAGGATTCCTTCTAACAACTTGCCCACCACCGAGGTCAGGCTCACCAGTCTATAGCTCCCTGGCTTGTCTTTACTGCCCTTCATAAACGGTGGGACCACGTTTGCCAACCTCCAGTCTTCCGGCACTTCACCTGTGACTATCGATGATACAAATATCTCAGAAAGAGAAGCAACAATCACTTATCGAGCTTCCAACAGAGTCCTCGGTTCCTGGGGAATTTTCCAGTTTTAACCATTTCAAGACATCCAGCACTTCCTCCTCTTTAATCTGGACATTTTGCAAGATGTCACCATTTATTTTCCTACAGTCTATATCTGCCATATCCTTTTCCACAGTAAATACTGATGCAAAATATTCATTTAGTATCTCCCCCATTTTCTGTGGCTCCACACAAAGGCCGCCTTGCTGATCTTTGAGGGGCCCTATTCTCTCCCTAGTTACCCTTTTGTCCTTAATGTATTTGTAAAAAACCTTTGGATTTTCCGTAATTCTATTTGCCAAAGCTATCTCATGTACCCGTTTTTCCCTCCTGATTTCGTTCTAAAGTATACTCCTGCTTTGATTCCAATCCAAGGTATCCCAAGGGAAATCAAACTGTGAATTCAGGGCCACAAGTTGCAGGAATGTGGGGTCGGGTCTTCAAAGAGCTGACGCTAAATGTGACGGGCTGAATGGCCTCTTTCTATGTTGCATTGGTCTCTGATTCAAAGATGTTATGCAGACATGCTTCATGACCCGAGGAACTGTTCAGAAGAACAAGTCCCCATCAGCAGCAATGAACAATATTAAATTACCTTAACACTTAAATGGATTGGTCTCAGTATTTGACCGTCTGGTTCACTCCCACTCCCACAAACTCATTCACACGAACACACACTCACTCACGAATTCTCACAGTCTAATTCTCATACGCTTGCTCAACCACACTAACTCAAATGTACTCTAACTCACTCACTCACTATCCCACGCATTCAATAATTCTCATACACTCACTAACTCACGCTCAACGAACTCTCACGCACTCACAAACACACTCACGCAATCACTAACTCACACTCACTCCCTAACTCACTAATACACACTCTTATAATGTAGACATCTGTACGTTTTTACACATATACATGCATGTAGAAATACATATACTCACATATACCCACAGAGACGCATAAACAAGCATATATAGCTTTGCATGCACGTGCATATATGCACACAAGCATATATGCACTGAAATACACAAGCGTATACACACATATAAACTCATATATGTATGTATACAGACATAAAAGCATGGACTTACACATATACTCATATATAGTTACATGTGCAAACATATTTACACACAAACGTATCTACATATAAACACAAACATATATACACAAGCTGTTCTGAAGAAGGGTCCCACCAAATTCGAATCTTTAACTGTATTTCTCTGTCGACGGATGCTGTCAGACCTGTTGAGTTTCTCCCGCGCTTTCTATTTGTTACTATATACACATTCTACACATAAATAGATGCATATGCACAGGTCGAAATGCTTAGGTCTTGGTAAATACTCAGATATCAACACATACTCATACCTAGTGTGCACACGAACATGCAAATCCATTTGCACTCGAACAGACGAAGACTCAGACTTACAAACACAGACATGCACTCACAGGTACACATCCAGATGTATATGGACAGATCCATGGCACTTAGGTAATAATGTGAACTCAGATTTCGACAACCATACATATCTAATATGCACACAAACACATTTACATGCAAATATGTACACACGTTTCCTTCAAATTCAGAGGCACATCTGTATGAACATTTTCTTTTCCACGCGCACATTAATTCATAAACCCATCTCTCAACCTTTAACTGATGGAGGTATTTCACTGGCGACTGAGATTTTAGAAACCGGGTTGTCTATAAACGCTCACTGGGCATCTCAATAACTCACCTGCCTTTGCAGCTGCCAGTTCAGTGAAGGACACACTCTTTGTCAGGACCTTCTCTCCCAGTTGAACAACACAAGAACACAGAGCGCCGCTTGTCCACTGTTCCCTCGTCACCACGACCTGACTCGTGATGTTCCAGGTGCCGTCCGGCTCCATCTTCCCGACATCGCTCGCCCCCTGGGTCACCTCGCCGGAAATATTCCAGAAAACGACAATCTCCTTGGAAGAGACCCCGCTGACTAGACACACCAAGGGGACGGGGTCAAACTGGGCAGACACAGACGGAGGGAGGAAGACGAGGACGGACGTCTTGTCAGTGGAACTGTCTGGACAGAGATTCGGACAGGGTTAACGAAAAATGAACGGAAAATCAAAATTGTGTGGACGGTTAGGATTGATTTTGGTGTGTCTCTTACCTCCAACAAGCAGTTTGGGTCCCAACTGGAGAGGAGCATAGCCATCCCTATCAGCACAGTAGTAGGTCCCAGAGTCCTTGACCTGGACATCACGGATTTCCAATAGCAGCACACGCTCGCTGTCACCTTTTTTTGAAATAAATTTACAATCGGACTCCTTGCAGTTGGTGGTGTTTATTGCTACTGGGGCTTCACCCACAGTCTGTTTGTACCAGAAATAGCTAATAACCAGCTCCACAGGATAGCTGAGCTGGCACTCCAATTTGACCGTCTCGCCTAATTTTGCCGTCTTGGCGAAGGGCCCCTGAGGCCCAGCGAGCTGGGAATCTGCAACTGAAGAGATAAAAGTGACATTAAAAGAGATTATTGAGAGGTGGGAGCGA
Organism: Chiloscyllium punctatum; assembly: GCF_047496795.1. Taxonomy (NCBI): domain Eukaryota; kingdom Metazoa; phylum Chordata; class Chondrichthyes; order Orectolobiformes; family Hemiscylliidae; genus Chiloscyllium; species Chiloscyllium punctatum. Next base: position 11,941,467 of record NC_092766.1, read on the forward strand.
ACCGCCTTCGATCACTGTCCATTTGGGAGAGGCGCCTCTTCATTGTCTACCGTGACTCCAGTTACCCTTCCCCTTACTATCGTCTACATGAGCCCTGCGACTGGGTAGAGCCTTACTGGGCATGATCGAAATCCTTTCCAACTTTGGATGCGTGGCGGGGGGAGGGAGAGGGAGTTGGGGGATGGTGAAGATGAGTCTGTCTCCCACTTTCCGGGCGAGTTTTTTCAAATTTCCTCCCACTCACCATAAAGAGTCAAGAGTTGGACCAGGAGAATCGGGAAGAAGACTCCTTTGGTCATTTTTGTGTTGGGATGTGGAGAATTCTCCCCCCCCCCCCCCCCCCCCAACTTCGCTGCTTTGTGTGTGTGTGTGTGTGTGTAATGTGTGGCTGGGAAAGAGTCAGCCGGCTGCGTTGACCTCAGCACCGGGCCAGCCTCGCCCCTTCTGCGATCCGTTGGGTTGGAAAGTATGACAAGGTCTGTGGGTGAGCTGCGCCACTCGGCCAGAGGGCGGTGTGTGCGTCATTGCGGTCATGCAGGGCCAATGGCTATAAATAAAAGCGTGGTCCTTCACTGGGCGCCGGTGGCACGGGCAGAACGCGGGTAAATAAGAAGTCAATGTCCTGCAAAAGGGCATTATTACCACTCCCTAATTGTCTTGTTGAACCGATGCAATTCTTGTCGGTTCTGTGAGGAACACTCAACACGCTGCTCGGGAGAGAGTTTCAGCGTTATAGGGATGTTAGGAACACGCAAAGTGCTGTTAGGGAGAGTGTGTTAGTGGTGTATGGATGTTAGGAACATACAGTGGTGTTAGGGAGAGAGTTTCAGAATTATAAAGATGCTAGGAATACACAAAGTGCAGTTAGGGAGGGAGTTTCAGAATTATATAGATGTAAGGAAGACACGAAATGCTGTTCGTGCGAGAGTTTCAGAATTATAGGGATGTTAGGAACACACACTCAAGTGCTGTGAGGGAGAGAGTTTCAGAATTATAGGGATGTTAGGAACACGCCAAGTGCTATTTGGAGAGAGACAGTTAGAATAACATAAGATGTTAGTAACATTCAAAACACTGTTAGGGAGAGAGTTTCTGCATTATACGGATGTTAGGAACACGCGAAGTGCCGTTAGGGAGCGAGTTTCAGTATGATAGAGATCTTAGGAACACACGAAATCTGTTAGGGAAAGAGTTTCAGGATAAAAGGGATGTTAGGAACACTCAAAGTGTTGTTAGGGAGAGAGTTTTATTATTATAGGGATGTTAGGAACACGGAATGCTGCTAAGGGGAGAGTTTCAGTATTATAGGGATGTTAGGAGCACATAAAGTGCTGTTAGGGAGAGAGTTTCAGTATTATAGCGATGTTAGGAGCACATCAACTGCTGTAAGGGAGAGAGTTTCAGTATTATGGCAATGTTAGGAGCACATAAAATGCTGTTAAGGAGAGAGTTTCAGTATTATAGGGATGTTAGGAACACGCAAGATGCTGTTAGGGACAGAGTTTCAGTTTTATAGCGATGTTCGGAGCACATAAAGTGCTGTTAAGGGGAGAGTTTCAGTTTTATAGGGATGTTAGGAGCACATAAAGTGCTGTTAAGGAGAGAGTTTCAGTATTATAGCGATGTTAGGATCACATAAAGTGCTGTTTAGTGGAGAGTTTCAGTATTATAGGGATGTTAGGAGCACATAAAATGCTGTTAAGGAGAGAGTTTCAGTATTATAGGGATGTTAGGAACACGCAAGATGCTGTGAGGGAGAGAGTTTCAGTGTCGCGGGGATGTTCGGAACACGCAAAGTGCTATTTGACAGACAGAACGAAAACAGGAATGGCTGTGGAAACTCAGCGGGTCTGTCAGTGTCTCTGGAGAGAGAAAGCAGAGTTAACGTTTCGGTTCAAATGACCCTTGGATGCGGCCAGACCGGCCGACCTTTTGCAAAGATTTCTGTGTCTGTTTCAGATTTCCAGTCCTCTCTCTCCCCTCGACCCCACCCTTCTCATGACTGAATCGGTTGATGTTTATATTCGCTGGACTGGATAAGAATTGGGGAGGGGGGAGGGGGGGTTGGGGATGAGGGCGCGGATATAATTGAAACCTATAAAATTCTAACACAGTAAAAGCAGGGAGGATGTTCCCGAAGACCGGGAGATGGGAGGTCGTTGGGGTGGTGGGGTGGGCGAGTCCAGAACCAGGGAGTCACAGTCTAAAGGAGACGGGGTAGGACTGAGGTGCAGCGAAATGTCTTCACCCAGAGAGTGAGGGAGCTTGCAGAATTCTCTGCGAGGGAACATGGAATGTTTTCCAGAACGAGTTAGACCGAGCTCTTAGGTCTAAAAGGCTCAAAAGGCAGTAGGGAAAGAAAGTGGGGGAGAGGGGGATTGTGTTGGATGACCAACCATAATAATATTGAATAGCGGGGCAGGCTTGAAGGGCCTAATGGCCTACTCCGGCTCCTGGTTTCAACTCGACCAAGCTAGAGTGAAGGAACGGCCGATACATCTCCAAGTCAGAATGGTGGAGGGTTCGGAGGGGAACTTGCATGGTCTGGTGTTCCTACGTATTCACTGCCCTTGTCCTCCCTGGGGGTACTGGGTTTGGACAGTGAACGCCAGGAACAGTGTGCTGTAGAGTAATAATGCTGACTGCAATTTGCTCTGTGTCGAATTTGATTCCTTGTTTAATCTTCCAAGCACATGGCTGGTAAAATGGGGAATTGTGTGTGTGTGTGTGTGTGTGTGTGTGTGTGTGTGTGAGTGTGTGTGTGTGTGTGTGTGTGTGAGTGTGTGGAGGGAAATAAGTTTTAGTGATAAATCTGCGACTCCCTGCAAAATCACCCAGAAACACGGAGAATTCAAACATTCGTTCCCGCCGACTTTGAAGAGAGGACCTTGTCAGTATTCTGATCCACTGTTTAACCTGTCAAATCAAAACAGAGAGGTGGGGATAAAGAAGTAAAGGCAGAGAGTGCTGGAGAAACTCAGTAAGGTCTGGCGGCACGTGTGGAGGCCGAGAGAGAGGAGGAGAGAGAGACAGAGAGAGAAAGAAGAGGAGAGAGAGAGAGGAGAGAGAGAGAGAGAGAGAGAGAGAGAGAGAGAGAGACACACACAGAGGGGAAAGAGAGAGAGGAGAGAGAGAGAGACAGAGAGAGACACAGAGAGAGAGAGGGGAGAGAGAGGAAAAAGGGAGAGAGGAGAGAGGAGAGAGACACAGAGAGAGAGAGAGACAGAGAGAGTGGAGAGAGAGAGGAGAAAGGGAGAGAGGAGAGAGGAGAGAGAGAGGAGAGAGAGAGGAGAGGCGGAGAGAGAAACACACAGAGAGAGGGAGAGAGGAGAGAGAGAGGAGAGAGAGAATGGAGAGACAGAGAGACAGAGAGAGAGGAGAGACAGAGAGATAGATACAGAGAGAGAGAGGAGAGAGAGGAGAGGGAGAGAGAGAGGCAGAGAGAGACACACACAGAGAGGGGAGAGAGAGAGGAGAGAGAGAAAGGAGAGAGAGAGACAGAGAGAGGGAAGAGAGAGATGAGAGAGAGACAGAGAGAGACAGAGAGAGAGAGGGGAGAGAGAGAGGAGAGAGGAGAGGAGAGAGGAGAAAGAGAGGAGAGAGAGAGAAAGAGAGACAGACAGAGAGAGATAGAGCGAGAGAGAGAGAGTTAATAGTTCGAGTCCGATGTGACTTTAATTTGTAGTTTTCCCAGCACTTTCTGTTACTTATCTTATTATTTAGACTTGTCTTCTGCCATCACCCTCCGTCCTGTCTAATCTCATCCCCTCGGATACCCTCCTCCCGCCGACTGAATCTAAGGTATTAAACGAGACTGGCTATGACCCGACATTTGGTGAGCGGCTCTCACTGGATCAGTCTAGAGATGGGGGGTTTGGCTTGAGACGGAAAAGGCAGTTGCAGTCAGTGTCTCGTGTTTCTCGTTGTATTTTAGCCGAGGCGTGTTACCTGCAGCTAAATGGAAAATTCACTGCGCAGCTCTGTCTCTTTGTAGTAGATGCACAAACATCCTCATATTTACAGAATTTGCAGCAGCAGTATACAGGCCATTCGGTGGTGGGCACATGGACTGTGGGCCGAGTGTCCTCTTTCGTTGACGTTGGCTTTCAGTGGATTCTATGCTGTCCAGAGACTCTGTACTGTCCAGATATCCCCTGTGTAGCAGATTCCAACATGACTGTGATATTCCCTGACCAACAGCACTGCCCTGTTTGGATTGCGTTTAATGTTTCCAGACATTAATTGTCGCAAAGATTGGAGAGGAGGGGGAGGCGTGGGTATTGCTTGAGGATTGTTCAGGTGCCGTGACCCCGGCATTTTTCTCTCTGTAACCCTTCCTGAATATACAGAACGACCGAGCTTCCACAGCCCCATGTGCTGAAGAATTCTACAGATTCACTCCCCTCGGAGTCCCTCCTCCATCTCTGACTTCAATGGACGACCCTTCATTCTGACATTGAGCCCTGTGGTCGTAGACTAGCCCTGTTTATAAATACCTGGGGCACAGTCACCTTCATGTTCAGTGGCAGTCGGGGTGGGGTTGAGGGGTAGGGACATTGTCTCCAAAGAGAGAACGTGTGAGAGGAATTTCACCCTCGGCTTTTAGGAATCCGTGTGTGTGTGTGTGCATGTGTGTATGTGTCTGTATCTGTGTGTATACGAGAGCGTGTGTCTATCTGTGTTTCTATGTGTGTGAGTGAGTGTGCGAATGTCTGTGTGCATGTATCTATATGTGTGTATGAATGCCTATGTGTTTGTGTGTGCTGTGTACGTGTGTCGGTGAGTGTGTGCGTGTGCTATGTGTGTGCATATGTTTGTGTATGTGTGTGCTATGTGTGTGCATGTGTGTGTGCTATGTGTGTGTATGTGTGTGTATGTGCGTGTGTGTATGTGTGTATATGTGTGTGTGCTATGTGTGTGTGTGTATGTGCTATGCGTGTGTATATGTGTGTATGTGCGTGTGTATGTGTGTGTATGTGTGTGTGCTATGTGTGTGTATGTATGTGTATGTGCGTGTGTATGTGTGTGTATGTGTGTGTGCAATGAGTGTGTATGTGCGTGTGTGTGTATGTGTGTGTATGTGTGTGTGTATATGTGTGTGTGTGTGTGTGTGTGTGTGTGTGTGTGTGAGAGTGTGTGAGTGTGAGTGTGTGTGTATTTGTGTGAGTCTGCTTTGTATTCCGTGCTCCTTCGACATTTCACTGTGGAAAAATAAGTTGAGACTCGACTATCAAACGAGGCTGACTATAACCCGACCTTTGGTTAGCAGCTCTCACTGTATCAGTCTAGAGATAGGGGTTTGACATGAGACGGGAAAGGCAGTTCCAATCAATGGCTTGTATCTCTGTTTTTCAACCGAGACGTGTTACCCACAGCTCACTGGAAAATTCACTGCGCAGTTCTGTCTCTTTGTGGTAGACACACAGCTTCCTCAGGTTTATAGAATTTGCAGCAACGGTTTACAGGACATTCGGCCCTTTTAGTCTGTGCTGCGTGTTCTTGCGTCTCCAAAATCCTGCTATTCCTTTTCCTTGTATTCCTCTCTCCCTTCTGTGTTTATTCAGTTTCAATGCATCGTTGCCATTCTCCTCTCCCCCACCCCCATTCCCCGTATGAGTGAGTCCCCCATTCTCCCCCCACTCCCCGTGGGAGTGAGTCCCCCCATTCTCTCCCCCCACTCCCCATGGGAGTGAGTCCCCCATTCTCCCCTCACTCCCCGTGGGAGTGAGTCCCCCCATTGTCTCCCCCCACTCCCCGTGGGAGTGAGTCCCCCATTCTCCCCTCAACACCCGTGGGAGCGAGTCCCCCATTCTTCCCTCAGCTCCCCCATGTTTGGCAGTGGGCACCCAGATGATGGACCGAGTGGCCTCTTTCTGTACCGTTAGCCCACAGTGATTCTATGCACGCCGGTGACTCTACATGTATAATCCCCTGGTACTAGATTCCAATGTGACTACGTTTCAGAGATCTTCCCTACAAATGACACATTCATGTTTGGATCAGGCGCAATTCTTCCAGAGAAGGACATGGGCTGATTGTAGCAGGGAGTAGAGGATTGTGCTGGGGGTAGGGGTGGGTGTTCTTGAGGACGGTTCAGGGGCAGTAACTGGGGCCAAAATCGGCCGCCTCTCTCCACCCGGTTTTCAGTTCAGGTCCTGAACGGAGATCAATGCTCTACCGTGAGATGGAGTCAGATCACCCAGGGGTGGGAGCAGTTGTTGGCCACTTGGCCCCTCTAGTCTGCTCCGCCATTCAATGAGACCTGGTCACCCTCAGCTTCACATTTCTGCCTTCCCCGTTCCCCCAGCCCCCCGTAACCCGTCCTGATTAAAGACCTTCCCATCCCAGCTTTGACTATACTCAATGACCTCCACAACACTCTGTGGTAAAGAATTCCACAGATTGTCTCGGAGAGAAGGTATTCCTCCCCGTCTCTCTCTCTCTTCAGTGGGCGACCCCTCATTCTGACATTGTGGCCTAGACTGTCCCTGTTTTTAAGGAACGGGCGCAGGATTATCTCCCTGTTCCAGCGGTTGTGGGGAATGCGAGGAGTGGGGATTGCTTTGAGGAAATTTTCCACCAAAGCGAACAGGACCGATTTCAATCCGCTTTGCATCCCGAGATCCCCACGGGAATCGCTGAAGAGCTTAGCTCTGTCGGGCATCAACAACAACCACAATGCTCTGACTTCATATAGCGCCGCAATAAGGGAATTTCTCTGAAGAGACAATTCATGAGAGGAATTTCACCCCAGTCCGTTTGTAACCGATGTGTGTGCGTCTGTGTGTGTGTGTGTGTGTGTGTGTGTGTGAGAATGTGTGTGTGTTCGTGTGTTTGTCAGTGTGCGTGTCTGCGTATCTGTGAGAGAATGTGTGGATATCTATATGTATTTTGTACCTTTGTGTATATGTGTGAGTGTGTGTGTGTGAGTTTCTGCGTGTGCGTGTGTGTCTCTGTGTGTGCGTATGTGGGTGCGTTTATGCGTGAATGCTTATTTGTGTGTGCGCATTTGAGAATGTCTGTGGGGGTGTGTTTGCGTGAGTATGTGTGTGCATGTATGTGTGTGAGTGTTTGTGTGTGTGTTTATGTGTGTGTGTCTGTATGTCTCTGTGTGTGCGTATGTGGGTATGTGCATGTGTGAATTTATATGTGCATGTGTGCGCATTTGAGAATGTCTGTGGGGGTGTGATTGTGTGTGTTTGTGTGTGCATGTGTGTGAGTGTGGGCGTGTTTGTGAGTGTGTGCATGTGTGTGAGTGTGTGTGTGCATGTGCATGTGTGAGTTTTTGTGTGTGTTAGTATGAGTGTATGTGTGTGTATGTGCGTGTGCACGTGTGTGTGTATGTGTGTGTATATGTGTGAGTGTGGGAGTGCATGTACATGTGTGAGTGTGTGTTTGTGCGTGTGTGCGTGTGAATGAGCGTATGTGTGTGCATGTACATCTGTGAGTATTTGGGTCTGTGCGTCTGTATAAGTGTATGTGTGTGTGCATGTACATGTATGAGTGTTTGTGTGTGCACATGTGTGAGTGTGCGTGTGTTTGTATGTAGGAGTGTACGTGTGTGTATGCATGCGCATGTGTGAGTGTTTGTATGTGTGTGAGTTCGTGTGTGTGTGAGAGAGAGTGTGTGTGAGTGAGCATGAGTGTGTGTGTATGTTGGAATTGGAACTCAGATTCTTTCAGGCCGTCATCGTCAGTGAAGCATTGGAGGGTTCTCTTGTGTTTAATAGAGGCACGTCTCAATTGTACAAGTTCTGCGGGCCCCTTGCCCGCAGAGCTCAAGTGGAATTTATCATTGATTATCTGCCAGGGTATTTCAGGTGGGGGACTCGTCTATTGGAATGGGGCTCAAACAGACAACCATTACATCAAGCGTTTAATAATTCACTTGGATCTGTTCTTGGGACTTGGGTTTCGTTGGCTGGACCCAGCATATTTTGCCCGTCCCTAATTGCCCCTCGAGAAGGTGGCGGTGAGCTGCTTTCTTGAACCGCTGCAGTCCACGTGTGGTGTCGGGACGTTTAGACAATGCTGTAGGGGAGGGAGTTTCACGATTTGGAACCAGCTACCGAGAAGGGAAGGGCCGATATTGTTCCGGGTCAGGATGGAGGGTAACTTGCAGGGGGTCAGCGTTCCTATGAATCCCGTTCCAGTGAAATTTGAAGATGGGCTCTTTCAGAATTCAGATCCACTGTTTAAACCGTTAAATGAAAGCAAAGAGCTTGCAATGGTGGAAATCTGAAATCAAGACAGAAAGTGCTGGAGACTTTATAAAGCTCTGGTTAGGTCCCATTTGGAGTACTGTGTCCAGTTTTGGTCCCCACACCTCAGGAAGGACATACTGGCACTGGAGCGTGTCCAGTGGAGATTCACATGGATGATCCCTGGAATGGTAGGTCTAACATATGAGGACCGGCTGAGGATCCTGGGATTGTATTCATTGGAGTTTAGAAGATTAAGGGGAGATCTAATAGAAACTTACAAGGTAATACATGGCTTGGAAAGGGTGGACGCTTGGAAATTGTTTCCGTTAGGTGAGGAGACTAGGACCCGTGGGCACAGCCTTAGAATTAGAGGGGGTAAATTCAGAACAGAAATGTGGAGACATTTCTTCAGCCACAGAGTGATGGTCCTGTGGAATTCATTGCCGCGGAGTGCAGTGGAGGCCGGGACGCTAAGTTTCTTCAAGGCAGAGATTGATAAATTCTTGTTGTCTCGAGGAATTAAGGGCTACGGGGACAATGTGGGGAAGTGGAGTTGAAATGCCCATCAGCCATGATTGAATGGCGGAGTGGACTCTGTGGGCCGAATGGCCTTACTTCCACCCCTATGTCTTATGGTCTTAAACTCAGCAGGGCCTGTGAAGAAAGAGAGAGAGAGAGAGAGAAAGAGCGCGCGTGAGAGAGAGAGAGAAAGTGAACGCTTCGAGGTCAATGTGAAATTAACTGGTTGTTTGTCCAACACTCTTGTGTTTGATTTTGACTGTTTAAGTCATCTCCTGTTATCACCCTCCATCCTGTCCAGTCTTATTCCCTCGGTATCCTCCTCCCGCCGGCTAAATCTAAGGTATTAGACGAGACTGACTATGGCCGGACATTTGGTGAGCGGCTCTCACTGGATCAGTCTAGAGATGGGGGGGGGGGGGGGGGTTTGGCTTGAGACGGGAAAGGCAGTTGCAGTCAGTGTCTCGTGTTTCTCGTTGTATTTTAACCGAGGCGTGTTACCCGCTGCTCACTGGAAAATTCACAGTGCAGTTCTGTCTCTTTGTAGTAGATGCACAATTTGCTGCTGCAAATTCATGTTGACAGAATTTGCAGCAGCAGTATACAGGCCATTCGGGCGGTGGAGACATGGGCGATGGGTCGAGTGGCCTGTTTCTGTGCTGTTAGCCTTCAGTGGATTCTACACTGTTCAGATATCCCTTGGGGAGCAGATTCCAATGTGACTGCGATATTCCCTGTCAATTAACACCGCCCTATTTGGATTCTGTTGAACGCACCCAGTGAAGGGCCTGGGCTAATCGTAGCAAAGGGTTAGCACTGCTGCCTCACAGCGCCACGGACCCCAACCTCGGCGACTGTGTGTGTGTGTGTGTGTGTGTGTGTGTATAGAGTTTGCACATTTTCCCCGTGTCTGCGTTGGTGTGCTCCGGTTTCCTCCCACAGTCCAAAGATGTGCAGATCATGGTGGATTGACCATGCTAAATTGTCCATAGTATTTAGGGAGCATGTAGGTCAGGTGAATGTATCAGGGGTAAATGTAGAGTAATTGGGTAAGGAATCGGTTGACCCTCGGAGGGTCGGTGTGGACTTGTTGGACCAGTGGCCTCTTATTCCAGAATGGAGAGGAAGGGTGGGTGGTGCTTATTTTGGGGCAGTGACCCCTGAGTTTTTCTCCCCGTTAAGCCTTCCTGATTGAAGCCCCCCCCCCCCCCCCCATCTCAGGCCCCACAGCCTCATGGGCTAAATAATTTCATCTCTATCCCCGGACAGAAGAAATTCCACCCCCATCTCTGTCTTCAACGGGTGACCTTCATTCTGGCATTGTGCCCCCTGGTCATAGACTCGCCCTGTTTAAAAACAAAACTGGGGCAGAGTCACCTTCATGTTCAGTGGGGATAGAGTGGGATTTTCTTAGGACATTGTCTCCGAAGAGAGAACCAATGAGAGGAATTTCACCCCAGTCTTTTCATAATCCGTGTGTCTGTGTGTGTCTGTGTGTGTGTGTCTGTGTGTATTTGTGTGTGTGTGAGTGTGTGTGAGTGTGTGTCTCTGTGTATTTGTGTGTGTGTGTGTGTGTGTGTCTGTGTGTATTTGTGTGCGTGTGTGAGAGAGAGAGTGTGTGTCTATGTGTATTTGTGTGTGTGAGTGTGTGTCTGTGTGTCTTTGTGTCTGTGAGAGAGAGAGTTTGTGTGAGAGAGTGTGTGTCTGTGTGTATTTGTGTGTGTGTGAGAGAGTGTGTGTCTGTGTGTATTTGTGTGTGTGTGTGTGAGTGTGTCTGTGTGTATCTGTGTGTACTGTGTGTGTGAGAGAGTGTCTGTGTATTTGTGTGCGTGTGAGAGAGTGTGTGCCTGTGTGTAGTTGTGTGTGTGTGTGTGTGTGTGTGCGTCTGTGTGTATCTGTGTGTGTGTTTGTGTGTATTTGTGTGTATGTGTGAGAGAGAGTGTGTGTATCTGTGTGTGAGAAGGTGTGTGTGGGTGTCCGTGTGTGCGTATCTATGTGTGAGAGAGAGTGTGTGTGCTGTGTGTGTGAATCTGCGTCACTGCTCTGTGTGTGTGTGTGTGTGTGTGTGTGTGTCGGTGTGTGAACTGAGGACCGTTGCTTTGCTGAGCAAAGTAAGCTGAGTCTCAGCTCTCAAACGAGGCTGACTATGACCTGACATTTGGTGAGCGGCTCTCACTGTATCAGTCTCGAGATGGGGGTTTGACATGAGACGGGAAAGGGAGTTCCAATCAATGGCTCGTGTTTCTCATTGTATTATGACTGAGGCGTGTTACCCGCTGCTCACTGGAAAATTCACCGCGCAGTTCTGTCTCTTTGTAGTAGATGCGTAGTATATATTTTTAAATAAAATAATGCATGTTTATAAAATTTGCAACGGTGGGCTATAGGCCATTCGGTCCCTCTGCTCCGTGCTGTGTGTTCTTGATCCTCACAAACTGTCTCCAAACTCTTGTTATTCCTTCTCCTTGTATTTCTCTCTCCCTCCTGTGTTTATTCAGCTTCAATGCATCTTTGCCAGTCCCTTCCACCACTCTCAGTGGGATTGAGTCCCCCAATTCCTCCCCACTCCCCTGTGGGAAGCTGAATTTCTGCTTAGTATCATTCGTAACTGCCTTATATTGACCGACTTCTGGCTTCGTAAGTTTGTCTGTGCGTGTCAGACACGAAGGGAGTGACTGATTTTGGGAATTAGTGAGTCCTGCTCAAAATCGGAGGCCAGTGATAGGAGAGAACCGCAGGTAGACAGGTGAGTGCATTTGTTTGTGGGGGTTAATGAGGGAAAGGGTTGGGGGATGTCTACGTGTGTGTGAGTGTGCGTGTGAGAGTGGGAAGGGTAGAGTTGCGCGTGTGTGGGCGGGTGTTGTGAGGGAAAGGTGTGGGGGAGATTTGTGTGTGTAGGGCAGAGGGTGGGAACGAGGTGTAAAGCAGAATGTGGTTGGAGGTGTGTTTGTGTGGAAGTGGTTGGGAGAGTTTTGAGTGTGGAGAAGGGGGTGGGAGGGGGCGATTGTGGGGCAAAGGGGTGGAGGAGGGGTGTGTGTATAGGGGCGATTGTGGGGGAAAGGGTGGGGAGAGGTGTATGTATGGGGAGAATGTGGCGGAGAGGTGTCTGTGTGGGAAAGAGATGTGTGTGAGGGGGAGAGGGTGGGGGAGAGGTGTGTGTATGGGGGGTGATTGTGGGGGAAAGGGATGGGGAGAGATGTATGTATGGGGAGAGTGTGGGGGAGAGGTGTCTGTGTGGGAAAGAGATGTGTGTGAGGGGGAAGGGTGGGGAGAGGTGTGTGTATGGGGGTGATTGTGGGGGAAAGGGGTGGGGGAGAGGTGCGTGTATGGGGAGAGAGTGGGTGGGAGAGGTGTCTGTGTGGGAGAGAGATGTGTGTGATGGGGAGAGGGTGTGGGAAAAGTGTGAGTAGGGGAGAGTGTGGGGGAGAGGCATGTATATGGGGAAGAGAGTGATGGAGTGGTGTATGTACAGGAGGAGGGGTGGGGTCTGTGTGTAGGGAGGGGGTGGGGGAGGGGAAATGTTATGGACCAGTCCAGACCCTATTAAGATATTTTAAGAAGGTAGCCCAGACCCTAACTGATAATTTTTCAAAGGCAGATGTAAGGTGGATATTCCAGGAGTAATGTAGCTTTAAGAACAAAACTTATTTAAACATTACTTATGAAACACGAGCAACAGAAAACAGAACTTAGAATAATTTAACTTAGTTGATGACCCAACCAATTATATCACAACTTAACGAAGGAGCTTTTCCAATGCCCTGCAACTTCCTGTAAACACATCTCATGGGAAAAGGTAAACTCAAACACAGGATCTTACAGGCAGGAGAGGTTTCGGAGAGAAAGTTCAGGCAAGAAGCATCTGTTGAAGCATGGAACCTCTTTTCACTGTAACTGCTTGTCTAGTTCTCCAGCAGTTTTCTGACTGCTTGGTACAGAAACCAAACTAGAGAGAGATAAAGACCTGAACTGGGAGAACTGGCGACGCCCCTGCTATTGTTCAAAGTAAAAATTTCCAGACAAAGCAGCACCTCTATCTTTATGGGCAACCTAACCTTGTTAAAAGGGGCAGCATCACCCCAGTGGGGGAAGAGAGTGGGTGAAAGGTGAAAAGGGGAAAGGGGGTGATGGAAGAGTTGTGTGTAGGTGAAAGATAGGAGAGGCGGGGGTGGAGCTGGGAGAAGGGTGTATGGCCGAGAGATATGGGGAGAAGTGTGGTTGGGGTTGGGGGTGGGAAGAGGGGTATGTGTGAGAGAGGTATAGAGGAGAGGTGAGTGTGTGGGGAGCGGATGGGGAGAGGGGAATGTGGGACAGATATATGGGAAAGAGGAGCGTGTCTGTGGAGGAGGGGCTGGGGAGAGGGCTGTATGAGGAAGTGGTATGAGGGTGAGGTGTGCATGTGGGAGAGGATGGGGAGTGGAGTCTGTAGGGGAGAGATATGGGGTCGAGGTGTGTACGGAGGGGAGGAGATGGGGAGTGGGGTGTTTTGGGGTGAGATATGGGGGCGAGGTGTGTGTAAGGGAGGGGGTGGGGATAAGGGTGTGTGTGGCGGGGAGAGGAATGGGGAAGGGTTGTGTTTGTGTGTTTGTTTGTGGGAGATGGGTGTGTGGGGAATAGGAATGGGAAAGAGGTGTGTGTAGGGGAGGGGATGGGATGGGGAGAGGGGTGTGTGGGGGAGAGGAATGGGGAAGGGGTGTGTTTGTGCGTGTTTGTGGGAGAGGGGTGTGTGGGGGATAGGAATGGGAAAGAGGTGTGTGTAGGGGAGGGGATGGGATGGGGATAGGGGTGTGTGGGGGAGAGGAATGGGTAAGGGGTACGTTTGTGTGTGTATGTTTTTGTGGGAGAGGATGGGGAGAGCTTCTGTGAGGGACAGGAATGGGGGAGAGGTGTGTTAGTGATGAGGAGATGCGGAGAGGGGTGTATGGGGGAGAGGAATGGAGGGAGGTGTGTGGGTGTGGGATAGTGGATGGGGAGGGGGCGTATGGGGGAGAGGTGTGTCTGAGGGGGAGGGTGTGGGGACAGAGAATGGGTAAGGGGTGCGTTGTGGGAGAGGATGGGGAGAAGGGTGTCTGGGGAGAGGAATGGAGGGAGAGGTATGTGTGTGTGGGCGGGGGGTTGGGCAGAGTGGTGTGTGGGGCAGAAGAATGAGGGGAGAGGTGTGTGAGTGTGTGGACGGGGCGACGGGAGAGCTCTGTGTGTGTGTGTTGGGGGGGCGAGGTGGTGTTGCGGGCAGCACTGTAACTGAGGTCATGGAACATCAGCCTGTCCTGTGCCGAGCTCCCTGCACCGTGGGCGGCCTGTGGCTTTCACACTCGGCCCCAGAGCGTGACTTCACACGCTCTCCGCTCAGCGCCTGCGCACGAACATCTGGGCCAACTGGAAATGAACTGTAGCATCGCTGCCTCCTCGCTGTTCTTGGGAGGAGGCATTGCATCTCAGTGATTCCATTACACCATCCTCACAAACAACTCCTCACAACCGAGACCCTCCCAGCTCACCCCTCCATCTCCACAACCCACAACCTCCCCCACCCCCCAACTTTCCATCCAGGCGAGCCTCAGACAACGTGTCATCGACCTCCACACCTCTGCCCCTCCACTTCACCCCAGCGCAGTCTCTGCTCACCCTCTGCTACAGGGAGCCCTGCCTTCACTTGAGAGGCTTTCATCAGCCTTTCAGATTATCAGGTCAGCTCAATGTATTCACTGTATCTTCCTCCTATCCCTCCCTTCCTGTCCCTCCTACTCCTTCTCCCCTCTTCCCACCCTCTCTCATGCTCTCGCCACCCCGATCTCCTTTCCGTGCTCTCCATACCCCTTCCTCATCTCTTCCTATCTCACCCCATCCGCTTGACTTCTCCCTTCACTATCTCTCTATTCTCTCCCCACCCCGACCCCACCCCCTTCTTACTCTCCCCATGTAACTCCGTCTCTCTCACCATTCCCTCCCCATCTCTCCTCATCCAATCCCTCCCCTCTCCTATCCTCATCTCATCCCAAACCCCCCTCTCTCTCTTCTGACCCCGCATCCCACTTCTCCATCTCTCCACAACACCTTCTCCCCACCCAATCCCAGCCCCTCCCCATGTCTCCCTATCGCCTCCCAGTCCCGTCCGATCCCCATCTCCCCCTTTATCTCTCCATCCCTCTCTCTCAAGCCTCTCCCTAACCCTTTTGCTTTTTCTCCCCAACCCACATTCCTCCCCTCCTCTCCCTAAGTCATCTCTCCACACCCCTCTCCTTCTCTGCCCACCCCAGCCCCTCCCTGTCCCCTCAGCATTGAGAGACACAGACCGCGGCGTTGGGGGGAGAGGGCTAATTCCCAGTTAGGAATGGCGAAAGCCAATTGCACCTTCAATGTGATTTTGCCTCATTTGGGAAACTGATTCTTAGTTTTTGCATCTCCCTCAACCCCAAACCCCAGCTTTTTCCCAGAATCCAAAATGCTGTCGTGTGTGTTTGAGCTCAAAAACTCTCTCAAAACATTGTCCAGCAGATTTGACGTCTTTGAAAATGCCAAACTCACCTCGGGCTGCTGTAGAGCTTTTTTCTTGGGTTAGGGGCGAATGGACGCAGGGGGGCAATGCATGTTTCTGTGATTATAGCTAAACAAAGAACGCTGGATGCTGGAAATTATAAACCAAAAAAAAAGCATAGAAATTGTTTGGAAAACCCAGCAGGTCTGGCAGCATCTGTGGAGAGGAAGCAGAGTAAACGTTTCGTGTCCAGTGACACTTCTTCAGAACAAAGCGACACAATACCACCATCCGCTGGCAGACGGACGCTACCGCAATCGGCAGCCTGCAGAAATACACAGAAGAATTCACTGCTCGGGGAGGGCAGCATCTCACAGCTCCCATCAAGATAACGGCATCAATTCCGACACAGGTTCAGTGCAGAGATTAGAGAGGTGGGCTTCATCTCATTTACTTCTCTCACCTTCCCCCGACCCACCCAGCGAGTGCACCGACCTTTTCCTGCAAGAAGCAGGTCTGAAGAAGGGTTGCTGGACCTGAAACGTTAACACTGCTTCCTCTTTTCACAGATGTTCCTAGAACTGCTCGGGTTTCTTAGCAAATTCGGCTTTTGTTTCTGATTCCAGCGTCCACAGTGCTTTTTTTCCCCAGAGATATGAGAAGTATTTGACGCCACTTTTAGATAAACTGGTGTCGACTTTGCTGAAGTTTTATGTAGGTTGGAAAAAAATTTTGAACGAATTCACCTCGAACAGAGTGTATGGACAATCTATAAACTGCAGAGGAAAGTACAACCAAGTATTTTGAAAAGGTGTGCAAGATAATTAACAATGACTCTCTCTCTCACTCACATAAGAACTGGGAGCAGGAGTAGGCTGCCCGGCCCTTTGAGACTGCTCCGCCACTCAATAAGATCATGGCAAATCTTTTTGTGGACTCAGCTCCACTATCGCACATTTCACCATATCCCTTAATTCCTTTATTTTCCAAACAAAAAGTATCTACCTTAGCTTTAAAAGTGATTACTGAAGGAGCCTCAACTACTTCCCTGGGCAAGGAATTCCATAGATTCACAACCCTCTGGTTGAAGAAGTTCCTCCTCAGTTCATTTCTAAACCTGCTTCCTCTAATCTTGAGGCCATGCCCTCTTGTCTTTGTCTCATCTACCAGTGAAAACATCCAATCTATTTCTATTTTATCGACTCCCTTCATAATTTCATATGTTTGTATGAGATCCCCCCCCCTTCATTCTTTAGAATTCGAATTAATATAATCCCAATCTACTCAACACCTCCCCATAAGGCAACCCCCTCAACTCCGGGATCAACCCAGTGAATCTCCTCTGCACTCCTTCAGTGCTAGTCTGTATTTTCTGAAATAAGGAGACCAAATCTGCACACAGTACTCCAGATGTGGCTTCATCAGCATCTTGTACAGCTGTAATATTACCGCTCTGCTTTTAAATTCAACCCATCCAGCAATGAAGGACACAATTCCATTTGCCTTCCTAATTACTTGTTGGACCTGCAGACCAACCCTCTGCGATACACACACAAGGACAACCAGGTCCCTCTGCAAATCAGCATGCTGCAACATTTGACCCTTCACGTAATTTTCTATTTTGTTGCTACTCCCACCAAAATGACTTCACATTTACTAACATTGTACTCCATCTGCCAGACCTTTGCCCACTCATTCAATGTATCTGTGTTCCTCTGCAAAGTTTCACAATGCTCTGCACGCTTTGCTCTGTCATTTATTTTAGTGTCATCGGCAAAGTTTGACACTGAACATGTGGTCCCCAACTTCAAATCATCTATATAAACTGTAAATAATTGTGGTCCCAATACCGATTCCTGAGGCATACCACTAGTCAATGATTGCCAGCCAAAATAGCACACCATTACCCCCACACTATGCTTCCTGTCAGTCGACCAATCCTCTACCCACGCCAATACTCTGCCCCTAACACCATCTTATGCAGCAGCCTCATGTGCGGCACTTTGTCAAAGGCCTTTTGGAAATCTAGGTACACCACATCCACTGGAACTCCACTGTTCACCTTGCTTGTAATGTCTTCATAGAATTCCAAAAGATTTGTGAAACATGACTTGCCCTTCATGAATCCAAACTGCGTCTGTTAAATGGGTCAATTTCGTTTGAGATGCCCTGCTATTTCTTCACTGATAATAGACTCGAGCATCTTCCCCACTCCAGAGAGTCTAAGCGTCACTGGTCTATAATTGCCCAGCTTTTGTCTACATCCCTTTTTGAATAGTGGCATCACATTTGCTATTTTCTAACCTGCTGGAGTGCCCCAGAGTCCAGTGAATTTTGGAACATTATCGCCAGTCCACCTACTATTTCTCCCGCCATCTCTTTTAGTACACTGGAATGCATTCCATCAGGACCAGGGGACTTATCCATCCTTAACTCATTTAGCTTACCCAACACTAACTCTTCTGTAAAAAGTTTCCAGGTCCACATCTAACTTCACCTCTTGGCATGTTATTAGTAGCTTCCACTGTGAAGATCAATGCAAAGTACCTGCTCAATGCCTCAGCCCATTTCATCATATCCCATAACTTACTGCCCCTTCTCATCCTCTAAAAGACCAATTTTAGCCACTCTTCATTTTATATATCTGTACAAACTTTTACTGTCCGTCTTTATAGTCTATGCTAGTTTTTTTCTCGTACTCTATCTTACTTTTCTTTATAGCTCTTTTTGTGGGTTTCTGTTGACCTTTAAAGTTTTCCCAATCTTCGAGACTTCTGCAGTTGTGGCCACTTTGTATGCCTTTGCTTTCACTTTGATAACCCACCTTATTGCCTCCGACACCCATGGCAGATTATCCCTCCTCCTGCCGTCCTTCCTTCTCACTGGAATATACTTTTGCTGAGCACTTTGAAAAACTTCGTTGAAGGTCATCCATTGCTCATCAACTGTCGCACCACAAGGACTTTGTTTCTAGTCTACTTTAGCCAGGTCTTCCCTCATTCTATCATCGTCCCCCTTATTGAAGCACAGGACCCTGGTATTGAATTTTATCTTCACACTATCCAGCTGTATTTTAAAATTCAACCAAACTGTGATCACTGCTTTCAAGATGACCCCTGACTATGAGGTCATTAGTTATTCCTGCCTCATTACATAGGACCAGATCGAGGATAGCTTGCTCCCTCATCAGTTCCATTACATGCTGTTCAAGAAAACTATCACAGATACACTCAAAAAAATCCTCCTCAAGGCTGCCCTGACTGAGCTGTTCGACCAATCTACATGCAGATTAAAACCCCCAATGATAATAGCTGTAGCATTTTTGCATGCATTAGTTATTTCCTTGTTTATTTCCCATCACAATGTGATGTTATTATTTGCTGGCCTATCGACTACGCCTATCAGTGACTTTTTCTTCTTGGAATTCCTAATTTCCACCAAATGGATTCAGCCTCATGCTCCAAAGCACCTATGTGATCTCTCAGCATCGCCCTGATGTTGTCCTTGAATATCAGAGCTACACCACCTCCCTTGCATTCCAGTCTGTCCTTCCACATAGTCTGGTACCCCTGGATATTTAATTCCCAGCCATGACCATTCTGCAACCAAGTCTCTGTGTTGGCTATCAAATCTTATTGACTGACAATGATTTGTGCTGTTAACTCATCAACTTTGTCACAGGTGCTATGAGCATTCAGGCGAAATGCCTTTATGCTAGCTTTCTTACCGTTATGATTCATAACATCTCTAATATCTCCTGAGTTATCCTTTATTTTTGCTTCTTTCATAGTCTGCCTTGAACTTAAACACTCCTGCATTCATGTCAACCTGCTGCTTACCTTTTCATTTATCACCTTGCATCCTGTTGCACTCCCTTTCCCTTCCCCCGACTCGCAAGTTTAAAGACGTGGTGACCACTCTATTTATCCTTTTCGCTAGAATACTGGTCGAGGTTGGTTCAGCTGGAGACTGTCTCACTGGTACAGATCCCCTTCAGTTCCAAAATAGACGCCAGTGCCCCATGAAATGGAATCCTTCTTTCCCACGCCATTCCCTCAGCCACGTGTTTGCTTCCCTAATTTTCTTGTCTCTAAGTCAATTTGCACATGGCTCCAACAGTAATCCGGAGATTATGACCCTTGAGGACCTGTTCCCTAATTTCATTCCTCGTGCTCATTAACCCCTAAACAGGTCCTCCATGTTACCCTTTCTTATGTTGTTAGTCCCAAAGGGGAACACAACAACTGGATCCTCCCCCTCCCGCTCCAGTGTCCCTTCAAGCCAGTCAGAGATGTCCTGCACCCTGGCACCAGGCAGGTAACACACCATACGGGACTTCCAATCCAACTTGCTCATGCTCTATGTACACATGCTCTCACAATCTGTCTCTGTCACCACACATATTCTTGCTTGCACTCTCTCACACGCACTCACAGCCTCTCCCACACAATGACACTGTCTCTCACAGGCAAGCTCTCTGTTTCACAGACATCCCCTCTCTCTTACACATGCATTCTTTTTTGTCCAGTACAGAGTCCTGCTTTGTCTCACCCTCTGAAAGAGTCAATAAGATGGGTTGTATGATATGGTCTACCAGCCTGTGGGACGTACAGCCGATATACCTAACATCACACCATCACTGAAACCCATATATCACAGTATTTGATAATCTGGTTGGTGAAAAATAGGCTTTTTTTGTGAAATTACTAGGATTCTCTTCGTGGAGACACAGACATCAAAAAGGGTTGCTGAATAGCTTTCAGTATTTTATTTTCTGCTTCTCTCTCTCTTGCATGTTTTTAATGGTAATTATGCTCCTTCTGTGAGGAATGTGTGGCCTCTCCAATTGCATCATTCATTACCTGACAACTACAGAATACTTGTCAGAATTACTGAGTTTATGCAGAGGCAAATCATCATTTATTATTTCTCAATGTCCGTGCTCGACCTCACCCATGTGCACAGAATCATCTATGTCCTGACTTTGGCAGCCAGCGACTGATGTGTCTGGTTCATAATTATCTTCATCTTTGATCAATTTTGCTGCTCGAAAGTGAAAACTAAATATGACACCGATAAAGTCTGTTGACATTGTTCAAGATACATTATCTTTTATGTGAGAAGAATGCCTCTCTACTTTAGATGTAAAACACCAACTGACAACTGAAAATGTACATTGGGGCTGCTCTAGAAAGTCAAGTTGCTATTCTGAGGCTGGAGGAATGACATTTAAATATGAAGCCTACTGATGTGGGCAATTCATGTTCAAATCCTGCTACAGCAGATGATGATTTGAATTCAATAAAAAATAACCTGGGATTAGAGCTTAATGAAGACCATGGAATAATAATTGCTTGAAAAAGAAATATCTGTTTCACTAATAAA
Source organism: Chiloscyllium punctatum (assembly GCF_047496795.1). Classification (NCBI taxonomy): domain Eukaryota; kingdom Metazoa; phylum Chordata; class Chondrichthyes; order Orectolobiformes; family Hemiscylliidae; genus Chiloscyllium; species Chiloscyllium punctatum. Next base: position 11,962,050 of record NC_092766.1, read on the forward strand.
CTTTAAGAAAGAAAATCTGTTGTCCTCACCTTGTCTGGTTTACACGTGTCTTCAAACCCACAGCAATGTGGTTGACACTTAACTGCCCTCTGTGAATAAATGCTAACCCAGCCACATCCCACTGAAGAATAAAATATAATGCAACCACTCTGTTGTTTTTTCTCTCATCAGACATTGCGGATCATGTCTGGAAACATGCAGCTGCGCGATTTAGCACGGGAGACAGTAGGCAATGGGAGCAGTTGCAGGGAAGGATCAGACAATGCCAGTAACTCGGATTGACAGCTGCTCAGTGAATTCACTGCCTTCTTTCTTCAATGTCTGTGTTCGCAATTGTCTGTCCACAACCGGAGATCAGGCCGAAATCCCAGCCGATCTTTTCAGTTCCCAATGGAACTGATCAATGGGTTCGTGCATCCCTACCTCTAGCAGGTCACCCACCTCACTGCTGATACACTCAACCCCGTCCTGTAGGCTCTTGACAAATTCCACCAAATAAAGTGATTCAAAACTAGGCAGCATGTTTCGCTGCTCAATCCATAGCCCAGTCAAACTATATCTCTGCTCAACACTGGTTCCCAGGCAGGTGTATTTAAAATGCCCTCCTTTGGTTTGAATCAAACCTTTCACAATACACCTCCTCCTCCTCCCTACCCACTACCCTTAGTCATTAATTTACCAGCTCTAGATACCTCTCAGATACATTCACCTTATGAATTCAAGGCTGTTTGATATCCAGATGATAAAGTCATTGTCTTTGCAATCTGTTACTTGGTCTACCATCAGCTGGAACAGTTGGAATTCCACCCTACATCTTTTGACTGTCACTTCTCCTCTTACACTGGAAACTGCTTGAAACCAATTCATGAGAATAAGATTTTCATCCCTCACCTCACCTTTAATTCCGCACATCACCAGTATCCCTCATTTGCAGTTGGCCCTTTCCTTCGCACATCTTGATTTCCCCTAATTTTCGGTTCTCCATATCTTCCGCTAACCCTCATCTTCATCTCCCCTCTTCTTCAGTTACCCATAACTGCATTAGCCCTCATCTGCATTTAACCCTCATGTTCAGCTCCCTACTTCTTCAGTTCCCCTCATCCTCAGTTAAACCTCAGTTCCAGTTTGCCTCATCTCACTCCACCTGTATAATCTCCCTTCCCTCTCTTTAAACTACTGCTGACTGAAAGCCTCACCTTTGGAAGATCAGACGTTATCGAGTCATGCAGAACAGAACTGTCTCCCCGGCCCATTAAGGCAGTACTGACCTATCCACACTAATTCCTCTTTCTGTCACTTTGTCCCAAGTACTCATCCATGTACTTTGTTGTAAAGGGTATATGTTTGTGGCCTCTCTTGCACTCCCAGGCAGTGTATTTCAGACATCCTCCTGCCTTCTGGGTGAAAACAAGTCATCAAATTACCTTTAAGCCTCCTGCATTTCTTCCTATCTTAAAAGTAAGACCCCCTCATTATTACCCCTTCAACTAATGTATGTAGCCACTTTCTGTCCACCCTGTCTATAGCCCTCATGATCTTTAACATTCATATCAGGACATGTCTCAGCCTTCTCTGCGCTACAGAAAACAACCCGAGCCAATCCAACCTCTTTTCATCGATTTGGAAAGCTGAATGTATTTTTTGACAATGCAAACTCAAGGGCCTCATCTGCACTGCATCATTCCACGATCCTGTGCGACTGCTCCATCCCAGGCCACATCCTGGTGAATCTCCTCTGCAGCCCCTCCAGTGCAATCACATTATCCCTGCACATTGCTCTGCAAGTCTTGTTCATCTCAACAGCTATTATCCAGACCCTCGAACTCATGAGAGAAACAAGCACAAGAAAAAGTTAGATTAAAGGCATGCCCAGGGACCCTGAGATGGTAAACTTAGTGAGCGGGAAGGGGGGGTGTGGGGTGGGGGGGTGGTGGGGGGGGTGCGGGTGGTTGTGTGCGAGAAGAGAGGAGAGAGAGAGGATGTGGGCATGTGTGTGTGTGTGTGTGTGTGTGAGAGAGAGAGAATTCGGTTATAATTGAGACTGAATGACAATTCGAAAAATTGATAGACAATGAGTCAGTGGCAGAGAGGAGAAAATAGCGATACCTACTTGTATTTATAACTCTCTTAAAAGTAAGAGAGATGCTGCAGCTGTACAAAACTCTGGTGTGGCCACACTTGGAATATTGCATGCAGTTTTGGTTACCTCATTATAGGAAGAATGTGGAAGCTTTGGGAAGGGTTCAGAGGAGATTGCCCAGGGTGGGCAGCACGGTGGCTCAGTGGTTAGCACTGCTGCCTCCCATCGCCAGAGACCCGGGTTGAAATCCCGCCTCAGGCGACTGACTGTGTGGAGTTTGCACGTTCTCCCGGTGTCTGCGTGGGTTTCCTCCAGGTGCTCTGGTTTCCTCCCACAGTCCAAAGATGTGCAGATCAGGTGAATTGGCCGTGCTAAGTTGCCTGTAGTGTTATGTGTGGGTTGCGCTTCGGCGGGTCGGTATGGACTTGTTGGACCAAAGGGCCTGTTTCCACACTGTAAGTAATTAAATCTAAAAATGTTGCCTGGTATGGAGGGAAGGTCTTATGAGGAAATGCTGAGGCACTTGAGGCTGATTTCGTTAGACAGAAGAAGTTTGAGAGGTTGACTTAATTATGACAAATAAGACCATCAGCGGGTTAGATTGGGTGGACAGTGTGAGACGTTTTCCTTGGATGGCGATGGCTAGCACGAGGGGACATAGCATTTAATTGAGGGGTGGTAGATATAGGAAAGATGTCAGAGGTAGTTTCTTTACTCAGAGAGTAGTAGGGGCGTGGAACACCCTTCCTGCAGCATTAGTATACTCGCCAACTTCAAGGATATTTAATTGGTCATTGGGTGACCTTATGGATGAAAATGGAATAGTGTTAGATAATTGGACTTCAGACTGGTTCCATAGGTCGTCACAACATCGAGGACTGAAGGCCTGTACTGTAATGTTCTATGTTCTAGAAAGAGAGAGAGAGAGATACATAGATAGATACATACATACATGCAGAGAGAAAGAAAGAAATAATTCGGTTATAATTCAGACTGAGTGACAATAAGGGAAAATGATGAACAATGAGTCAGTGGCAGAGAGCAGGAAACAGTGATACGCATTTGCATTTATAACTCTATTAAAATAATAAGGCACTTCTTGAGGTCTTTCACATATCATCAATCAGAATCTTTATTCAGATGACGTGATGCACAATCATGAACGTTCCAAAATAGGGAGGAGGGGTGTGATGGCGAGACAGAGCGAAAGAGAGGGAGAGAGGGAGAGAGAGAGAGACAAAGAGTGAGAGTGAGAGAGAGAGAGAGAGCAAGAGAAGGGTGAGACACAGACAGAGACAGAGTGTTTGACAGAGGGTAAGACAGATGAGCAAACACATAGACAAATGGACCACTAAAACTCAACGGGTGACCGAAATCTACACACTAGATTGGAAGTGGTGGTGTAGTGGTATTAAGGCCAGTCTGTTAACACAGAAACCCAGGTAATGCTCCACAGATGCGGGTTTACATCACATCGCAGCAGATGTTGGAATTTTAATTCATTGAAATCTTGGATTAAGACTGTAATATGCTGCCAAGTACAAACCTTTTTCCCAGAAATGACAATACCTGACACTTCATGTTGACTAGTCCAACCCTCTCGTTGCCACTTCCTGAGAGTGGGTCACCACTGCTGAGAATGTTCTCGTCCTCTCGTCAATAATCTCAAGCTAAACATCACTGTTCGCCCCTTAGCTCATGTCTTACTTCTGTTTTCCAATTTTCCGCGCCATTACTGTCCAGTTGACCATCGCTCACATCTTTCCCTCATAGGAGATCTTGAACGTTAGAACATGAGTAGACCGTTCAGACACTTGAGCATGTTGCACTATTCAATAAAATAATGATTTATCCCATGTCGACCTTCACTTCACTTGGCTGCCCTGCTCCCCATAAAATTTTAACAAATCTTTACTTCAAAATCGATTTAATCCCTCCTTACGTTAAATCAGCAGCTTGCCGTCCACTGCACTCTGGGGGAACGAACACCATGGATTCACAACCCTTTTAAATCTATAAGGATGTTGCTTAACAGGAACAGCATGTGTAATTAGATGAACACTTCCCAGAGTAATCCCACGTGTCTCTCCACGTAATTGTAGCAATTGTTTCAGGTCATTTTGATTTTATTCAGGAAGGTAACTCAGTAATTTATTCGAATTTTTGAGAACTTTCTCATTGTCCTGGGTAATTTGAGGAATGTCCAATTCAGAATCATCTGAACTTCTTTCTTCACGTTTCACTGTAACCAATACAACATTCTCCTTTTGCTTTCCTTCCTTATCAAAATACCTCTGAGCACATTCACATGGCACAAAAGAAACCAGGAGAGTTCTTTCTACCTGGTATTCTTATCAAGTAGTTCACCTCACTCAATTTCCTTTAAATTCGATAAGGCCACCGATCCTTGCCTTCAAAAATACACATGGCACTGGAATTAACAGCAATACTCTGTACTTTATATTCATGAACAAAATGCTAAGTTTTTGATTGGTTGTCTGCTTACTCTTTCATCATATGCTGTGGTATTTTCAAATGCTGTCTCACCAACTCACCTACTCGATTTAATCTTTCCCTAAAATTTTACACATAGTCCAAATGTGTCGCCTCTGAACTCTGACTCACCACATTCTCCTTAATTTCAGTGGTCCTCTCATCTTATGGCCAAAAGCTAATTCAAGTGGACTGAATTTGGTAGATTCATTCGGTGCATCCCTTACTGAAAAAATGGCATTCTTTTATCCCAACTTTATTATTCTCGTTTTCTTCCTTTCTTCTGCTCGGGCCTTCCTCTGCTTTTATACACAATTCAAACTGTTGCCTTTCCCTTTCACATTCAAACGCTTCCATTTCAATTATATTTTAGCCATTTCCAAAGATTCTGATGGCATTCCTGGCAATTGTAAATGCTGCGTGATTGCCACAATTATTTCCGATTTCCTTTTGGACACAAGAAGCCCCAATTTCAGCTTGTTTTGCCAATTCCAAAGTTTGTCTTGATCATTTTCCATGAAAATCCTGAAGTGACTTCTTTGACTCCTAGAAGTCTCTTAGTGAATGAAAGAGGCATTGTTACCCAAGGCCTTGTTTAAATCAACTGAATTCAACACCCATTATGTATAAAACACACCAAACACTTTGCTCACTGTCGTTGAGTCCAACAATCCTCAACCCAACTTGGAATTAGAAATTTTGATCCTGGCAAGAACTTCCAATTGTTATAGACCAGACTTAAAACCTTAAAAATATATTCCGAGCATACTCTGGACCCCAACCTTTTCTTACTTTAAAGGCACATGTAAGGTCTTGTGTTCCAGATGCAATTGGATTGGTTAAACTTCCTTGATGTTAGGCAAACACACTTTATTCATACACCATTGCTGAAATACAATAGGAAAGAAATTCGAATAACTCCATTGGTGCACTAAACAGAAGGATAGATATTTTTATTTACTACTGAACAGTAACTGTTTCAATTCAGTAATATCCCATAAACAAACATCTGACAAAAGACAAGTTCAGAAAGATACATTGTCTCACATGCAACACCTGCAGCAAGAGGAAAAACATCAATAGAAAACTCTGAGAGAGAGCAGCATGGAGAGATATACTGCAGCTTCAACCCATGTTTAAGACCCAATAATTGCAACTGAAAAAGTAAAGCTAAAACTCCTGGTTCTGTGGCAGCTTGCACCTTTCATTTAGACAACTTCTATTGTTCCAACTTAGAACATAGCCCAAGGTCTCACAAAGTATTTACTTTATTGGATCTAATACACCTTTCAAAGCCCTAGCGTTGTCACACTGCTCAGAACAAAGTCTTTTCATTTCTCAATACCTATAAATCTCATCATGCCCCTTAGTTTTGATCCTGTTGACTTCACAGCTTGCTTGTATCTGCTGGGTGTTTGGTTTGCCATCTTCTGTTTGATGCATTGATGAATTGAATGGTCGATGGAAGCGGATACTTCATCATACTTTTGAAATGACCTCTGAATTTGGACTGAGTTGTCACATAGATAAATGTATTTATACAGGTGTTTAAATTAGACAACATGAATCCAATTTGCCCGAAGGTGCAAAATGAATCACGATCTAATCGGTCTGCAATATCAAAGGTTTGTTAGATATACACCAGCCACAAAAGTATGAAGCTTCCTGATATAGCAAAAAGTAAAATCCCAGACTTATTTCTGTTTTCCATTTCTGGGTCACTGGGATTCACTCTCTTCGTTTGACCTCTTAGGGCCTTGCAGACCTGACTGACTGTCAAAATGAGTCGAACAGTTAGAAAGTTCAACAAAAGTGTTAAAGCAAACGGTAGCAATGGGCTTAAAACCACAGCAAACGAGTCAAATGCCACCCATGCGGCCTCTGCATAATAGCTTGATTTCACATTACATAACCAGGGGACATTGATAATTATTTTCACAGGCTCATATACAATGTAATAAGAGATGTTTTTTAAACAGAACAGAATACAGCTTGTTGCAAGAATTATGGTTGCAGTTTTTTTTCAGTGCAACATTTGCTCTTCAGCCTGAGAGAACAAATAGCAACAAATCTATCGAAGCTGAAAGTGACCGTGAACCAGGCCGAACAGTCTCTTGCTGCATACATGAGGATATAGCAGATGCGGCACACAGGGATGATATCCAGGAAACATACTGGGAAATAATACCAATTGAATTGTCTTAATATAAACTCAGTGATAATGACAGAGAGATCTGCTACTGCCATAGCTACCAGATAGCGAATGGTGCAGTTAGAGAGACCACACTTTACCAGGGACAGGATCACAATCGATATCAAATTAACTGCAAAACAGAAGAAAGAAACGTATGAGAACTGGGAATCATCGCATTCCAGATATTTGCGCCCAGACAATTAGAGATGAAATACAACAGTAAAAACCAGTGGATTGGTATCAGATGTTCAAAAGTTAAAAAGTCTCAACAACAGCCTCAGTCTCTCTCCAATTTAGCAATTTAATAAAGCTGAACCAGCTACCCAGAACCTGGAAAGAAATGGATAAGAAGGCACAATAGAATTCAGAAAATCTGGGACTGTATTCACTGCTCAATTTAGGAGACCCACAATCATGACTTGCACCACTTCCCAAGGAAGGAGTTCAGCTCTCAGCGGCAGGGAATTTCCCAGAGGCAGAGGACTTCTCACAGACGAGGGAACATTCTACAGATCAAAATGTACCATGCTGATATAGAGCATTTCTGAAATTAAGACAGACCTCTAGACTGGGCTATACCTCTGGATCCTCCCACTGTGAGGGACCCCCGCCTGAAGAAGGGCTTATGCCCGAAACTTCAATTCTCCTGTTCCTTGGATGCTGCCTGACCTGCTGCGCTTTTCCAGCAACACATTTTCAACTCTGATCTCCAGCATCTGCCGTCCTCACTTTCTTATACCTCTGGATTGGAATTGCATAATCTTCCTTCGGACAAGATATCATTGTAAGTATCCAGAGATGTCCAGACAAGTGTAGCTGTGGGAAAACACTTGAAAAGTAAATTCCACAGGATAGGCAATATTGATATGACTCCATCTACTCGCCTGAAAAAAACCAAAACTAGGACCATAATTGAGGAAATTTTGTATCGTCACCAGAAGGAATTTGGAGCATTCTCTCCAACCAGGAGGTCTCTCAATGTACCCAGACACTTGTAGGTATAAGGCACACCCTATCCCATGCACAGATATTACATCCCACGCATCTCAGACCCTTCCTCGTGTCAGTGGACAATCACAAAATTATTACTCTGTAGAATCCTTGCAGTGCAGAAAGAGGCCCTTCAGCCCAACAAATCCACACCTATCTTCCAAAGAGTAACTCACCCAGACCCATTCCTTTACATTTACTCCTGACTAATGCATCTAACTTACACACCCCTGATCACTATGGGCAATTTTGCATGGCCAATTCACCTAACCTGCACATCTTTGGATTGTGAGGAAACCAGAGCACAAGAAGGAAACCCACACAGACACGGGAAGAGTATGCAAACTCCACACAGACAGTTGCGTGAGGCTGGAATTGAAGCCGGTTTCCTGGCACTGTGAGGCAGCAGTGCTAACCACTGAGCTACCATGTGTCCCATCACAAAGTTTTGACTGCTGCCTGAGTTATGAAACATTGGTGCTGACTGAGAATGTTATCCAAGCGAGGGTAACAACAGATTTGAACTATGCTTCAGCATGGGAGGCTCTCATGGACCCAGTTTATTTTATGCAAAGGTCATCCATTGCCTGACAGTTATCTCTGCTCTGGTTTGAAGGTGTCCCAGCACTCAATCCATCAATGGTAATAGGGAAACCTCCTCTTACTCTGATTAAGACAACTCCTGAGATCAACCCGCAAAGTTCTAACATGAGCTAACATGATAAATGCAGGAGGAATACTGCTGATGGAGTCCTGAACCAGGGCTCACAGTCTAATGATACAAGATAGGACTGAGATGAGGAGAAATCTCTTCCCCCGGAGTACTAAGTCTGTGGAAATCTCGGCTGCAGAAAATATTTGAAGCAAAAACATTGAATGCCTTTGAGAAGGACGTAGATATATAGTTCTAAAGGGATCAAAGAATATTGGGGGAGCAAGTGAGAGCTGAGTTGAATGTGCAATCATGATGACATTGAAAGGAGGAGCAAGTTCAAAGGACCAAATGACCAAACCCTGAGTCTACGTTCAATGTTTCGTAACATTATCCTAATAGACTTTGATACTCCTATAATTCATCAAGCCTGTGAACCACAAACAGAGTCTTTCTTTTAGATGAGGCAAGTGAACAAAAAATGCTGATGCCACATAGAACGACAAATAATGCATTGACTTCTCTGAACAATGTCTCGATATAACTAGTTTTAGTAATAAAATGTACAACATTCTCCCTCACAAAAGCAGAAACCTTCCCTGATGCAAATCGATGCAACTTCAATGGTAATGGTCACTTACCAGGGACACCAACCATTGCAAGGATTGTGTAGTATATTTTTGCAATTGATTGCCTGAGAAGATGCATTTTCTCTGCGAATAAAATCCTCCTTCCCTACTCAAACAATCTCTATGACGGAAGGGTAAAATGCTATTTTCCCAGAGTGTTTATACTCAGCAATATCTCCACAGGGATAGCATACTCCTGACATTTATTTTCCAAGTTAGCTTGGTATGACGAAAAGAACAGATTCCAACAGCTGAGGCGATCCCATACGAATATAATATAATTCTCTCTGGCATTAATTTGTAAAACTTCAAAAACCTGAACATGATTTTTTGATTAAAACAATTAGACTGGCATTAATTCAGTTGGATGTACAATCTGATTCGGGGGAGGGGTGTGGAATAGGTGAGATCACTTGGCTTGGCAGATGGTTTGTGAAGCAGAGCGATAGTAATTCAATTTGCACACCAGCTGAGGTTGCCATGAAGGAGAGTCCTTCTCGACATCTCTGTCCAATAGTTTGTCCTCAACCCACCTTGTAACATAATTTCTTCTCAAACAGCATTACATGAACAACTTTAAACTTCTATCAACAACCTAATCTGCTTGTCTTCACTAGTCTTCTGAACACCCCTGAACATGGTCATCGTTTGATGCACTGATATCGCTATAGCATCCTTTAACCCCAAATAACATTGTCAGCTTCAGTGTAAACCCTAATATGATAAAATCCTATTTCAGAAATCTAAGGACATAAACTCTTAATTTCACACATTGTGTAATATTTGTCTAGTCTCATTTGAGCATTGCTTGCAATATCAACTCCAATACATTAGTGAGCAAATCAAATGTAATGGTTAAGTTTAATTTGTCTTCTGTGTGCTCTCACGATCAAGACAATCATAAACTGTGTCAACCTTCTATTGTGTCAGCCAGGAGGTTCTCATCATATATATTTGGATATGATTAAAATGAATTCTTTTCCAACTCAATTTAACATTCACCGAAACAGATACAATGAGTGGCACACTTTCAGAAGAGAACAAAAATAATGTCACTGAGCATCAGTGGTGGAGCAAGTAGGTGTGTGTTGATATCGTGCCAGCCAAGAGGACTGGGGTAGGGAGAGTGGGGGCTTGTGTCAGGTCTTGGGGGCTAAGGAGATTTTGATCTCAAAGGGGTGGGGCAAGGGGAGACGGGTCAAAATCTGAGGTGGGATGTATTGGTTCCAACTACAAAGTTTGCTGTCAGGCCTGGCCATGGGGATGGGGATGGGGATGGGGATGGGGACAGGCGAAGGGATGTAGACAGCTGTGATGGGTGTGACGGGTGTGGGGAAAGTGTGTGTTAGATAGTGTGACATGGATGGTTGAGTTCAGAATCTTTGTATTTTGGAACCTGGGGAAGTGGAGCGTGGATTCACTGTATGCGTGGATGTAAAGAGGTCAGAAGTTTGTGCATTTATGAGGGAGTGCAAGGTACATTTGCTTGTCAGTTGAATGATTACTTTGGCATTAAAATAGGATTTTAGTAGCGAGACATTTTGAAACTACTTTCTTAATGCCAGTTGAACCCATCGAATTCTTAACCAGATAGCTTTGGAGACTTCAGACATTTCAGCAATTCCTTCAGGCTCTCTTACATTGGGATTTCCATAGGATAACCGTGCATATAACCCATCTGCCCTTCAGAAGTGGTCCAGAATGGGTCCCTATGTCATCACTTGAAAGAGTTCATCAGTAATCCCGCAGCTCTGTTTTGCAAACAGTTTTAAAAAAGTATGAATGTGTCAAATTCCACTCAGATTGTCAAAATGAGAAATTTGCTTGACTGTTACTCAGAACAAATGAATTCACTTCGAGCTTTATCAGTAATGGCAAAACAACTGTTTTAATAACATAGCTAAGATTAACAAGAGGAGAACAAAGAAATAAGATATCATCTATTATTCAACAACTTACCTCTCCTCTTCAAATTCCCAAACCACACACACACACACACACCACTTGATTACATCAGGTAAATGACATTAGAGTATAAAGAAAACTGTGGGATGTTGGCGTCGTTGGCTGGCCAACATTTATTTCCCATCCCTGGTTGCCCCATGAGAAGGTGGTGCTGAGCTGCCTTCTTGAACTGCAGCGGTCCATCTGGTGTAGATTGACACTCAATGCTCTTAGGGAAGGAATTACAGCGTTTTGACCCAACGACAGTCAAGGAATGGCGACATACTTCCAAGTCAGAATTGGGAGTGGCTCTGAGGGGAACTTGAAAGTTTTGGTGTTCCCAAGCACATTTAATGCACATGCATTGGACAGAAAATAATGAGGATAAGATAAACAAAGTTCAGGCAATCAACAGTCCCTGTGATTTTAGCTGTGACTGTGGGCCAAGTGCTGGGAAGCAGAAAGAATGGAGATAGGTTGACACAGACTCGATGCACTGAAATGCTGTATGACTCTACGAAGGCCATTTGCCGTTATCTCAATCAGAAAGACCCAGTTCTTACCTTGTTTTCGAATTATCTCTAATTTTGCTGCTAACATTTATTTCATTTTCCGAAGTGAGGAGGGAGAGATGGATGCTTTGTGTCTGCACACTTTGGACGCTTTCGCCTCTGTTGCCACTCTGTCACTTTACTTTTGAGCACTTTGCAGCTGGGCACATTTGAGGTCTGTTGTCAGACAGATATTCTTTAACTCAAAGACTTTTAGTGCTACGCAGGTTTGATTTCTCCCACTCACTCATTAAAAAAATAGCATTATATTGCACAGCTCAACATTATGCAGTACCTGTTTTGAAACTGCAAAACTCTCGAGTTGTTCTAGTTGCAACAGTCTAACTGAAGGGTGTGGAACTAACAACGTTTTGTGTTTTGCCCGATTGTAAAGCTCTGCTCGTTTTTCTTATCTTCTGATGGCACAAGAGCACAAGAATTAGGACCAGGAGTGGACCAATCTGCCCGTCGGGCCTGCTTCACCATTCAACAGGATCGTGTCTGATCTGACATCCCGAGCATCCACTCTCCTACCCTTTCCCTCGAACGCTCGACTCCCTTAGATGGAGAGATCCCAGAAAGAGGCAGGTGGTGGAATTTAAACTAGCAAAACCTCGAAGTAAGAGTCTAATGATGACCATGAATCTATGTTGATTGATTGAAAACCCATCTGGTTTCATTAATGTTCTTTAGGGAAGGAAATTATCATCCTTACCAAGTCTGGCCTAAATGTAACTCCACACAGCAATGTGGTTGACTCTTAACTTCCATCTGGGCAATTAGGGTTGGCTTGGCTAGCGACGCCCTCACCCCGTGAGTCAAGAATAAAAAAAACGCTATTGGTCGTTCATAAATAAACATAAATAACGTTATGTCCGTTTTAACAGTGTCCTCGAGTATGCTCTGCAAGTTTCAGGCCACAGAAGCCAGAGGATTAGGAATCAGTAATCAATTACAGTTATGCTATTCGCTTGCATTCTGGCCAGTCCACATTATTCACTCGCCCCTAAATCCGCACCAGGAGCCTGTCATCGTCCTCTTGCTGTTTATCTTGTAATATGAGGAGAAATATCAAACGTCTGGGTTGAATGGTACCCAACATCCCATCACACCCTGGAGACAGAACGTAGAGGGCCAATATCATTGTGTTGCTAACCTGTTATCTCTTGAAAGCAACGGGAGATGTGTAGATTAGGGAGATGTGCACATTAGTTCATAATGTGGTTAATGCCAAGGGTCACACTTCCAAAGGAGCAGTGTGGTCACCAACCACAAACACGAGATTAAGTAACTATTTTGGCCTGATTATTTTATGATAAATTATGCTGAAGTCGACTTTTACATGTGTTTCAACAACATCTGGTTACTGTCTGGAGCACTGAGTCCAGTTCTGGTTATGAAGCTGAAGAGGGTTCAGAAGAGATTTACCAGGCTATTATGGGAATGGAGGGTTGAGTTACAAGGGGAGGCTGGATAGGATGGGGCTTTTTACATTGAAAGTTGAGGGGATGACCTTAGAAAGGTTTCTCAAGCCATGAAAGGTATAGATTAGGTGAATAGTAGCTGTCTTTTCCTTGGAGTGGGGGATTTCAAGACCACAGGGCATATTTTTAAGGCGAGAGGAGGGAGATTTTAAAAAGTCATGGGCAATGTTTTTACATGCAGAGTGTAGTCACCATGTGGAGAGGTGGCAATGCCCGGGTTCAAGCCCCATCTGCTCCAGGTTCACATGTCATAACATCTCTGAGCAGGCGGGTGCGAAACAAAATGATTAAAAAAGAGAGAATGGAGTTATGGTGGAGACAAGACTGATCTGTTGCCCTGTGTGAAACCATGGAATGGAGCAAGTTAAAAAATAAAGCTTGGGTTGGGATGGAGAGAGTGGCAGGTGAAATGCAGATCATTGCATGATTGTAGTTGCCTAAATAGGACCAGAATTAGGCCATTCAGCCCACCGAGAGAGAGAGAAATGAGTGTGTGTTTGTGCGTGAGAGAGAGGGAAATGGGTGTGTGTGTGTGAGAGAGAGAGGGAAATGGGTGCGTGTGTGTGTGAGAGAGAGGGAAATGGGTGTGTGTGTGAGAGAGAGAGAGGGAAATGGGTGTGTGTGTTTGTGAGAGAGGGAAATGGGTGTGTGTGTGTGTGAGAAGGAAATGGGTGCGTGTGTGAGAGGGAAATGGGTGTGTGCGTCTGGGCGGGGATGTGTTTGTGTGAGGGAAATGGCTGTTTGTGGGTGGGGGTGGGTGTGTGAGAGAGAGGGAAATGTGTGTGTGCGTGTTTTTGAGAGAGAGGGAAATGGGTGCGTGTGTGTGAGAGAGGGAAATGGGTGTGTGTGTGCGTGTGAGAGAGGGAAATGGGTGTGTGTGTGTGTGAGAGAGAGTAAGGGAAATGGGTGTGTGTGTGTAAGAGAGAGAGGGAAATGGGTGTGTGTGTGAGAGAGAGGGGGCAATGGGTGTGTGTGTGTGAGAGAGAGAGGGAAATGGGTGTGTGTGTGTGTGAGAGAGAGGGAAATGTGTGTGTGTGAGAGAGAGAGGGAAATGGGTGTGTGTGAGTGTGTGAGAGGGAAATGGGTGTGTGTGTGTGAGAGGGAAATGGGTGTGTGTGTGAGAGAGAGAGGGAAATGGGGGTGTGTGTGTGGGCTGGTGTGTGTGTTTTAGGGAAATGGGTGTGTGTGCATTTGTGTGTGTGGGCGGGGATGTGTGTGTGTGAGGGAAATGGGTGTATGTGGGCGGGTGTGAGGGAAATGGGTGTGTGTGTGGGCGGGTGTGTATGTGTGTCAGGGAAATGGGTGTGTGTGTGTAATTGTGTGTGAGGGAAATGGTGTGTATGGGCGGGGGTAAGTGTGTGAGAGTGTGTGGGGGGAAATGGGTGTGTGCGTGTGTGAGGGAAATGGGTGTGAGTGGGCGGGGGTGTGTGTGTGTGAGGGAAATGGGTGTATGTGGGTTGGGGTGTGTGTGAGGGAAATGGGTGTGAGTGGGCGGGGGTATGTGTGTGTGAGGGAAATAGGTGTGTGTGTGTGGGGAATGGGGGTGTGTGCGGGCAGGTGTGTATGTGTGAGGGAAATGGGTGTGTGTGTGTGGGAAATGGGGGTGTGTGTGGGCGGGTGTGTGGGTATGTGAGAGGGAAATGGGTGCATCTGGGAGGGGGTGTGTGTGAGGAAAATGTGTGTGTGTGGGCAGTGGTGTGTGTGTGGGAAATGGAGGTGTATATGGGCGGGGTGTGTATGTGTGTGGGAAATGGGTGTGTGTGTGGGCTGGTGTGTGGGAAATGGGGGTGTGTGTGGGCGGGTGTGTGGGTGTGTGTGGACGTATGTGTGTGTCTGTAGGAAATGGGTGTGTCTGTGAGGGAAATGGGTGTGTGGGTGTGTGTGTGTGGGAAATGGGGGTGTGTGGGCAGGTGTGTGGGTGTTTGCGTGTCTGTGCATGTGGGAAATGGGTGTATGTGTGGGCGGGGTGTGTGTGGGAAATGAGGGTATGGGTGGGTGGGTGGGAAATGGGTGTGTGTGCGGGCGGTGGTGTGTGTGAGGGAAACGGGTGTGTGTGGGTGGGGGTGTGTGTGTGTGGGCGGTGGTGTGTGTGGGCGGGGCTGGGTGTTGTGCATGGGGGTGTGTGTCTGGGAAATGTTTGTGGTGAGGTATGTGTGAGTGAGACAGGAAGGCTGGGTTGGCAGAGGGAGACATGGTGCCCGTCACTCTGCAGAGATTCTTGCCCAGTTGCTGACTGAGCTGTGTCTGGAACTAACGGTGCCCTCTCTCTGCCTCCCACTCTCTGTCTCATGCCACCCTCTTTTCTCTCTGCCCCTTTCTCTGTCTCACTCTCTCCACTTCCCTCTTTCTGCCTCTCTCTCTCTCTCCCCCACTCCTCTCTTTTTCTGTCTATCTCCCCTTCTCTCTCCACCCCCAATTTCTCTGTCTCTCTTATGTTCCTCCGTCATCACTGCCTTTCTGTCTCTGTGTGTGTGTTTGTCTCTCTCTCTCTCTGTCTCCACCCTCAATTACTCACTCTGTCTTTCCGTCCCTCTATCTCGCTCTGTGTTTGTCTCTTCTCTCTCCCTCTCTGTGTCTCTCTGTCTCTGTCTCTCTCTGTCTCTCCATCTGTGTCTCTCTCTCTTTCTCTGTCTCTCTCTGTCTCTCCATCTGTACCTCTGTGTCTATCCATCTGTGTGTCTGTGTCTCTCTCTGTCTCTCTCGCTCTGTCTCTCTCTCTCGCTCTGTCTCGCTCTGTCTCTCGCTCTGTCTCTGCCTCTCTCTGTCTCTCCATCTGTGTCTCTCTATCTCTCCATCTATGTGTCTGTCTCTGTCTCTCTCTCTCACTCTGTCTCTCTCTGTCTCTCTGTCTCTCTCTCTCTCTCTGTCTATCTCTCTCGCTCTGTCTCTGTCTCTCTCTGTCTCTCTGCCACTCTATCTCTCTCTGCCTCTCTCTCTCTCTCTCTCTCTCTCTCTCTCACTCTGTCTCTCTCTGTGTCTCTCCGTCTCTCTGTCTCTCTCTCTCTCTCTCTCTCTCTCTCACTCTCACTCTGCCTGTGTCTCTCTGTCGCCCACTCACCCAGGTCACAGCCACCAACTATTCCATATCTGTGCCATTGTGGGTACCCACTTTCAGCTGGAGGCCATAGTCCTGGATATGTCAGGCCGTCACACCTGGCTGCTCGCCCAAACGCCGCTCCCATCCCTGGGGGGCACCCTGGGGGTGGTGCTGTTCTCTGTCATCCTCAACTGCCTGGTCATTGGCGCCTTCGTCCTGCACTTGCTTTGGGCTCCACAATCCTCCCCGTTTCTGCAGAGCCATGTCCTCGGTCGCTTCAAACAGAATTGGGAGTGACACGCCTCGTATTCGCACCACCCCCATCCCACGCTGCCCTCACCCCTCCCTGCTTCTGCCAACTCAAAACCTGTCCACCATTCCTGGCGTCGTGCCTCCCCACCGGCATTGATGGGATTCGATCCTTCTCTGACCAAGCTAGCACACCCTCTCCTCCCCCCCACCGCACAATTTGTCGGGCTTCCTCCTTCCTCTGGGCTTTTGCCCTCCCACTGGCACTGCCCTTACCCCAGCCCTCCTGCTCCCTTGGGCATTGGCGATAGTGGAATGCCCACCTGGAGCACTGGACGAGGGGACTGTGGGATGCCTGCGGTGATGGAAGGGCTGGCACAGGCCCTTGGGGCAGAACGGTATATATAAGTTAGTCGCACACTCTCTCGCCACTTATCGCTCCCTCCACCCCCACCCCCACCCCCCCCCCCAAAGTCGCAACTTCAAAATCCCACTGAGGCAATTCTCCGTCCTCGTTTAACATGATCGCCAGCTGACCAGCGGCTGGGACGACGTGTCCACGGCTCTGGGTAAGGAGGACAAAGAGAGCCGGTCAACAGCTGCAATTTCCTGTCACCTTGCTGCCCCCTCAGCCTCCACCCGCGTCAGGGAGAGGAATCCACCAGCCACCACCAACCTCCCTCTGAGGTGCCCCCTAGCGGTGGGTGAGGCGTGGCACACCAGGATGGAAAGGGATGCCACAAGTTGGGTGCACAGGGCACCTGTGTGCTTTTCTGACTGGGGTGGTCCCCACTTAATAACGCACAGAACTATCTTCTACTTACTGCACTCTCTAATGCCATTAAACTGCGTATCTGAAAGTTTTTCTGGAGCGGTTGAACTCCCGCTCGCTTTTGAACGCAATATTTGTAGGGATTGCCTGATTGAATGTTGTATCCAACCCAGTTCCTTATATTGTGTTAACCTAAGGATGAATGGCTGACTGTCTAGTCAGGGTATAATGGAGTGACTGGCACATGGTGAAAAGAGGCAAGGTTAAAGCATCTTCAGGGCACCTAACCTTGGATTGTCTTCTGGAAGAACAGGAAGGGGTTGCCACAGTCTGGCATGACCTGGAAAATATCTTGTGCCAACAAGTGGCAAATAACATCTGCGCCTCGCAGTTGCCCTGAAATGACCATCTCCAACAAGCTATCGTCTCTTGTCACCATCACTGAATGCCCAAAAGGTTTCGTCACCTCCAGGGCACCTAACCTTGGACTGTCTTCCAGAAAAACAGGAAGAGGTTACCACAATCGATTGAAGGTTGGCTGGCTCAGAAAGCAACAGAAAGCGCAAATGGCCCAATTTCTGATGGGTAGGGATGTGTGCCACAGGCTTTGAACTTGTTCAAATGTCTAGGCCCCAGTTTGGTACTTGTTGGCAACAAGGGAGAGAGAGAGAGTGGTTAAGTGGGCAAAGGTGAGGTAAGCGGAGTAGCGTGTTGGGGGAAATGTGAACTCGGCTGGAAGAATTCTTTAACTAGAAGGGACTTATCAAAACGATGAGAGGTTTGCAAGGGAGCTGGGTAGTCAAGTGCATGACTTATGAGGGAAGCTAATCTAATGTGGTTTATTGTAAGGGGAAAACCAATGGGGTTAGGCTTCACTTTATACAGATGAGACATCATCTGACGCACCGAATTGGCTTCCTTAGTTAAGAAATCTGTAAGGTAGTTCAGAGAACATTCACCTGACTGATACCAGGGATGGGCAGCTTGTCTTATGACAACAGATTGGATAAACTCGCCTTGTATCCCCTGGAGCTTTACCCCGTTCTAGGAAGGAAGTTATTAATTTGGAGAGGCTTTGGAAAAGATTAACTCAGCATGGTTCTGTGAAGGGAAGATGTGAGACATAAAAACAGACTGGGGCATTTTTCACTGGAGGTCGAGGGGAGACCTTTATAAAATCACGAGGGGCGTGGATAAGGCGAATGATGAGGGAGCTTTCCCTAGGAGGGAGGAGCTTAAAACTAGCTGGCATATTTTTAAGGTGAGCGGGGAAAGATTTAAAAAGGACATGAGGGACAACTTTTTTTTAAAATATGGAGAGTGGTTCGTGTAAGTGTGTGGAATGAGCTGCCAGAGGAAGTGACGGATGCTGGTACAGGTAAAATGTTTGAAAGACATTGGGATAAGTACATGAACAGGAAAGGTTTGGAGGGATATAGGTCAGGAGGAGGCAGGTGGGACTAGTTTACTATGGTGTGTGATGAGTTGGAGGTGACTTAATGGAAATATATAAGATCTTGAGGGGTGTTGAGTAGATGGAGGTGAGCAGGAGGTTACCTCTCTTGGGAGAATGGTTGAAAAATCAGGGGATGAGTGACCTACCAGTAATTTATAGGTTAGCATGTGTCTATGCAGCAAGACCTGGACAATATCCAGCTAGTGCCAACAAGTGGGAACTAGCAATTGCTCTGTAATGACCATCTCCAAGAAACTAGCCATCATCCCTTGATGTTCAATGGTATCACCATCACTGAGTGCCCAAAGCTCAACACCCTGGTGTTTATCATTGACCATGGACTGCCCCTATAAACACAGTGGCTACAAGAGCAAGGCCAGAGGTGAGTAACTCACCCCCAAAACCTGTCCCACCACCCACAAGGCACAAGTCAAGAGCTTGGTGGCATACTCCCTGCTTGCCCTGGACGGGAGCAGCTCCAACAACATTTGAGAAGCTCAACACCATCCAGGACAAAGCAGACTTGATTGGCACCACATCGACTCCCTCCACCACCGACGCTCAGTCGTAGCAGTGGGTACCGTCTAGAAGGTGCACTGCAGCAACTCGCCAAGGCTCTTGTAGACAGCATCTTCCAAACCCGTGACCTCTGCCGTTTAGAGGACAAAGGGGTTTCAGAATAATGGGAACACCAGCAACTTCCCCTCTGAGCCCCTCACTACCCTGACTCAGAACGACTTCCGACAATCAAATTAGAATAATGGTCTTGCACTCAAATGGAATGGGATCAGTTGATGGCCACCTCAAAGCTGCTTTGCATCCCCGGCAAGTCACCTGACTTTCGACACCGCCAGTCCAAACACATTCCCACCTGTTCCTCTTTCTGATTGGTCTCCGACGCCCAAGTTCCTTATTTCGGCAATGAGGATTGGTCAAGACGATACAGTGGTCATCCAAATGGAGGGCATGCAGCCAATGTTGACTGTCATTTCCTCCTTTGGCCAGGAAGAATGGACTCGTGGATGGAATTAACCGGTATTAAACATGTAACTTTGAGGAATGGTTTCGTTGCTTTGATTTTTTTGAAGTCAGTGCCACGTGGGCGCACGTGTCCTTGTGCTCCCATTTTCCTGACCTGGCAACATCCTTGTAAATTCTCTCTCTCGCACAGTCTTGGTGATGAAGTGACCAGAACGTGCACAGTGCTCTGGTAGTGCCCTAACTAATGGTACAGACCGTTGCCACATAAACCCCCTTCTCTTGTGCTTTGTATCTTACTGACCCAACCTGCTGAGCGCTGGGCACTTGCTCCAACGTCCCTTACCTTCCAAATGCCTCTGTGTTCCCCATATTGCTGTCCTAGTACAGGCCTGAAGGACCAAATGGCCTACTCCTGCACCTATATTCTCAGTTTACTCTCCTTTACCTGGCTGAGTAAGTATTATCATGTCTTGAATTCCATTTGCCAGGTCATGCACATACGCCACAACAACACTGTAAGCCGCTAGGGGCTCACTGAAATCCGCCATCTTTTCCCGAAAAAATCTGTCCACCATTACCAAACAGAAATCACCGGAGGAAGTGAAAAAGGCGTTTGGTATGCTCACCTCCCACAGGCGGCATGGTGGCTCAGTGGTTAGCATGGCTGCCTCACAGCGCTAGGGACCTGGGTTCGATCCCAACCTCGTGTGACTATCTGTGTGGAGTTTGTACATTCACCTCTCCCCCCCCCCCCCCCCCCCACCCGTGTCTGCGTGGGTTTCCTCCGGGTGCTCCGGTTTCCTCCCACAATCCAAAGATGTGCAGGGCAGGTGAATTGGCCGTGCTGAATTGCCCATAGTGTTAGGTGCATTAGTCAGGGGTAAATATAGGATGGGGAATGGGTCTGTGTGGGCTACTCTTTGGAGGGTCAGTATGGATTTGTTGGGCTGAAGGGCCTGTTTCCATGCTGAAGGAACCTTAGGCTCAGAGATGGAGCTGGAAGCCAGGCTGCAAACATGTAGGGGTGGCATGGTGGCTCAATGGTTAGCACTGCTGCCTCACAGCACCAGGGTCCCAGCTTCAATTCTAGCTGCTGGTGACTGTCTGTGTGGAGTTTGCACATTCTCCCTGTGTCTGTGTGGGTTTCCTCTCACAGTCCAACGATGTGTAGGTCAGGTGAATTGGCCGTGCTGACTTGCCCATAATGTACCTAACACTATGGTGTGTATACATTAGTCAGAGGGAAATGGGTCCAGGTGGGTTATTCTTCGAAGGGTTGGTGTGGGCTTGTTGGGCCGAAGGGTCTCTCTTCCTGAGAACGGCCTTTTGCCCAGAACACCGATTTTCCTGCTCCTCGGATGCTGCCTGACCTGCTGTGCTTTTCCAGCACCAGTCTAATCTAGACACTGGTTTCCAGCATTTGCAGTCCTTGTTTTTACCTTGTTGGGCCGAAGAGCCTGTTTCCACACTGTAGGGAATCTAATAGAATGGATAAAGATCAGCTTGGGTGAATCAATAAGCTAAAATGGAGACAATTAGTGGCTGACAACAGATTTTTTTTCTGGTATCCGCTCACGCGGTGACCAAGCTTGATGTGTGGGGAGGTTGGGGTAAAGATTTCAGAGAAAGCACTCAAGCCCTGAAATTATTGAACTTGAGATTGAGCCCAGAAGGCGGCCAAGTGGAAAATGAGGTGCTGGTCGTCCAATTTGCACTGAGCTTCCCTGGAGCGCTGTAAGTAGGCCTAAGTTAGCGATGTTGGCCAGTGATAGGTAACAGGGTCATTTTGTTTCAGACAGAGTGCAGGTGTTCTGCAACGCAACACCCAAACTACGTTTTGTCTCCCTAATGTAGAGGAGACCACATTGTGAGCAGCGAATACAGTACATTGGACTGCTGGTACAGCTGGAAAGTATGTTCGAGAGGGTTGAAAAGTGAAGGTGGAGGAAGTAAACAGGTAGATATTAACACCTCCTGCAGTTACTTGGGAAGGTGGTGTGGGCAGTGGAGGAACAGTGGACCAAGATGTAGAGGAACCAGTAACTTGTGGAAGGCTGAGAAGGGCAGGGGGTACTTGTCTGGTGGTGCCATCCAATTGCAATTACACTGTTACCACTGCAATCGTTCACTGGACTCAGCCATTGCAGCATCTTGGTCTTTTCGAAAGATACTCGAATTGGCGTTCAATGAAATTTGCAGTTTGTGATTGGCAACTTTTTCCTTCGTTTCCAAGATGGAAGAAGATTTGCTAGAATACTGTTTGTTTTTTAACGTAAACAGTTGAGAAAAAAAACCAAAACTTGGCTTGTTGTGCCCATTCCAGTGGAAAACCATCTGCAAAGGGTGGTGGCTCCACACCATCCTGCGGTAGCGCCACCAGCAGGCTCGGAGGACTAAACCTGGAAACTGCTGCTTACTCGACACCGCCACCTAGTGGTGAGGATGAGGATGTACACCAGTCACAGCGCCACCCCGCGGCGGGTTGAAGATCTACATGTCTGAGAGTGTGTCTCGATGTCCATGAGAGAAAATACATGTGACTGTGACAGAATGTGTGTCAGTGTATGTGAGAGAGATGGTAGTATGCATGAGAAAATAGGTGAGTGTGGAAGAGAGTGTCGATGAAAGAATGATTTGGAGATGCCAGTGTTGGACTGGGGTGTACAAAGTTTAAAATCACACAACACCAGGTTATAGTCCAATAGGTTTAATTGGAAGCACTAGCTTTCGAAGCGCTGCTCCTTCATCAGGTGGTTATGGAGTACACAATTATAAGGCACAGAATTTAGAGCAAAGGTTTACAGTGTGATGTAACTGAAATTATACATTGAAAAATACCTTGATTGTCTGTTGAATCTTTCATCTGTTCGAATACGATGATGGTTTCATATCTTTCATGTGTAAATCACAAAACCTTTTAAAAAAGTTGCTGTAACAATGGGGCATTAGCTAAACAATATGTTGAAGGTGTTGGCCCCCCTGTGTTCTCTGTCTATGCCACAGTGTTTAGATTGATTCTAATCTAAAATGTGAGAAAACAGAGTTTTACATGAATTCATGCAGTTTTTGAGCAGAGTACAATGTAACTCTGCAAAGACACACATACAGGCTCTCCTATACACACACAT
Source organism: Chiloscyllium punctatum (assembly GCF_047496795.1). Lineage (NCBI taxonomy): Eukaryota > Metazoa > Chordata > Chondrichthyes > Orectolobiformes > Hemiscylliidae > Chiloscyllium > Chiloscyllium punctatum. The sequence continues at coordinate 11,984,690 of NC_092766.1, forward strand.
ACACACGGACACACATATACACAGACACACACACAGACACACACACCCTTACAGACACACACACACCCACACTCACACAGCCATCCTCTCAGAGACTTAGACCACTCTACACTCATGCACACACATATACACTCTCTCTCACAGACACTCACAGCCCCCCACCCCAGACATGCACACACAGACAAAGACCCATATATATTTTTGTGGGGTGAATTTGTACTTGCAGAGTTACATTGCACTTTGCTCAAAAACTGCATGAATTCATGAAAACTCTGAGCTCAAAAACTGCATGGAATCATATAAAACTCTGTTTTCTCACTTTTTAGATTAGAATCAATCTAAACACTGTGGCATAGACAGAGAACACAGGGGGCCAACACCTTCAACATATTGTCTAGCTAATGCCCATTATTACAGCAACTTTTAAAAAAGGTTTTGTGATTTACACATGAAAGAAGTGAAACCATCATGGTATTCGAACAGATGAAAGATTCAACAGACAATCAAGGTATTTTTCAATGTATAATTTCTGTTACGTCACATTGTAAACTTTTGCTATAAATTCTGTTCCTTAGAATTGTGTCCTCCACTTTCACCTGATGAAGGAGCAGCTCTCCGAAAGCTTGCTCCGATTAAACCTGTTGGACTATAACCTGGCGTTGTGTGATTTTTATCTCTGGAAGAAAGAATTTCTGAGTAAGGCCTGTGTGTATCAATAACCATGTGAGAATGTGTAAGAGTGTATTTGAGTGTGTGTATATATGTGTGAGTGAATGTGTATTACTGTGTGTAAGTGTGACAGCATTGATTATAAAGTCAAAGAGCATGGAAAAAGATCCTTCAGTACAACCAGTCCACGCCAAGCATAATCCCAAACTAAACTGGTCTCACCGGCTTGCACTTGGCCCGTATCCCTCCAAACCTTTCCTATTCATGTACTTATCCAAATATCTTTTAAACATTCTAACTGTACCCACATTCACCACTCCCTCTGGAAGTTCATTCCACAAGCAAACTACTGACTGTACAAAAATAAATGTCTTCTTAAAATCTTTCTTCTCTTATCTTAAAAGTAAGACCTCAGTCTTGAAATCCCTCCTCCTAAGTAAGGGACATCTACTATTCACCTTATTTATACCCTTATGACTTTATAAACCCCTACAACATCATCTCTCAATGTTCTACCTTACAGTGAAAGATGCCCCACTCTCCAGTCACAGTGACTTCCCAGTGAATCTCTTCTGAACACTCTCCAACTTAATAATATCTTTCCCATAACAGGGAGAACAGAACTGGATGCAGTACTCCAGAAGAGTTCTCACCAATGTCCTGTACAACATCAACAGGACGTCCCAACTCCTATACTCAAAGATCTGAAGTAATGAAGGCAAGTGTGCTACATGTGACACAAACTTTGAAGAATCATGTCCCGAACCCCTCAGTCTATCTGTTCTACAACACTACCCAGGGCCCTAATATTAATTGCATAACCCTTCCTCTTGTTTGTTTACTGAAATGCAATTTATCAAAATTAAACTTCATTTCCACTCCTCAGCCCATTGGTCCAATTGATCAAGATCGTGTAATCTTAGATAAACCTCATCACTGTTCACTCTACCACCAATCTTGGTCTCATTTGCAAACATACCAACCATGTCTTCTATATTCTCATCTAAATCATTTAAAGAAATGACAAACACAAAATGGACCCAGCACAGGTCTCTGTGGAACTCTGTTGGTCAGGGGCCTCCAATCTGAAAAACAACTCTCCATCACCACTCTCTGTCTCCTGCCATCAAGCCAATTTTGTATCCAATTGGCTAGCTCACTCTGAATCCCATTTGACTTTAGTCTAATTAGTCTACCATGTGGAATCTCATCAAAGGCTTTACTAAAGTCCACATAGACAATGTCTACCGCTCTGCCTCATCAATCTTCTTAACTTCCTCAAACAACTCAATCAAGTTTGTGAGATGCAATTTCCCTCGCAGAAAACCAAGCTGACTATCCCTAATCAATCCTTGCCCCTCCAAATGCATATAAATCTATTCTTTAAAATGGCGGTGCTCGCACCCGACATAGCGCACTAGTTGGAGGATGCTCAGGTGTGGAGTCCGTGGACCATGTATATATTGGGTGTGGGTGCTTGCACTCCCCTTTTGATTCTCTCTAAAAACTTCTCCTCTGGTTTTGGTTGCACTTCAGTCCCATCTTTGGGCACCCGGTGCAGAGCGGGAAGGGTCGGACCTGCTCGTGGGCCTGGGGGCTCCCGGGCCTGGCCAAACTGGCCATAAACAAGTCCAGGCAGAGGGCTGTGGAGAGGGTCGTTGGGGCCGACTGCCTGCCCCTCTTCCACAGTCACATCAGAGCCTGGGTTTCTCTGGAGAAGGAGCACGCGGTGTCCACCAACACCCTGGAGTTGTTCAGGGAGAGGTGGGCGCCGCAGGGAGTGGAGTGTATTATTTCCCCCTCCAACTCTATGTTGATTTAATCCCTCCCCTCCCCTTCACTGTTTGATCACACAGCATTGCCCTTTGAGACTTGAGTGTTTCCTTTCTTCCAAGAGGTGGTACACAAATAAAGATTTACACACTTGTCTTTCACCGTGTCTGACACCTGCACACTCACGACCTGAGTGCGGGGGAAAAATAAGCACTACAGCTGGCAGACAGTAGTAAGAAAAAAAGAAAATAAAATCAAATCTTTCAGCATCGCTTTCAACAATTTACCCACCACTGAAGTCAGAATCATGTTGACATTTTAAAAGCATGTTTATTGTATTGAGTTATTTAACAGATTGTCAATATCGACACATTTATAAAACTTTTTTAGAGGTAGGAAAAATGACCTCAACCTTTATCGAAGCATTTGCCAGTTCATATTTTAAAAAAATGAGCCTGTGTCTGTGCGGATCCCACTGTTCGTTGAACAGATTTAATTGGAAGCACTAGCATTTGGAGCGCTGCTCCTGCATCAGGTGAAGGAGCAATTCCCCGAAGGCTAGTGCTGTTGGACTATAACCTGGTGTTGTGTGATTTTTAACTTTACACAGCCCCAGTCCAACATCGGTATCCCCAAAGCATGACTGTTGTTTGATGGAAGCTGTGAGATGCTTCACTCCCTCTTATTAAATCTCTCATGCCATTTCCCCATTCTACCACCAGAGGGTGGCATTGTACCACTTTCATTAAGATGGGGTGTTGGACTGGGGTGGACCAAGTGCTCCGAAATAAACCTGTTGGGCTATGACCTGGTGCCGCGTGACGGTTTTTCCCCCCCCCCCACTTTAATCAAGGCAGAGGTTTTGAACTTGATTCCTTCCCCTCTACATCAATGCAAAAGCTCTCCTGCTGTAGCAGCCTGAGCTAACTTTCAACGGAAGAGACACATGAACATGTTTTGAGTTGATTCAACCTTGACCACACATTGCACTTCTGTACAATATGGGATCAGAATGAGCTGGAGCTACTCAACAGATGTGGCAGCATTTGAGGGGAGAGAAACTGAATTAACGTTTCGAGTCTGGTATGATTTTGTGCGGGAGATACAGGATCAAATCCCATCACAGCAGGTGTGGATTCAGTTTATAAAATATCACTGGATTTTTTAAATTGGGGACCACGTTTGTCATTAAAAAAAACCCTGCTAATGTCTTTTAGCGAAATAAAATAACAGGTTATAGTCCAACAGGTTTATTTGGAAGTATTCCCTCAATATCCTTTAGGGAAGGAAATCTGCCTACATTCGATTCCAGACCCACAGCAATGGGGTCCAAGATTAGAGTGGTGCTGGAAAAGTACAGCAGGTCAGACAGCATCCGAGGAGCAGGAAGGGCTTCCAGATGAAGGGCCTTTGCCCGAAACGTCGATTTTCCTGCTTCTCGGATGCTGACTGATACTGTGCTTCTCTAGCACCACTCTAACCTTGACTCTAATCTATTGCATCTACAGTACCCATTTCCACCCACAGCAATGGGGTTTGCTCTTAATTGGGAAATTGGAAATGGGCAATGGGAACTGGCCCAGCCAGCGATAACCACATCCCACTGAAGAATTATAAACAAGGGACCGAGCTCTGGAGCTTCCTTCTTCCCAGAGAATAATTTATTTTATTTACACATGCATTTTGCAAAAGCAACTGCAGTTAGAGGACCTGCTGGGAAAATAAAAGACTGAAATAGGTTGATAGTAACTCAAAGGAGAAAATCTGTCTTGTTGTGTCCTTAATGATTGCTTTGAGTATTAAACCAACAATACTTCAATCTCTGACCTCAAAAGGTCTCCGTGAGACACTAGTAAAGGTGAAAGGAGAGCTTTAGTGCTTGCTGGAAGTTTCATGGGCTCCAGGCTGATTTCCACAGGGCTGTGGCTTCCATTGCAAATCCTGACCCCCACCCGGATAGAATCCCAGATTTTCATCGGCGCCCTCCCTTTTTTTTCCTCTTCTCCAGTGCAGCAAATTCCAAGGAGGCATACAGAGGCCCACCGGGAGTCTGGGGAAAAAGGTCAAGATGCAAAGTGGTTACAACACAGGACCAATGATCCCACCTTGTCATTGAGTTTCAGTGAATGTCAGAGCATTCGGCACCTTATTCCACTGCCAGTTCTGTCCAGTGACTATGCCCTCAGCACTAACCCTATGACAGTGGAGAGCTCTCCCAGCGCTGGTCATCTGATGGTGCCTGCGCCCTCAGCACTAACCGTCCAACAGTGCTGTCTTCCTTAGCACTGTCCCTTCAACAGCATTCCCTCCTTCAGTGCTGACCCTCCGACAGCATCCCCTCCCTCAGCACTGACCATCCAACAGTGCTGTCTCCCTGAGCACTGACCCTCCGACAGCATCCCGTCCCTCAGCACTGACCGTCCAACAGTGCTGCTTCCCTTAGCACTGACCCTCCGACAGCATCCCCTCCCTCAGCACTGACCATCCAACAGTGCTGTCTCCCTTAGCACTGACCCTCTGACAGTGTCCTCTCCTTAGCACTGACCGTCCAATAGTGCAGAGCTTTCTCAGTGCTGGTCCTCTGACAGCATCCCCTCCCTCAGCGCTGACCGTCCAACAGTACCCACACCCTCAGCACTGAGCCTCCGACAGTGCCTGCTCCCTCAGCACTGACCATCTGAATGCCCACTTCTTGAGCACTGACCCTCCGAAAGTGCCCACTGCCTCAGCACCGACTCTTTGACAGTGCCTGCTCCCTCAGCACTGACCATCTGACAGTGCCCACTTCCTGAGCATTGACCCTCTGAAAGTGTCCACTGCCCCACCACTGACTCTTTGACAGTGCCTGTACCCTCAGCACTGACCCTCTGACAGTGCCCACTCCCTCAGCACTGGCCCTCTGACAGTGCCCGCTCCCTCAGCACTGACCCTCTGACAGTGCCCATTTCCTCAGCACTGACCCACCGACAGTGCCTGCTCCCTCAGCACTGACCATCTGAGAGTGCCCACTCCCTCAGCACTGACCGTCTGACAGTGCCCACTCCCTCAGCACTGACCCTCTGACAGAGCCCACTCCCTCAGCACTGACCATCTGAGAGTGCCCACTCCCTCAGCACTGACCGTCTGACAGTGCCCGTTCCCTCAGCACTGACCCTCTGACAGAGCCCACTCCCTCAGCACTGACCCTCTGCAGTGCCCATTCCCTCAGCGCTGCCCCTGTGACAGTGTGGCACTGTGAGGAGTGGAGAGGGAGGTTGAGCTCCAGTAGACACCCTCAGTCATAGCTCTTTGAAACTGCCAGAATTCTGAGTCTTCATTTTAAAACCCAATATTAACCAACATGGTTGGATGGAGGATGCTGTGTGGTCTGTCCCAGTGCAGAGTTAAAATGGTGACAGAGCAACAATGAGCTGGGAGTGGGACACAGACATTTGGAAATCCCCAGTCAACTCTGAGAGAGGCATCCTCTCCCAATCAGTAACCCCTCCTCCTGCTTATCAGACCTGGATAAGGCTAATGGAGTTATTTTGATTCCAGTTTCAGGGAGCTGTGAGATTTGTTAGTTATTCAGTTCCAGACTGGTCTGGTGTCATTTGGTTGAAATCTCCAACAGAATTTGAACTGATTACCCTCAACCATCTCACGCTTGTGAATTGGGACAATGCTTAGAATCAACTCACCTGGACTCCGTCTGGATGTGCCCGCCTTGCCTCTGTTTGGTGGCTCTTTCCTGTATGTTAATGGGTCAGATGTGAAAGGTAAATTAATCCCAGTCTGGGAAATCTAGGGCTAAATCGAGACAAAGTGTGCGCCAGTGATTTGTCAATGTACCAATGCCTCAGTGCACCCATGTCGATTAACTCACTCAATTATAGTTGCAAATTCCTAACGCCCTCACAGTATGGAAACAGACCCTTCAGTCTAACCAGTCCCTGCTGAACATAATCCCAAATTAAACTCGTCCCATCAGCCTGTGCACTTGGCCCATATCTCTCCAAACATTTCCTATCCATGTCCTTACTATCTATTTACTATCTATACGACTTAACTCTGTGACCTGCCTGCATTGCTCACAAGACAAAGCTTTTCACGTGATAATAAATTCAATCCAATTTAATTCACTGCCTCTGGAAGTTCATTCCATACACGAACCACTGTCTGTGTCAAAAAAAACAATTTCCCCTCATGCCTTTTTAAAATCTTTTTCCTCTTACCTTGAAAGTGTGCCCCCTAGTCTTGAAATCCCCACTCGAGGGAAAAGACACCCGTCATTCACCTTATCTCGGTCCCTCATGATCTTACAAACCTCTATAAAGACATCTCTCAACTTCCTACACTCCAGTGAGAAAGCTCCCAGCTTATCCAACCTTTCCTTACAATCCGCCAATCCCGGCATCAGTCTGGTAAATCTCTTCTGAACCCTCTCCCAGTTTAATAATATCCTTCCTATGACAGGACAACCAGATCTGGACCCAGTACTCCAGATGAGGCCTCACCAATGTCCTGTACAACCTCAACATGATGTTCCAACCTCTATACTCAAAGATCTGAGCAATGAAGGCAAGTGTGCTAAATGCTTTCTTAACCAGCCTGTCAACATGTGACACAAACTTCAAAGAATTATGTGTCTGCACCCCTAGGCATCTCTGCTATACAACACTATCCAAGGCCTGACATTTAATTGTATAATCCTGCCCCTGTTTGTTTTACCAAAATGCAATACCAGACATTTATCCAAATTAAACTCCGTCTTCCACTCCTCAGCACACTGATCCAATTGATCAAGAACTCTTTGTCATTTTCAATAACTTTCTTCACTGTCCACTATGCCACCAATCTTGGTGTCAACTGCAAACTTCCTAACCATGCTTCCTATATTATCATCTAAATCATTTTTATAAATGACAAACAGAAGTGGACCCAGTACCAATCCCTGTGGAACACTGCAGGTCACAGCCCTTCACTCTGAACAACAAATCTCCATCATTCCTCTCTGTCTCCTGCTGTCAAGCCAATTTTGTACTCCATTGGCAAGCTCACCCTGAATCCTATGCAATCTAACTTCACTAATTAATCCACCATACAGAACTGTGTCAAACACTTCAGTAACATTGAAGTAAACCACATCTACCGCTCTGCCCTCATCAATCTTCTTGATCACTTGTCACAAAGCTGGTTTTGTTTTTTGAAACGCTGTTCCTTTTCTCAAGGATGCTATGTCCTTGGTTTTTTTTTCTCCCCAGAGGAGTAATAAACTGCTGTTCTTTGTGTTTCATTGTGTAATTTTGTGAATAAATGTTTGTCTGTTTTTAACCTGGTAGTTAACCTCCCACCTTACGCTGGGTAATTTTCACTGTACACTTAATGAAACAAATTGCAAAGTTATGGTCTGGGCTGCTTGCTTAAGAATGGTTTGAGTGGTTTGGCCTAGTCTATAACACACTTCCTCAAAAACTGACTCAAGTGTATGGGATACAATTTCCCTAGAACAAAACTATGGCTAGTATTCATAAATGCATAATTTCAGGATCACCTCCAACAATTTACCCACCGATGAAGTCAAATTCACAAGTCAAATTCAAAGGCAGAGCATTAGCCTACCTCCAGTCATTCGGCACCTCAAGCGTATTTATAGATGACATAAAAATTTCGGTAAGAGTCCCCACCATTTCCTCAATAACTTCCCTCAAAGTCCTGGGATACACTTGATCAGGTCCCAGAGACTTATCCACCTTTATATTTTCTAAGGTCTCTAGCACTCCTTCTTCTATGATGTGACCTAGTTTCAACACACCAATATTTATTTCTCTAGCCTCCATTTCTTTCCCTACAGTAAAGAACTGACATGAAATATTCATTTAATATTGCTGCCTTCATAGAAACCCTACACAGTGGAAAAAGACCCTTCAGCCCAACAAGTCCACAATGACCCTCAAGAGTATCCCACCTAGACCCATTCCCCTACCTTATCACTCCACATTTACCCTGACTGATCTTCCTAACCCATACATCCCTGAACACTACGGGCAATTTAGCATAGCCAATTCACCTAACTTACACATCTTTGGACTGTGGGAAGAAACTGGAGCATCCAGAGACAATCCACGCAGACACGGGGAGAACGTACAAACTCCACACTGACAGTCGCCCGAGGGTAGAGTTGAACGGGTCGCTGGTGTCGTGAGGCAGCAGTGTTAATCACTGAGCCACCGTGCCACCCCAAAGCGTACGCTCACACAGGGACTCTTGAGGTGCAAGAGAAAGATGCCCTCTTTGATCTTTTATGCGTCTACTCTATAGAAATATCTGTTGAAAACAGTACATCCCCTCATATTCAACAATATCTTCTCAATACAGTAATCTAACTTCAATACTCCATTCTCTCAACTCAGCAATATCCCCCAACTACTCCAATATTCCCTCAACGCAGCAATATTCTTTCAAAACACCACTATTCCCTCAAAACTCCAATATACCCTGAATTCTCAAATATTCCCTCCACACAGCAATGTTCCCTGAATATCCCGATAGTCTCTCATTCCACCAATACTGTCTTAACACTCCAATGGTCCCTCGCTATAACAGTATCTCCTCAGTCCATCAATATTCTCAAAATACTCCAACATTTTGTCAATGCACCAATATTCCATCAAGAAAACATTATTTCCCCAAAACTCCAACATTCCCTCAGTCCTCCAATATTCTCTCGATACCTCAACGTTGCCTCAATACTCTAATATTTTCTCAATAGACCAATACTCCAGTATCCCCTCAATATTTGAATATTCTCTTAATGTCCCAATTATTCCACAACACTGCAATATTCTCCTAATGCACCAATTCTTCCACAATGCTGTAATAGTCCCTCAATGTTTTAAAATTCCCTAAGTGCTACAATGCTGATCCCATTATAGTCTCAACCCCACATGCCTTTTCACTCCCTACAAGTTTTCAAGTCGTCACTAATGAAAGAAAATGTTTATCTCCTCCTCACATTTATTCAGTGTCCCAGCATCCACCGTGCTCTGGCGTAGTGAATTTCACAGATTCACTACCTTCTGAGAGAAGTAAATCTTCCTCATCTCTGTTTTAAATCTGCCATTTCTGAGTCTAAAGCTATGATTGCTTGTTCTAACTTGCCCCACAAGGCGAAACATCCTCTACACACCCCCTTTACCATTTTATATACTTCAATGAGATCTCCTCTCATTTTTCTGAACTCCAGTAACTATAAGCCTGAACTGCTCACTATCTCTTCATAATACAAGTCCTTCATCGCTGGAATTGATTAAATTAGCAATTATTACTACATATTAATTAAGTATGACATTATTGCTGGTATTAATAGATGGATATCATGTTACCATTGTTATTAAAACATACATATATAACATTTCTGCTGGTTAATTGTACTTATAATGTTATTGCTGGTAGTTATAATTGACTGTAGCATTAATAAATATAATGTTACTGCTGGTAATGAAAATAAATATCACATTACTGCTGGTTTTCACAAAAAAACTACAATGGTACTGTTGGTATTTATCAATAAATGCAGGATTGTTGCTTGCATTTATAATTACTGCTGGTATTAAAAGGTAAGTACAATGTTGCTGCTTCTATTTATGAATACGTATGATATTACTGCCAGCATTTGTAAATACACATGATATTGCTGCCGATATTGAAAAGAACATACAATGCATTTATAAACAGAAACAGTATCATTTATTGTTTATGAATACAAACAGTAATGTTATATTTTTAAATGCATTGTATGGAATGTTGAATATCAACAGCCATATCATATGTGTTTATTAATGCAGGCAGTAATGTAATATGTATTCATAAACAGAAGCAGTATCATTTCTTGTTGATGAATACATATTATATTGTTGCCAAAATATTCCTATGAATAAACATAACATAGCAGCTAGATTTTATCGATAAATATAATGATGCTTTTATTTAGAAACAAATATAACATTACTGTTTGTATTTATAATCAATTACAATGTTACTGTATGTACTTACAAATAAATATAACATTCCTGCTTGTATTTATAATTAAATACTGTGTTACTGCATAGATTTATAAATAACTATAACATGACCGCTAATGTTTATAGATACATATGATATTGCTGCAATATAAATTTAATATTACTGCTTGGATTTATAAATATAACATTAGTGTTGATCTGTAACATTACTGCTCTTTTTATAAACGAATGTAATATTACTGTTTGCATTTATAAATAAATATAATGTAGCTGCTGGGATTTATAATTAAATGTAATATTACTGCTAGCATTTATGTATAAACGTAATATAAATAAATATGATGTTACTGATAGAATAAATAATAAATATAATGTTACTGCCTGCATTTCTAAATAAATTTAAATTATACTGTTGATATTTATAAATAAATACATTACAGCGGGTGGCATAACTAGACATAATGTTATCGCTATTGCTAATGGGCTAATGATTTGAGTGACCAACAGATAAGAGAGATGTTGCAAAAATAGTTTCTTAGCGAGGAATGCACTCACTGATCTTCCGTATTTTTTTCCCCATTTAGTGTTACTAAATATTAATTAAATATGACATTATAGCTGGATTTAATTGATGAGTATAATGTTATCACAGTTATTAATACATTCATATCTAACATTACTGCTGGTTAATTCTAATTATAAAATTATTGCTGATATTCACTAATAACTCGCATTAATAAATATTTATAATCAATATAACATCTCACAAATAGCTACATTGGAACTGTTGGTATTTATCAATAAATGTAGGATTGTTGCTGTATTTATAATTACTGCTGGTATTAAAAGATAAATACTGCTTCTATTGCTCCAACATTTCAGGCTCACTCACCAGATGGTCGCTGGCCCTTTCCCCCGTTTTGCGACATCTCTGTCAAGCGAAAACTGCGAGGGAGGGCAAAAGATGAAAGAAAAAAGCGAAGTTTATTCATGTACATCAGCACTCGGGCGCCAGAAATAGCCGAGCGGTCTCAGAGTCAATCTGGGAAGGTAGTGGAGGAATTTGTAATCGGGGTTGGGGGCTTTCAGATGGTGAACCTTACAAATGGTTCAGGTACTCACTTTTCCCCGTGGGTTCTCCCGCCTTTCCCTGCGGGAACAAGAGCGAGACAAAACTGGGAATTAGCAACGGAGAGCAGGCGGGGTGGGGGGGTGGGGGGGGGCGGAGGTGGAGGAGGGACAGGCGATAAGATTTGATTCTCACCTGATCTGCCTCTTCTGCAAATCCAAATGATCAGAAGGACCATCAGGAATGCCACCACCGCCGAGGCTGCAGTCACATAAGGGAAGGCCTGGTTGCACCATTCTGAGGGCAAAGAGAACGCATTAGTCATAGAGTCATAGAGACATACAGCACGGCAACAGACCCTTCGGTCCAACCCGTCCATGCTGACCAGATATCCCAACCCAGTCTCGTCCCACCTGCCAGTACCCGGCCCATATCCCTCCAAACCCTTCCTATTCATGTACCCATCCAAATGCCTCTTAAAAGTTGCAATTGTACCAGCCTCCACCACATCCTCTGGCAACTCATTCCATACATGTACCACCCTCTGCGTGAAAATGTTGCCCCTTAGGTCTCTTTTATATCTTTACCCTCTCACCCTAAACCTATGCCCTCTAGTTTTGGACTCCCCCACCCCAGGGAAAAGACTTTGTCTATTTACCCTATCCATGCCCCTCATAATTTTGGAAACCTCAGCCTCCAACGCTCCACGGAAAACAGCCCCAGCCTGTTCAGCCTCTCCCTCTCCAACCCTGGCAACATCCTTGTAAATCTTTTCTGACCCCTTCCAAGTTTCACAACATCTTTCCGATTGGAAGCAGACCAGAACTGCACCCAATATTCCAACAGTGGCCTAACCAATGTCCTGTACAGCCGCAACAGTCAATTCAGTGTAATCCCGGATTACATAAGGAAATCTTGACCCCTTCCGAATTGGGATTGGTTGGAGGTGGGGCGGATGGTCTGTGATGGAGAGGAGGAAGGGTTGGGGAAGCTGCCTAAATTGTACAACAAAACAGCCTGAATGTGACCAGCACAGCGCTGATGCTAGGCAGATGAAGCGCAGAATGAGGCCATTCTTCCCATAGTGCCCCGACTAGCTCCTTGACAGGGAAACGTCTCCTCTCCGAATCGGTTCCCCCTTCCCCACACATTCCCTCCTTTAATCCTCTGGGCTATTGAGGAGAACTATCCCAGTTTCTTCCAATCTTTCTCACTCTCTCTGCATGAATCAAAGTTCCCTTATTCCAGCCTCCCGCATTCCCCAGTCTGTTTTTGTGAAAACCCAGCTTCCACACCCCACCTCCCCCCTCCCCCCCCATTCACGCCCTCCCCCGACTCTTGCTCCTTCCCTACAGAGTGGCACCCCAGAGCTCCTCAAAAATCGGTCAGCCACAGGATCTTATACATCTCGGTAGATGGAGGGACAGGGAACTTTGAGGGAGCGGGGTGGACTTGGATAGGGGGAGCGGGCAATGTGGAAAAAAGTCTGAGGTTATGCACTTTGATCAGAAGTGAAATCTTGAGAGGTTGACTTCAAGATTCCCAGAAGGTTAACATGCAGGTTTCAGATGGCAGTTAGGAAGACAAATGCAACGTTAGCGTTCATTGCAATGTGTGCAGGAGAGTTTGTGCAATGTGTGCAGGAGAGTTTCCTGACACAATATGTAGATAAGCCAACTAGAGGTGAGGCCATACTGGATTTGGTTCTGGGTAACGAACCAGGCCAGGTATTAGAACTAGAGGTAGGTGAGCACTTTGGGGACAGTGACCACAATTCGGTGATTTTTAGTCTCGTGATGGGGAGGGATAAGTGTGTACTACAGGGCAAGAGTTATAGCTGGGGGCAGGGAAATTATGATGCGTTGAGGCATGACTTAGGATGTGTGGATTGGAAAAGTAGATTCCAAGGCAAGAGCGTAATTGATATGTGGAACTTGTTCAAGGAGCAACTATTGAGTGTCCTTGATAAGTACGTACCTATCAGGCAGGGAGGAAAGGGTCGTGTGAAGGAGCCGTGGTTTAATAAGGAGTTGGAATCCCTTGTTAAATGGAAGAGGGCGGCCTTTGTAAAGATGAGGCGTGAAGGTTCAATAGGGGCGATTGAGAGTTATAAGGTAGCCCGGAAGGACCTGAAGAGAGAGCTAAGAGCAGCAAGGAGGGGACATGAAAGGTCCTTAGTTGGTAGGATTAGGGAAAACCCTAAGGCTTTCTATAGGTATGTTAGGAATAAAAGAATGACTAGGGAAGGAATAGGTCCAATCAAGGATAGTAATGGGAAGTTGCGTGTGGAGGCTGAAGAGATTGGGGAGGCGCTGAATGAATACTTTTCGTCAGTATTCACTCAGGAACAGGACATTGTTGTCGATATGAATACTGAGGCACGAATAAGTAGAATGGATGGCTTTGAGATATGTAGAGAAGAGGTGTTGGAAATTCTGGCAAGGGTGAAAATAGATAAGTCCCCTGGGCCTGATTGCATTTATCCTAGGATTCTCTGGGAAGCAAGGGAGGAGATTGCAGAGCCATTGGCCTTGATTTTTGTGTCCTCTTTGTCTACAGGAGTAGTGCCAGAGGACTGGAGGCTAGCAAACGTGGTTCCCTTGTTCAAGAAGGGGAGTAGGGATAATCCTAGTAACTATAGGCCAGTGAGTCTCACTTCTGTTGTGGGCAAAGTCTTAGAGAGAATTATAAGGGATAGGATTTATGCACATCTGGATAAGAATGATGTGATCAAGGATAGTCAGCATGGTTTTGTGAAGGGCAGGTCGTGCCTCACAAACCTTATTGAATTCTTTGAGAAGGTGACGAAGGAGGTAGATGAGGGGAAAGCGGTAGATGTAGTATATATGGATTTTAGTAAGGCGTTTGATAAGGTCCCCCATGGTAGGCTACTGCAGAAAATACAGAGATATGGCATTGAGGGTGAGTTGGAGGTTTGGATTAGGAATTGGCTCTCTGGAAGAAGACAGAGGGTAGTAGTTGATGGCAAAGATTCATCTTGGAGTGCCGTCACTAGTGGTGTTCCGCAAGGATCTGTTTTGGGACCATTGCTGTTTGTCATTTTTATAAATGACCTGGAGGAAGGGTTAGAAGGTTGGGTGAGCAAGTTTGCGGATGATACGAAAGTCGGAGGAGTTGTAGACAGTGAGGAAGGATATGGAAGGTTACAGCGGGATATAGAGAAGCTGCAGAGCTGGGCAGAAAGGTGGCAAATGGAGTTCAATGTAGCTAAGTGTGAAGTGATTCACTTTGGTAAGAGTAATAAAAAGATGGATTACTGGGCTAATGGTAGACTACTTGGTAGTGTGGAAGAGCAGAGGGATCTTGGTGTCCATGTACACAGATCTCTGAAAGTTGCCACCCAGGTAAATAGTGCAGTGAAGAAGGCATATGGCGTACTGGCTTTTATTGGTAGAGGAATTGAGTTCCGGAGTCCTGAGGTCATGCTGCAGTTGTATAAGACTCTGGTGCGGCCGCTTCTGGAATATTGTGTGCAGTTTTGGTCGCCATACTATAGGAAGGATGTGGAGGCACTGGAACGGGTGCAGAGGAAGTTTACCAGGATGTTGCCTGGTATGGTAGGAAGATCCTATGAGGAAAGGCTGAGGCACTTGGGGTTGTTTTCTTTGGAGAAAAGAAGGTTTAGGGGTGATTTGATAGAGGTGTACAAGATGATTAGGGGGTTAGATAGGGTTGACAGTGAGAACCTTTTTCCGCGTATGGAGTCAGCTATTACAAGGGGGCATAGCTTTAAATTAAGGGGGGGTAGATATAGGACTGATGTTAGGGGTAGGTTCTTCACTCAGCGAGTCGTAAGATCATGGAATGCCCTGCCAGTAGCAGTAGTGGACTCTCCCTCTTTATGGGTATTTAAGCGGGCATTGGATAGGTATATGGAGGATAGTGGGTTAGTGTAGGTTAGGTGGGCTTTGATCGGCGCAACATCGAGGGCCGAAGGGCCTGTACTGCGCTGTATTGTTCTATGTTCTATGTTCTATTTCAAGAGGGCTAGAGTACAAGAGCAGAGATGTTCTGCTAAGGGTGACCGAGGCGCTGCTCAGACCACATTAGGAAGATTACCAAGTTTTGCGCTCCCTGTCGCCAAAAGGATGTTTTGGCGTTGGAGAGACTCAACAGGGGGTGAGGAGCTTGTCATATGAGGAACATGATGTGGAGCTGCGAGCGTTGGACTGAGGTGGACAAAGTTAAAAATGACAGAACACCACGTTATAGTCCAACAGGTTTATTTGGAAGCACTAGCTTTCAGAGCGCTGCTCCCTCATTGGGGAGCTGTGGAGCAGGATCATAAGACACAGAATTTATCACAAAAGATCTCAATGTCATGCAACTGAAACGATATATTGAACAAATCCAGATTTCTGTTAAGTCTTTCATCTTTTAGAATGGATTGCAGGTTTCAGTTCATTAAATATATAAATCCCAGATCTTAGAGTCATAGAGATGTACAGCATGGAAACAGACCCTTTGGTCCAACCTGTCCACGCCGATCAGATATCCCAACTCAATCGAGTCCCACCTGCCAGCACCCCGCCCATATCTCTCCTTCCTTTAAGCCCTTGAGATAGCTCGAGAATGTGACATAATAGAAATTCTGGGATTTACGGCACGGTGGCTCAGTGGTTAGCACTGCTGCCTCACAGCACCAGGGCCCCAGGTTTGATTCCAGCCTCGGGTGACTGTCTGTGTGGGGTTTGCACATTCTCTCTGTGTCTGCGTGGGTTTCCTCCCACAGTCCAAAGATGTGCAGGTTAGGGTGGATTGGCCGTGGGAAATTGTCCCGTAGCGCCCAGGGATGTGCAGGTTAGGGTGGATTGGCCATGGGAAATTGTCCCATAGCGCCCAGGGATGTGCAGGTTAGGGTGAATTGGCCATGGGAAATTGTCCCACAGTGCCCAGGGATGTTCAGGTTAGGGTGGATTGGCCATGGGAAATTGTCCCATAGCGCCCAGGGATGTGCAGGTTAGGGTGAATTGGCCATGGGAAATTGTCCCACAGTGCCCAGGGATGTGCAGGTTAGGGTGGAATGGCCGTGGGAAATTGTCCCATAGTGCCCAGGGATGTGCAGGTTAGGGTGGATTGGCCGTGGGAAATTGTCCCATAGTGCCCAGGGATGTGCAGGTTAGGGTGGATTGGCCGTTGGAAATTGTCCCATAGTGCCCAGTGATGTGCAGGTTATGGTGAATTGGCCATGGGAAATTGTCCCATAGCGCCCAGGGATGTGCAGGTTAGGGTGGATTGGCCGTTGGAAAATTGTCCCATAGTGCCCAGGGATGTGCAGGTGAGGGTGGATTGGCCATGGGAAATTGTCCCATAGTGCCCATGGATGTGCAGGTTAGGGTGGATTGGCCGTGGGAAATTGTCCCATCGTGCCCAGGGATGTGCAGGTTAGGGTGGATTGGGCGTGGGAAATTGTCCCATAGTGCCCAGGGATGTGCAGGTTAGGGTGGATTGGCCATGGGAAATTGTCCCATCGTGCCCAGGGATGTGCAGGTTGTGGTGGATTGGCCATGGGAAATTGCCCCATAGTGCCCAGGGATGTGCAGGTTAGGGTGGATTGGCCGTGGGAAATTGTCCCATAGTGCCCAGGGATGTGCAGGTTAGGGTGGATTGGCCGTGGGAAATTGTCCCATAGTGCCCAGGGATGTGCAGGTTAGGGTGGATTGGCCATGGGAAATTGTCCCATAGTGCCCATGGATGTGCAGGTTAGGGTGGATTGGCCGTGGGAAATTGTCCCATCGTGCCCAGGGATGTGCAGGTTAGGGTGGATTGGCCATGGGAAATTGTCCCATCGTGCCCAGGGATGTGCAGGTTGTGGTGGATTGGCCATGGGAAATTGCCCCATAGTGCCCAGGGATGTGCAGGTTAGGGTGGATTGGCCGTGGGAAATTGTCCCATAGTGCCCAGGGATGTGCAGGTTAGGGTGGATTGGCCGTGGGAAATTTTCCCATAGTGCCCAGGGATGTGCAGGTTAGGGTGGATTGGCCATGCGAAATTGTCCCATAGTGCCCATGGATGTGCAGGTTAGGGTGGATTGGCCGTGGGAAATTGTCCCATAGTGCCCAGGGATGTGCAGGTTAGGGTGGATTGGCCATGGGAAATTGTCCCATAGTGCCCATGGATGTGCAGGTTAGGGTGGATTGGCCATGGGAAATGTCCCATAGTGCCCAGGGATGTGCAGGTTAGGGTGGATTGGCCATGCTAAATTCCCGTAGAGTAAGGTGCATCAGTTAGGGGGAATGGGTCTGGGTGGGTTACTCGTCGGAGGGTTGGTGTGGACTAGTTGGGCCGAAGGGCCTGTTTCCACACTGTAGGGAATCTAATCATATTAACTAACCGAAACCTACAAACCATTCAAAAAGGTGAAAGACTTAACAGCAATCTAGAAGTTGTTCAATTTAGCCTTTCAGTTGTATGACATTGTAAATCTTTGTTGTACGTTTTGTGTCTTTTGATCCTGCTCCACAGCTCCCCGATGAAGGAGTAGTGCTCAGAAAGCTCGTGCTTCCAAAAAAACTATGAGGAGTGTGGGTCTATAATCGATGGAGCTTAGAGGGATGAATGGGGAGGTGTTGTGGAGAAAATGTACAGAATCACCAGGAGACGCAGAGAGTTCTTCAAGAGGCAGGTCTTTTACTTACAAACAAAAAAACCGAGACACTGAGAAGGCAGATTCTCGAATGCCCCGGACCTCAGGGTCCATTTTTGAAATATCTTTTTTTTTTACCACGTTTCTCTTCACTTATCAGCATGTCCAACTATATTACCTCACTCTTGCTCCATAATAAACCAGGGATGTTCGTTCCCATGATCTCTTTAGTTGTCCCACCATACTTTTTCCTCCATTCTACCTAATGTTATTCTCATGTCACGGTTAGATATTTAGTGTCAGCTTTTGCAATGATGGTCTTTCATTCCAGACCATATTTAATATTTTCCTAATGTCATGATTTATTGTCAATAGTCTCAAGCAGGGTGACTCTACTATTAATTAGATATTAAATGTCATGTCCCAAATCGTTATGGTCCCAATCTTGTCATAATGATACTTAACAGGGAGGCTAAAATTACTGTGTTATCTCGTCTCGCCATGGTGACCTTTCAGCCTCAACTTTACTCTGCGAGTTGGTGTAAGATCATTTCACTATTCTTATCCCATCCCGCATCCCACAGACCCCTTGCAACAGATCGGCAGTGGGCTACATGCTTTAACCCTTCCCTTTTCCAAAGAGGGAGGTGTGGGGACTGGTGGTTTGGGAGAGAGTGAGTTGATTGGATGTTGCAGTATACTGTGAGGCCTGGATAGAGTGTATGTGGAGAAGATGTTCCCACTCGGAGGACACACAAAGACCCGAGGGCACAGCCTCAGGGTGAGGAGATGACCCTTTAGAATTGAGATCTGGAGGGATTTCTTCAGCCAGAGTGTAGGCTAATCCGTGGAATTCATTGCCACAGAGAGTTGTGGAAACCAGGCCCTTGTGTGTAATTAACACAGAGATAGATAGGCTTTTGATTGGTAAGGGGATCAAGGGTTACAGGGAGAATGCGTTCGAGAAACATATCAGCCATGATCGAATAGCAAACCAGGCTTAATGGGACAAATGGCCTAATTCTACCCCGATATCTTATAGTTTAGCCGCACCCCCCCAGACCACCCCCCCGCCCTCTCCCCATCCCCGCTCTGTCATTGTCAAATCTTCAACTACTGTTTCAAGGTTCTTGGGATGTGTGTGTGTGCTGTGTGTGTGTCTGTGTATGTGCGTGTGTGTGTGTCTGTGTATGTGCGTGTGTGTGTGTCTGTGTGTGTGTGTGTGCGTATATGTGTGTGTGTGTGTGTGTGTGTCTGTGTGTGTGTGTCGCTGTGTGTCTTTTGATGTCTTTTTGGATACGCCATTTTACTTTCTCCAGCTCCCCAAAAGAGACGTGTCAATGATTGCTTCAGATTGGATTAGATTACTTGCAGTGTGAAAACAGGTCCTTCGGCCCAAGAAGTCCACACCGACCCTCCGAAGAGCAACCCACCCAGACCCATTCCCCTACATTTACCCCAACATCTAACACTATGGACAATTTAGCATGGCCAATTCACCGAACCTGCACATTTTTGGGAGGAAACCAGAGCGCCCAGAGGGAACTCACGCAGACACGGGGAGAACATGCAAACCCCACTCAGACCGAGGTGGGAATTGAACCCGGGTTTCTGGCGCTGTGAGGCAGCAGTGCTAACCGCTTCAGAGTGTACTTTCTGCTCTAACTCTAACCCGAACCCTCACCATAATCCTTAACCTAACCCTAATCCTAACCCTGATCATAACCCTAACAGTAACCATAACCCAAAATCTAAACCTAAAATTAACTGTAAACCTCGCCCTAAATCCAATCTTAACCGGACGGGTTGGACCGAAGGGTCTGGTTCAATGCTGTACATCTCTATGACTCTATAACTAAACCCTAACCCGAACCCCGAGATTAACCCTAGCCCTAATCCTGACTCTATTCCGAATCCTAATCCTAACTATTAGCTCAATCCTACGCCCAATCAAAACGGAACTCTACTTATTTTGAATGATAACTCAAATCCGAACCCGACCCTAATCTTAATCATAACCCTGAACCTAGCCCTAACCCTAATTCTAACCTCAACCCTAACCCTAACCCCATGTATACAGAAGAAATCAGTTTTTTTCAGCATCTCCTCCAACCGTCAAATCTCTGGGCCCTCAGGCGACCCTGTAGGCTTAGTGATGGCGATATCTCAAGCGTCTAACTCTCCATTTTCAGCATGACTTCACGCTGAGAGGTTTACCCGGTATAAAAGGTTCAAACTGAACCTCGAAACTAGAACGGATTTTTCGTCAGGACATTGCAGAAAGAGAAGGGGCGAGTGATAGAGATGTATAGCATGGAAACAGACCCTTCGGTCCAACCCGTCCATGCTGACCAGATATCCCAAACCAAATCTAGTCCCACCTGCCAGCACTGGGCCCATATCCCTCCAAACCCTTCCAATTCATATCCCCATCCAAGTGCCTCTTAAATGTTGCAATTGTACCAACCTCCACCACATCCTTTGGCAGCTCATTCCATACACGTACCACCCTCTGCGTGAAAAAGTTGCCCCTTAGGTCTCTTTTATATCATTCCCCCCTCACTCTAAACCATTGCACCTCTAGTTCTGGACTCCCCCATCCCAGGGAAAAGACTTTGTCTATTTATCCTATCCATGCCTCTCATAATTTTGTAAACCTCTATGAGGTCACCCCTCAGCCTCCGACGCTCCAGGGAAAACAGCCCCAGCCTGTTCAGCCTCTCCCTGCAGCTCAGATCCTCCAACCCTGGCAACATTCTTGTGAATCTTCTCTGAACTCTTTCAAGTTTCACAACATCTTTCCAACAGGAAGGAGACCAGAATTGCACACAATATTCCAACAGCGGCCTTACCAATGTCCTGTACAGCCGCAACATGACCTCCCAACTCCTGTACTAAATACTCTGACCAATAAAGGAAAGCATACCAAACGCCGCTTTCACTATCCTATCTACCTGCAACCCCACTTTCAAGGAGCTATGAACCTGCACTCCAAGGACTCTTCGTTCAGCAACCCTCCCTCGGACCTTACCATTAAGTGTATAAGTCCTGTGAAGATTTGCTTTCCCAAAATGCGGCACCTCGCAATTATCTGAATTAAACTCCATCTGCCACTTCTCAACCCATTGGCCCATCTGGTCAAGATCCTGTTGTAATCTGAGGTAACCCTCTTCGCTGTCCACTACACCTCCAATTTTAGTGTTATCTACAAACTTACTAACTGTACGTCTTATGCTCGCATCCAAATCATTTATGTAAATGACAAAAAGTAGAGGGCCCAGCACCGATCCTTGTGGCACTCCACTGTTCACAGGCCTCCAGTCTGAAAAACAGCCTTCCAACACCACCCTCTATCTTCTACCTTTGAGCCAGTTCTGTATCCAAATGACTAGTTCTCCCCGTATTCCATGAGATCTAACCTTGCTAATCAGTCTCCCATGGGGAATCTTGTCAAACGCCTTACTGAAGTCCATACAGATCACATCTACTGCTCTGCCCTCATCAATCTTCTTTGCTCCTTCTTCAAAAAACTCATCAAGTTTAGAGACATGATTTCCCACGCACAAAGCCATGTTGACTATCCTGAATCTGTCCTTGCCTTCACAAATACATGTACATCCTGTCCCTCAGGATTCCTTCTAACAACTTGCCCACCACCGAGGTCAGGCTCACTGGTCTATAGTTCCCTGGCTTGTCTTTACTGCCCTTCTTAAACGGTGGGACCACGTTTGCCAACCTCCAGTCTTCCGGCACCTCACCTGTGACTATCGATGGTACAAATATCTCAGCAAGAGAAGCAACAATCACTTCTCTAGCTTCCAACAGAGTCCTTGGGTCCTGGGGATTTATCCACATTTAACCGTTGCAAGACATCCAACACTTCCTCCTCTTTAATCTGGACATTTTGCAAGATGTCACCATTTATTTTCCTACAGTCTATATCTTCCATATCCTTTTCCACAGTAAATACTGATGCAAAATATTCATTTAGTATCTCCCCCATTTTCTGTGGCTCCACACAAAGGCCGCCTTGCTGATCTTTGAGGGGCCCTATTCTCTCCCTAGTTACCCTTTTGTCCTTAATGTATTTGTAAAAAACCTTTGGATTTTCCTTAATTCTATTTGCCAAAGCTATCTCATGTCCCCGTTTTTCCCTCTTGATTTCCTTCTTAAGTATTCTCCTGCTTTGATTCCAATCCAAGGTATCCCAAGGGAAATCAAACTGTGAATTCAGGGCCACAAGTTGCAGGGCTTTGGGGTCGGGTCTTCAAAGAGCTGACGCTAAATGTGACGGGCTGAATAGCCTCTTTCTATGTTGCATTGGTCTCTGATTCAAAGATGTTATGCAGACATGGTTGATGACCCGAGGAACTGTTCAGAAGAACAAGTCCCCATCAGCAGCAATGAACAATATTAAATTACCTTAACACTTAAATGGATTGGTCTCAGTATTTGACCGTCTCGTTCACTCCCACTCCCACAAACTCATTCACACGAACACACACTCACTCACGAATTCTCACAGTCGAATTCTCATACGCTTGCTAAACAACACTAACTCAAATGTACTCTAACTCACTCACTCACTATCCCACGCATTCAATAATTCTCATGCACTCACTAACTCACGCTCAACGAACTCTCACGCACTCACAAACACACTCACGCAATCACTAACTCACACTCACTCCCTAACTCACTAATACACACTCTTATAATGTAGATATCTGCACGTTTTTACACATATACATGCATGTAGAAATACATATACTCACATATACCCACAGAGACGCATAAACAAGCATATATAGCTTTGCATGCACGTGCATATATGCACACAAGCATATATGCACTGAAATACATAAGCGTATACACACATATAAACTAATATATGTATGTATGCAGACATAAAAGCATGGACTTACACATATACTCATATATAGTTACATGTACATACATATTTACACACAAACGTATCTACATATAAACACAAACATATATACACAAGCTGTTCTGAAGAAGGGTCCCACCAAATTCGAATCTTTAACTGTATTTCTCTGTCGACGGATGCTGTCAGACCTGTTGAGTTTCTCCCGCGCTTTCTATTTGTTACTACATACACATTCCACACATAAATTGATGCATATACACAGGTCTATATGCTTAGGTCTTGGTAAATACTCAGATATCAATACATGTTCATACCTAGTGTGCACACGAACATGCAAATCCATTTGCACTCGAACAGACGAAGACTCAGACTTACAAACACAGACATGCACTCACAGGTACACATTCAGATGTATATGGACAGATCCATGGCACTTCGGTAATATTTTAACTCAGATATCGACAACCATACATATCTAATATGCACACAAACACATTTACATGCAAATATGTACACACGTTTCCTTTAAATTCAGAGGCACATCTGTATGAACATTTTCTTTTCCACGCGCACATTAATTCATAAACCCATCTCTAAACCTTTAACTGATGGAGGTATTTCACTGGCGACTGAGATTTTAGAAACCGGGGTGTCTATAAACGCTCACTGGGCATCTCAATAACTCACCTGCCTTTGCTGCCGCCGGTTCAGTGAAGGACACACTCTTTGTCAGGACCTTCTCTCCCAGTTGAACAACACAAGAACACAGAGCGCCGCTTGTCCACTGTTCCCTCGTCACCATGACCTGACTCGTGATGTTCCAGGTGCCGTCCGGCTCCCTCGTCCCGACATCGCTCGCCCCCTGGGTCACCTCGCCGGAAATATTCCAGAAAACGACAATCTCCTTGGAAGACACCCCGCTGACTAGACACACCAAGGGGACGGGGTCCAACTGGGCAGACACAGACGGCGGGAGGAAGACGAGGACGGACGTCTTGTCAGTGGAACTGTCTGGACAGAGATTCGAACAGGGTTAACGAAAAATGAACGGAAAATCAAAATTGTGTGGACGGTTAGGATTAGTTTTGGTGCGTCTCTTACCTCCAACAAGCAGTTTGGGTCCCCACTGGAGAGAAGCATAGCCATCCCTATCAGCACAGTAGTAGGTCCCAGAGTCCTTGACCTGGACATCACGGATTTCCAATAGCAGCACACGCTCGCTGTCACCTTTTTTTGAAATAAATTTACAATCGGACTCCTTGCAGTTGGTGGTGTCTATTGCTACTGGGGTTTCACCCACAGTCTGTTTGTACCAGAAATAGCTAGTGACCAGCACCACAGGATAGCTGAGCTGGCACTCCAATTTGACCGTCTCGCCTAATTTTGCCGTCTTGGCGAAGGGTCCCTGAGGCCCAGCGAGCTGGGAATCTGCAACTGAAGAGATAAAAGTGACATTAAAAGAGATTATTGAGAGGTGGGAGCGAGCCCCCTTCGATTGCTGTCCATTTGGGAGAGGCGCCTCTTCATTGTCTACTGTGACTCCAGTTACCCTTCCCCTTACTATCGTCTACATGAACCCTGCGACTGGGGAGATCCTCACTGGACATGATCGAAATCCTTTCCACCTTTGGATGCGTGGTGGGGGTGGGGGAGGTGGGGGGGGCGAGGGAGAGGGAGTTGGGGGATGGTGGAGATGAGTCGGGCTCCCACTTTCCCGTCGAGTTTTTTCAAATTTCCTCCCACTCACCATAAAGAGTCAAGAGTTGCACCAGGAGAATCGGGAAGAAGACTCCTTTGGTCATTTTTGTGTTGGGATGTGGAGAATTCTCCCCCCCCCCCCAACTTCGCTGCTTTGTGTGTGTGTGTGTGTGTGTGTGTGTGTTATGTGTGGCTGGGAAAGAGTCAGCCGGCTGCGTTGACCTCAGCACCGGGCCAGCCTCGCCCCTTCTGCGATCCGTTGGGGTGGAAAGTATGACAAGGTCTGTGGGTGAGCTGCGCCACTCGGCCAGAGGGCGGTGTGTGCGTCATTGCGGTCATGCAGGGCCAATGGCTATAAATAAAAGCGTGGTCCTTCACTGGGCGCCGGTGGCACGGGCAGAACGCGGGTAAATAAGAAGTCAATGTCCTGCAAAAGGGCATTATTACCACTCCCTAATTGTCTTGCTGAGCCGATGCAATTCTTGTAGGTTCTGTAAGGAGCACTCAACACGCTGCTAGGGAGAGAGTTTCAGCGTTATAGGGATGTTAGGAACACGCAAAGTGCTGTTAGGGAGAGTGTGTTGGTGGTATATGGATGTTAGGAACACACAGTGCTGTGAGGGAGCAAGTTTCAGAATTATAGGGATGTTAGGAACACACTCAAGTGCTGTGACGGAGAGAGTTTCAGAATTATAGGGATGTTAGGAACACGCCAAGTGCTGTTAGGAGAGAGACAGTTAGAATAACATAGGATGTTCGGAACATTCAAAACACTGTTAGGGAGAGAGTTTCTGCATTATAGGGATGTTAGGAACACACAAAGTGCTGTGAGGGAGCGAGTTTCAGTATGATAGAGATCTTAGGAACACACGAAATCTGTTAGGGAAAGAGTTTCAGGATTATAGGGATGTTAGGAACACTCAAAGTGTCGTTAGGGAGAGAGTTTTATTATTATAGGGATGTTAGGAACACACGGAATGCTGTTAAGGGGAGAGTTTCAGTATTATAGCGATGTTAGGAGCACATAAAGTGCTGTTAAGGGGAGAGTTTCAGTATTATAGGGATGTTAGGAGCACCTAAAATGCTGTTAGGGAGAGAGTTTCAGTATTATAGGGATGTTAGGAGCACATAAAGTGCTGTTAGGGAAAGAGTTTCAGGATTATAGCGATGTTAGGAGCACATAAAATGCTGTTAGGGAGAGAGTTTCAGTATTATAAGGATGTTAGGAACACATAAAGTGCTGTTAGGGAGAGAGTTTCAGTATTATAGGGATGTTAGGAACACGCAAGATGCTGTGAGGGAGAGAGTTTCAGTGTCGCGGGGATGTTCGGAACACGCAAAGTGCTATTTGACAGACAGACAGACAGAACGAAAACAGGAATGGCTGCGGAAGCTCAGCGGGTCTGTCAGTGTCTCTGGAGAGAGAAAGCAGAGTTAACGTTTCGGTTCCAATGACCCTTGGATGCGGCCAGACTGGCCGACCTTTTGCAAAGATTTCTGTGTCTGTTTCAGATTTCCAGTCCTCTCTCTCCCCTCGCCCCCACCCTTCTCATGACTGGATCGGTTGATGTTTATATTCGCTGGACTGGAGAAGAATTGGGGAGGTGGGGGGTGGTGTTGGGGATGAGGGCGCGGATATCATTGAAACCTATAAAATTCTAACACAGTAAAAGCAGGGAGGATGTTCCCGAAGACCGGGAGTTGGGTGGGCGTTGGGGTGGTGGGGTGGGCGAGACCAGAACCAGGGAGTCAGAGTCTAAAGGAGACGGGGTAGGACTGAGGTGAAGCGAAATGTCTTCACCCAGAGAGTGAGGGAGCTTGCAGAATTCTCTGCGAGAGAAAGCGGTCGGGGAACATGGAATGTTTTCGAGAACGAGTTAGACCTAGCTCTTAGGTCTAAAAGGCTCAAAAGGCAGTAGGGAAAGAAAGTGGGGGAGAGGGGGATTGGGTTGGATGACCAGCCATAATATTATTGAATAGCGGGGCAGGCTTGAAGGGCCTAATGGCCTACTCCGGCTCCTGGTTTCAACTCGACCAAGCTAGAGTGAAGGAACGGCCGATACATCTCCAAGTCAGAATGGTGTAGGGTTCGGAGGGGAACTTGCATGGTGTGGTGTTCCTCCGTATTCACTGCCCTTGTCCTTCCAGGGGGTACTGGGTTTGGACAGTGTACGCCAGGAACAGTGTGCTGTAGAGTAATAATGCTGACTGTAATTTGCTCTGTGTCGAATTTGATTCCTTGTATAATCTTCCAAGCACATGGCTGGTAAAATGGGGAACTGTGTGTGTGTGTGTGTGTGTGTGTGTGAGTGTGTGGAGGGAAATGAGTTTTAGTGATAAATCTGCGACTCCCTGCAAAATCACCCAGAGACACGGAGAATTCAAACATTCGTTCCCGCCGACTTTGAAGAGAGGACCTTGTCAGTATTCCGATCCACTGTTTAACCTGTCAAATCAAAACAGAGAGCTGGGGATAAAGAAGTAAAGGCAGAGAGTGCTGGAGAAACTCAGTCAGGTCTGGCGGCACGTGTGGAGGCCGAGAGAGAGAGAGGAGGAGAGAGAGACAGAGAGAGAAAGAAGAGGAGAGAGAGAGAGAGGAGAGAGAAGGAGACACACACACACACACAGAGGGGAAAGAGAGAGAGGAGAGAGAGAGAGACAGAGAGAGACACAGAGAGAGAGAGGAGAGAGAGAGGAAAGAGGGAGAGAGGAGAGAGGAGAGAGACACAGAGAGAGAGACAGAGAGAGTGGAGAGAGAGAGAGGAGAGAGGGAGAGAGGAGAGAGAGAAGAGAGAGAGAGGAGAGGGGGAGAGAGAGACAGAGAGAGACACAGAGAGAGAGGGAGAGAGAGAGGAGAGACAGAGGAGAGAGAGAATGGCGAGACAGAGAGACAGAGAGAGAGGAGAGACAGAGAGATAGATACAGAGAGAGAGAGGAGAGAGGGGAGAGAGAGGCAGAGAGAGACACACACAGAGGGGAGAGAGAGAGGAGAGAGGGGAGAGAGAGAAAGGAGAGAGAGAGACAGAGAGAGAGAGAGGGAAGAGAGAGATGAGAGAGAGACAGAGAGAGACACAGAGAGGGAGGGGAGAGAGAGAGAGGAGAGAGAAGGAGAGGAGAGAGGAGAAAGAGAGGAGAGAGAGAGAAAGAGAGACAGACAGAGAGAGATAGAGCAAGAGAGAGAGTTAATAGTTCGAGTCCGATGTGACTTTAATTTGTAGTTTCCCCAGCACTTTCTGTTACTTATCTTATTATTTAGACTTGTCTTCTGCCATCACCCTCCGTCCTGTCTAATCTCATCCCCTCGGATACCCTCCTCCCGCCGACTGAATCTAAGGTATTAAACGAGACTGACTATGACCCGACATTTGGTGAGCAGCTCTCACTGGATCAGTCTAGAGATGGAGGTTACGGGAAAGGTAGTTGCAGTCAGTGTCTCGTGTTTCTCGTTGTATTTTAATCGAGGCGTGTAACCCGCAGCTGAATGGAAAATTCACCACGCAGCTCTGTCTCTTTGTAGTAGATGCACAAACATTCTCATATTTACAGAATTTGCAGCAGCAGTATACAGGCCATTGGGCGGTGGGCACATGGACTGTGGGCCGAGTGGCCTCTTTCGGTGATGTTGGCTTTCAGTGGATTCTATGCTGTCCAGAGACTCTGTACTGTCCAGATATCCCCTGTGTAGCAGATTCCAACATGACTGTGATATTCCCCGACCAACAGCACTGCCCTGTTTGGATTACGTTTAATGTTTCCAGAGATTAATTGTAGCAAAGATTGGAGAGGAGGGGGAGGCGTGGGAATTGCTTGAGGATTATTCAGGTGCCGTGACCCCGGCATTTTTCTCTCTGTAACCCTTCCTGAATATACAGAACGACCGAGCTTCCACAGCCCCATGTGCTAAAGAATTCTACAGATTCACTCCCCTCGGAGTTCCTCCTCCATCTCTGACTTCAATGGACGACCCTTCATTCTGACATTGTGCCCTGTGGTCGTAGACTAGCCCTGTTTATAAATAACTGGGGCAGAGTCACCTTCATGTTCAGTGGCAGTCGGGGTGGGGTTGAGGGGTAGGGACATTGTCTCCAAAGAGAGAACGTGTGAGAGGAATTTCACCCTCGGCTTTTAGTAATCCGTGTGTGTGTGTGTATCTGTGTGTGTGAGTGTGCGAATGTCTGTGTGCATGTGTCTATATGTATGTGTGAGAGTGTGTGAATGCCTATTTGTTTGTGTGTGCTGTGTATGTGTGTCGGTGAACGTGTGTCTCTGTGTGAGAGTGTGTGAATGTGTGTGTGTGCTATGTATCTGTGTGCGTGTGAATGCCAGTGTGTGTCTGTTAATGTGTGTGTAAATGTGTTTGTTTGTGTCTCTGTGGGTGTGTGTTTGTGTATCTGCGTGTGAATGTGTGTGCTATATGTGTTTGTGTGTCTGCGTGTGAATGTGTGTGTGCTGTTTGTTTGTGTGTCTGTGTGTGCTATGTGTGTTTATGTGTGTGTGTGTTATGTGTGTATATGTGTGTGTGCTATGCGTGTGTATGTGTGTGCGTGTGCTATGCCTGTGCATATGTGTGTGTGTGTGTGTGCTATGTGCGTGCATGTGTGTGTGTGCTATGTGTGTGCATGTGTGTGTATGTGCGTGTGTGTGTATGTGCGAGTGTGTATGTGTGTATATGTGTGTGTGCTATGTGTGTGCGTGTGCTATGCGTGTGTATATGTGTGTATGTATGTGTGAATGTGTGTGTGTGTGTATGTATGTGTATGTGCGTGTGTATGTGTGTGTATGTGTGTGTGTGCTATATGAGTGTGTGTGTGTGTGTGTGTTTGTGTGAGTCTGCTTTGTATTCCGTGCTCCTTCGACATTTCACTGAGGCAAAATAGGTTGAGTCTCGACTATCAAACGAGGCTGACTATGACCCGACCTTTGGTGAGCAGCTCTCACTGTATCAGTCTAGAGATAGGGGTTTGACATGAGACGGGAAAGGCAGTTCCAATCAATGGCTTGTGTCTCTGTTTTTCAACCGAGACGTGTTACCCACAGCTCACTGGAAAATTCACTGCACAGTTCTGTCTCTTTGTGGTAGACACACAGCTTCCTCAGGTTTATAGAATTTGCAGCAACGGTTCACAGGACATTCGGCCCTTTTACTCTGTGCTGCGTGTTCTTGCGTCTCCAAAATCCTGCTATTCCTTTTCCTTGTATTCCTCTCTCCCTTCTGTGTTTATTCAGTTTCAATGCATCGTTGCCATTCTCCTCCCCCCCACCCCCACTCCCCGTGTGAGTGAGTCCCCCATCCTCCCCCAACTCCACGTGGGTGTGAGTCCCCCATTCTCCCCTCACCCCCCGTGAGAGCGAGTCCCCCATTCTCCCCTCAGCTCCCCCATGTTTGGCAGTGGGCACCCAGATGATGGACCGAGTGGCCTCTTTCTGTACCGTTAGCCCGCAGTGATTCTATGCACGCTGGTGACTTTACATGTATAATCCCCTGGTACTAGATTCCAATGTGACTACCTTTCAGAGATCTTCCCTACAAGTGACACATTCATGTTTGGATTAGGTGCAATTCTTCCAGAGAAGGACATGGGCTGATTGAAGCAGGGAGTAGAGGGTTGTGCTTGGGGGTAGGGGTGGGTGTTCTTGAGGATGGTTCAGGGGCAGTAACTGGGGCCAAAATCGGCCGCCTCTGTCCACCCGGTTTTCAGTTCAGGTCCTGAATGGAGATCAATGCTCTACCGTGAGATGGAGTCAGATCACCCAGGGGTGGGAACAGTTGTTGGCCACTTGGCCCCTCTAGTCTGCTCCGCCATTCAATGAGACCTGGTCACCCTCAGCTTCACATTTCTGCCTTCCCCGTTCCCCCAGCCCCCTGTAACCCGTCCTGATTAAAGACCTTCCCATCTCAGCTTTGACTATACTCAATGACCTCCACAACACTCTGTGGTAAAGAATTCCACAGAATGTCTCGGAGAGAAGTTATTCCTCCCCGTCCCTCTCTCTCTTCAGTGGGCGACCCCTCATTCTGACATTGTGGCCTAGACTGTCCCTGTTTGTAAGGAACGGGCGCAGGATTATCTCCCTGTTCCAGCGGTTGTGGGGAATGCGAGGAGTGGGGACTACTTTGAGGAATTTTTCCATAAACGCAAACAGGACCGATTTCAATCCGCTTTGTATCCCGAGATCCCCACGGGAATCGCTGAAGAGCTTAGCTCTGTCGGGCATCAACAATAAACACAATGCTCTGACTTCATACAGCGCCGCAATAAGGGAGTGTCTCTGAAGAGACAATTCATGAAAGGAATTTCACCCCAGTCCGTTTGTAACCGGTGTGTGTGCGTCTGTGTGTGTGAGAATGTGTGTGTGTTCGTGTGTGTGTCAGTGTGCGTGTCTGCGTATCTGTGAGAGAATGTGTGTATATCTATGTGTATTTTGTACCTTTGTGTATATGTGTGAGTGTGTGTGTGTGAGTTTCTGCGTGTGCGTGTGTGTCTCTGTGTGTGCGTATGTGGGTGCGTGTATGCGTGAATGCTTATTTGTGTGTGCGCATTTGAGAATGTCTGTGGGGGTGTGTTTGCGTGAGTATGTGTGTGCATGTACGTGTGTGAGTGTTTGTGTGTGTATATGTGTGTGTCTGTATGTCTCTGTGTGTGCGTATGTGGGTATGTGCATGTGTGAATGTTTATGTGCATGTGTGCGCATTTGAGAATGTCTGTGGGGGTGTGATTGTGTGTGTTTGTGTGTGCATATGTGTGAGTGTGGGTGTGTTTGTGAGTGTGTGCATATGTGTGAGTGTGCGTGTGCATGTGCATGTGTGTTTGTGTGTGTGAGTATGACTGTATGTGTGTGTATGTGCGTGTGCACGTGTGAGTGTATGTGTGTGTATACGTGTGAGTGTGGGAGTGCATGTACATGTGTGAGTGTGTGTTTGCGCGTGTGTGCGTGTGAATGAGCGTATGTGTGTGCATGTACATCTGTGAGTATTTGTGTCTGTGCATCTGTATAAGTGTATGTGTGTGTGCGTGTACATGTATGAGTGTTTGTGTGTGCATATGTGTGAGTGTGTGTGTGTTTGTGTGGAGGAGTGTATGTGTGTGTGTGCATGCGCATGTGTGAGTGTTTGTATGTGTGTGAGTGCGTGTGTGTGTGAGAGAGAGTGTGTGTGAGTGAGGATGAGTGTGTGTATATGTTGGAATTTGAACTCAGATTCTTTCAGGCCGTCATCGTCAGTGAAGCATTGGAGGGTTCTCTTGTATTTAATAGAGGCGCGTCTCGATTGTACAAGTTCTGCTGGCCCCTTGCCCGCAGAGCTCAAGTGGAATTTATCATTGATCATCTGTCAGGGTATTTCAGGTGGGGGACTATTCTCTTGGAATGGGGCTCAAACAGACAGCCATTACATCAAGCGTTTAATAATTCACTTGGATCTGTTCTTGGGACTTGGGTTTCGTTGGCTGGACCCAGCATATTTTGCCCGCCCCTAATTGCCCCTCGAGAAGGTGGTGGTGAGCTGCTTTCTTGAACCGCTGCAGTCCACGTGTGGTGTCGGGACGTTTAGACAATGCTGTCGGGGAGGGAGTTTCACGATTTGGACCCAGCTACCGGGAAGGGAAGGGCCGATATAGTTCCGGGTCAGGATGGAGGGTAACTTGCAGGGGGTCAGCGTTCCTATGAATCCCGCTCCAGTGAAATTTGAAGAGAGGGCTCTTTCAGAATTCAGGTCCACTGTTTAAACCGTTAAATGAAAGCAAAGAGCTGGCAATGGCGGAAATCTGAAAACAAGACAGAAAGTGCTGGAGACTTTAGAAAGCTCTGGTTCGGCCCCATTTGGAGTACTGTGTCCAGTTTTGGTCCCCACACCTCAGGAAGGACATACTGGCACTGAAACGTGTCCAGTGGAGATTCACACGGATGATCCCTGGAATGGTAGGTCTAACATATGAGGAACGGCTGAGGATCCTGGGATTGTATTCATTGGAGTTTAGAAGATTAAGGGGAGATCTAATAGAAACTTACAAGGTAATACATGGCTTGGAAAGGGTGGACGCTTGGAAATTGTTTCCGTTAGGTGAGGAAACTAGGACCCGTGGACACAGCCTTAGAATTAGAGGGGGTAAATTCAGAACAGAAATGTGGAGACATTTCTTCAGCCAGAGAGTGGTGGGCTTGTGGAATTCATTGCCGCGGAGTGCAGTGGAGGCCGGGACGCTAAGTGTCTTCAAGGCAGAGATTGATAAATTCTTGGTGTCTCGAGGAATTAAGGGCTACGGGGACAATGTGGGGAAGTGGAGTTGAAATGCCCATCAGCCATGATTGAATGGCGGAGTGGACTCTGTGGGCCGAATGGCCTTACTTCCACCCCTATGACTTATGGTCTTAAACTCAGCAGGGCCTGTGAAGAAAGAGAGAGAGAGAGAGAGAAAGAGCGCGCGTGAGAGAGAGAGAGAAAGTTAATGCTTCGAGGTCAATGTGAAATTAACTGGTTGTTTGTCCAACACTCTTGTGTTTGATTTTGACTGTTTAAGTCATCTCCTGTTATCACCCTCCATCCTGTCCAGTCTTATTCCCTTGGGCATCCTCCTCCCGCCGACTAAATCTAAGGTATTAGACGAGACTGACTATGACCGGACATTTGGTGAGCGGCTCTCACTGGATCAGTCTAGAGATGGAGGGTTTGGCTTGAGACGGGAAAGGTAGTTGCAGTCAGTGTCTCGTGTTTCTCGTTGTATTTTAACCGAGGCGTGTTACCCGCTGCTCACTGGAAAATTCACCACGGAGCTCTGTCTCTTTGTAGTAGATGCACAATCATCCTCATGTTGACAGAATTTGCAGCAGCAGTATACAGGCCATTCGGCGGTGGAGACATGGGCGATGGGTCGAGTGGCCTGTTTCTGTGCTGTTAGCCTTCAGTGGATTCTACACTGTGCAGACATCCCTTGGGGAGCAGATTCCAATATGACTGCGATATTCCCTGTTAAATAACATCGCCCTATTTGGATACTGTTGAACGCACCCAGTGAAGGGCCTGGGCTAATTATAGCGAAGGGTTAGCACTGCTGCCTCACAGCGCCACGGACCCCAACCTCGGCGACTGTGTGTGTGTGTGTGTGTGTGTGTGTGTAGAGTTTGCACATTTTCCCCGTGTCTGCGTTGGTGTGCTCCGGTTTCCTCCCACAGTGCAAAGATGTGCAGATCATGGTGGATTGACCGTGCTAAATTGCCCATAGTATTTAGGGAGTATGTAGGTCAGGTGAATGTATCAGGGGTAAATGTAGAGTAATTGGGTAAGGAATCGGTTGACCCTCGGAGGGTCGGTGTGGACTTGTTGGACCAGTGGCCTCTTATTCCAGAATGGAGAGGAAGGGTGGGTGGTGCTTATTTTGGGGCAGTGACCCCTGCATTTTTCTCCCCGTTAAGCCTTCCTGATTGAAGCCCCCCCCCCCCCCCCCCATCTCAGGCCCCACAGCCTCATGGGCTAAATAATTTCATCTCTCCCCCCGGACAGAAGAAATTCCACCCCCATCTCTGTCTTCAACGGGTGACCTTCATTCTGGCATTGTGCCCCCTGGTCATAGACTCGCCCTGTTTAAAAACAAAACTGGGGCAGAGTCACCTTCATGTTCAGTGGGGATAGAGTGGGATTTTCTTAGGACATTGTCTCCAAAGAGAAAACCAATGAGAGGAATTTCACCCCAGTCTTTTCATAATCCGTGTGTCTGTGTGTGTCTGTGTGTGTGTGTCTGTGTGTATTTGTGTGTGTGTGAGTGTGTGTGAGAGTGTGTGTCTCTGTGTATTTGTGTGTGTGTGTGAGTGTGTGTCTGTGTGTATTTGTGTGTGTGTCTGTGTGTATTAGTGTGCGTGTGTGAGAGAGAGAGTGTGTGTCTATGTGTATTTGTGTGTGTGAGTGTGTGTCTGTGTGTATTTGTGTCTGTGAGAGAGAGAGTGTGTGTGAGAGAGTGTGTGTCTGTGTGTATTTGTGTGTGTGAGAGAGAGTGTGTGTCTGTGTGTATTTGTGTGTGTGTGTGTGAGTGTGTCTGTGTGTATCTGTGTGTACTGTGTGTGTGAGAGAGTGTCTGTGTATTTGTGTGCGTGTGAGAGAGTGTGTGCCTGTGTGTAGTTGTGTGTGTGTGTGTGTGTGTGTGTGCGTCTGTGTGTATCTGTGTGTGTGTTTGTGTGTATTTGTGTGTATGTGTGAGAGAGAGTGTGTATCTGTGTGTGAGAAGGTGTGTGTGGGTGTCCGTGTGTGCGTATCTATGTGTGAGAGAGAGTGTGTGTGCTGTGTGTGT
The DNA here is from genome assembly GCF_047496795.1 of Chiloscyllium punctatum. Lineage (NCBI taxonomy): Eukaryota > Metazoa > Chordata > Chondrichthyes > Orectolobiformes > Hemiscylliidae > Chiloscyllium > Chiloscyllium punctatum. The sequence goes on from NC_092766.1 coordinate 12,019,677, forward strand.
GAATCTGCGTCACTGCTCTGTGTGTGTGTGTGTGTGTCGGTGTGTGTACTGAGGACCGTTGCTTTGCTGAGCAAAGTAAGCTGAGTCTCAGCTCTCAAACGAGGCTGACTATGACCCGACATTTGGTGAGCGGCTCTCACTGTATCAGTCTCGAGATGGGGGTTTGACATGAGACGGGAAAGGCAGTTCCAATCAATGGCTCGTGTTTCTCATTGTATTTTGACCGAGGCGTGTTACCCGCTGCTCACTGGAAAATTCACCGTGCAGTTCTGTGTCTTTGTAGTAGATGCGCAGTATATTTTTAAAAATAAAATAATGCATGTTTATAAAATTTGCAACGGTGGGCTATAGGCCATTCGGTCCCTCTGCTCCGTGCTGTGTGTTCTTGATCTGCACAAACTGTCTCCAAACTCTTGTTATTCCTTCTCCTTGTATTACTCTCTCCCTCCTGTGTTTATTCAGCTTCAATGCATCTTTGCCAGTCCCTTCCACCACTCTCAGTGGGATTGAGTCCCCCAATTCCTCCCCACTCCCCTGGGGGATGCTGAATTTCTGCTTAGAATCATTTGTAACTGCCTTATATTGACCGACTTCTGGCTTCGTAAGTTTGTCTGTGCGTGTCAGACACGAAGGGAGTGACTGATTTTGGGAATTAGTGAGTCCTGCTCAAAATCGGAGGCCAGTGATAGGAGAGAACCGCAGGTAGACAGGTGAGTGCATTTGTTGTGGGGGTTAATGAGGGAAAGGGTTGGGGGATGTCTACGTGTGTGTGAGTGTGCATGTGAGAGTGGGAAGGGTAGAGTTGCGCGTGTGTGGGCGGGTGTTGTGAGGGAAAGGTGTGGGGGAGATTTGTGTGTGTAGGGCAGAGGGTGGGAACGAGGTGTAAAGCAGAATGTGGTTGGAGGTGTGTTTGTGTGGAAGTGGTTGGGAGAGTTTTGAGTGTGGAGAAGGGGGTGGGAGGGGGCGATTGTGGGGCAAAGGGGTGGAGGAGGGGTGTGTGTATAGGGGCGATTGTGGGGGAAAGGGTGGGGAGAGGTGTATGTATGGGGAGAATGTGGCGGAGAGGTGTCTGTGTGGGAAAGAGATGTGTGTGAGGGGGAGAGGGTGGGGGAGAGGTGTGTGTATGGGGGGTGATTGTGGGGGAAAGGGATGGGGAGAGATGTATGTATGGGGAGAGTGTGGGGGAGAGGTGTCTGTGTGGGAAAGAGATGTGTGTGAGGGGGAAGGGTGGGGGAGAGGTGTGTGTATGGGGGTGATTGTGGGGGAAAGGGGTGGGGGAGAGGTGCGTGTATGGGGAGAGAGTGGGTGGGAGAGGTGTCTGTGTGGGAGAGAGATGTGTGTGATGGGGAGAGGGTGGGGTAAAGGTGTGAGTAGGGGAGAGTGTGGGGGAGAGGCATGTGTATGGGGAAGAGAGTGATGGAGTGGTGTATGTACAGGAGGAGGGGTGGGGTCTGTGTGCGGGGAGGGGGTGGGGGAGGGGAAATGTTGTTATGGACCAGGCCAGACCCTATTAAAATATTTTAAGAAGGTAGCCCAGACCCTAACTGATATTTTTTAAAAGGCAGATGTAAGGTGGATATTCAAGGAGTAATGTAGCTTTAAAAACAAAACTTATTTCAACATTACATATGAAACACGAGCAACAGAAAACAGAGCTTAGAATAATTTAACTTAGTTGATAACCCAACCAATTATATCACAACTTAACGAAGGAGCTTTTCCAATGCCCTGCAACTTCCTGTAAACACATCTCATGGGAAAAGGTAAACTCAAAGACAGGATCTTAAAGGCAGGAGAGGTTTCGGAGAGAAAGGTCAGGCAAGAAGCATCTGTTGAAGCATGGAACCTCTTTTCTCTGTAACTGCTTGTCTAGTTCTCCAGCAGTTTTCTGACTGCTTGGTACAGAAACCAAACTAGAGAGAGATAAAGACCTGAACTGGGAGAACTGGCGACGCCCCTGCTATTGTTCAAAGTAAAATTTTCCAGACAATGCAGCACCTCTACCTTTATGGGCAACCTAATCTTGTTAAATGGGGCAGCATCACCCCAGTGGGGGAAGAGATTGGGTGAAAGGCGTATAGGGGAAAGCGGGTGATGGAAGAGTTGTGTTTTGGGGAAAGATAGGAGAGGCGGGGGTGGAGCTGGGAGAAGGGTGTATGGTCGAGAGATATGGGGAGAAGTATGGGTGGTGTTGGGGATGCGAAGAGGGTTATGTGGTAGAGAGGTATAGGGGAGAGGTGAGTGTGTGGGGAGCGTATGGGGAGAGGGGAATGTGGGACAGATATATGGGAAAGAGGAGCGTGTCTGTGGAGGAGGGGCTGGGGAGAGGGCTGTATGAGGAAGTGGTATGAGGGTGAGGTGTGCATGTGGGACGGGATGTGGAGTGGAGTCTGTAGGGGAGAGATATGGGGTCGAGGTGTGTACGGAGGGGAGGAGATGGGGAGTGGGGTGTTTTGGGGTGAGATATGGGGGCGATGTGAGTGTAAGGGAGGGGGTGGGGATAAGGGTGTGTGTGTTGGGGGGAGAGGAATGGGGAAGGGGTGTGTTTGTGTGTGTGTTTGTGGGAGAGGGGTGTGTAGGGGATAGGAATGGGAAAGAGGTGTGTTTGTGTGTGTGTTTGCGGGAGAGGGGTGTGTGGGGAATAGGAATGGGAAAGAGGTGTGTGTAGGGGAGGGGATGGGATGGGGAGAGGAGTGTGTGGGGGAGAGGAATGGGGAAGGGGTGTGTTTGTGTGTGTGTTTGTGGGAGAGGGGTGTGTGGGGGATAGGAATGGGAAAGAGGTGTGTGTAGGGGAGGGGATGGGATGAGGTGAGGGGTGTGTGGGGGAGCGGAATGGGGAAGGGGTACGTTTGTGTGTGTATGTTTTTGTAGGAGAGGATGGGGAGGGGGTGTGTGAGGGACAGGAATGGGGGAGAGGTGTGTTAGTGATGAGGAGATGTGGAGAGGGGTGTATGGGGAGAGGAATGGAGGGAGGTGTGTGGGTGTGGGATAGGGGAGGGGGAGGGGGCGTATGGGGGAGAGGTGTGTCTGAGGGGGAGGGTGTGGGGACAGAGAATGGGTAAGGGGTGCGTTGTGGGAGAGGATGGGGAGAAGGGTGTCTGGGGAGAGGAATGGAGGGAGAGGTATGTGTGTGTGGGCGGGGGGTTGGGCAGAGGGGTGTGTGGGGCAGAAGAATGAGGAGAGAGGTGTGTGAGTGTGTGGACGGGGCGACGGGAGAGCTGTGTGTGTGTTTGGGGGGGCGAGGTGGTGTTGCGGGCAGCACTGTAACTGAGGTCATGGAACATCAGCCTGTCCTGTGCCGAGCTCCCTGCACCGTGGGCGGCCTGTGGCTTTCACACTCGGCCCCAGAGTGTGACTTCACATGCTCTCCGCTCAGCGCCTGCGCACGAACATCTGGGCCAACTGGAAATGAACTGTACCTTCGCCGCCTCCTCGCTGTTTGAGGGAGGAGGCATTGCATCTCAGTGATTCCATTACACCATCTTCACAAACAACTCCTCACAACCGAGCCCCTCCCAGCTCACCCCTCCATCTACACAACCCACAACCTCGCCCCCCCCACCCAACTTTCCATCCAGGTTAGCCTCAGACAACGTGTCATCGACCTCCACACCTCTGCCCCTCCACTTCACCCCAGCGCAGTCTCTGCTCACCCTCTGCTACAGGGAGCCCTGCCTTCACTTTAGAGGCTTTCATCAGCCTTTCAGATTATCAGGTCAGCTCAATGTAATGACTGTATCTTCCTCGTCTCCCTCCCTTCCTGTCCCTCTCCTACTCCTTCTCCCCTCTTCCCACCCTCTCTCATGCTCTCGCCACCCCGATCTCCTTTCCGTGCTCTCCATACCCCTTCCTCATCTCTTCCTATCTCACCCCATCCGCTTGACTTCTCCCTTCCCTATCTCTCTATTCTCTCCCCACCCCCTTCTTACTCTCCCCATGTAACTCCGTCTCTCTCACCATTCCCTCCCCATCTCTCCTCAACCAATCCCTCCCCTCTCCTATCCTCATCTCATCCCAAACCCCTCTCTCTCTCTTCTGACCCCGCATCCCACTTCTCCATCTCTCCACAACACCTTCTCCCCACCCAATCCCAGCCCCTCCCCATGTCTCCCTATCGCCTCCCAGTCCCGTCCGATCCCCATCTCCCCCTTTATCTCTCCATCCCTCTCTCTCAAGCCTCTCCCTAACCCTTTTGCTTTTTCTCCCCAACCCACATTCCTCCCCTCCTCTCCCTAAGTCATCTCTCCACACCCCTCTCCTTCTCTGCCCACCCCAGCCCCTCCCTGTCCCCTCAGCATTGAGAGACACAGACCGCGGCGTTGGGGGGAGGGGGCTAATTCCCAGTTAGGAATGGCGAAAGCCAATTGCACCTTCAATGTGATTTTGCCTCATTTGGGAAACTGATTCTTAGTTTTTGCATCTCCCTCAACCCCAAACCCCAGCTTTTTCCCAGAATCCAAAATGCTGTCGTGTGTGTTTGAGCTCAAAAACTCTCTCAAAACATTGTCCAGCAGATTTGACGTCTTTGAAAATGCCAAACTCACCTCGGGCTGCTGTAGAGCTTTTTTCTTGGGTTAGGGGCGAATGGACGCAGGGGGGCAATGCATGTTTCTGTGATTATAGCTAAACAAAGAACGCTGGATGCTGGAAATTATAAACCGAAAAAAAAGCATAGAAATTGTTTGGAAAACCCAGCAGGTCTGGCAGCATCTGTGGAGAGGAAGCAGAGTAAACGTTTCGTGTCCAGTGACACTTCTTCAGAACAAAGCGACACAATACCACCATCTGCTGGCAGACGGACGCTACCGCAATCGGCAGCCTGCAGAAATACACAGAAGAATTCACTGCTCGGGGAGGGCAGCATCGCACAGCTCCCATCAAGATAACGGCATCAATTCCGACACAGGTTCAGTGCAGAGATTAGAGAGGTGGGCTTCATCTCATTTACTTCTCTCACCTTCCCCCGACCCACCCAGCGAGTGCACCGACCTTTTCCTGCAAGAAGCAGGTCTGAAGAAGGGTTGCTGGACCTGAAACGTTAACACTGCTTCCTCTTTTCACAGATGTTCCTAGAACTGCTGGGGTTTCTTAGCAAATTCGGCTTTTGTTTCTGATTCCAGCGTCCACAGTGCTTTTTTTCCCCAGAGAGCTGAGAAGTATTTGACGCCACTTTTAGATAAACTGGTGTCGACTTTGCTGAAGTTTTATGTAGGTTGGAAAAAAATTTTGAACGAATTCACCTCGAACAGAGTGTATGGACAATCTATAAACTGCAGAGGAAAGTACAACCAACTATTTTGAAAAGGTGTGCAAGATAATTAACAATGACTCTCTCTCTCACTCACATAAGAACTGGGAGCAGGAGTAGGCTGCCCGGCCCTTTGAGACTGCTCCGCCACTCAATAAGATCATGGCAAATCTTTTTGTGGACTCAGCTCCACTATCGCACATTTCACCATATCCCTTAATTCCTTTATTTTCCAAACAAAAAGTATCTACCTTAGCTTTAAAAGTGATTACTGAAGGAGCCTCAACTACTTCCCTGGGCAAGGAATTCCATAGATTCACAACCCTCTGGTTGAAGAAGTTCCTCCTCAGTTCATTTCTAAACCTGCTTCCTCTAATCTTGAGGCCATGCCCTCTTGTCTTTGTCTCATCTACCAGTGAAAACATCCAATCTATTTCTATTTTATCGACTCCCTTCATAATTTCATATGTTTGTATGAGATCCCCCCCCCTTCATTCTTTAGAATTCGAATTAATATAATCCCAATCTACTCAACACCTCCCCATAAGGCAACCCCCTCAACTCCGGGATCAACCCAGTGAATCTCCTCTGCACTCCTTCAGTGCTAGTCTGTATTTTCTGAAATAAGGAGACCAAATCTGCACACAGTACTCCAGATGTGGCTTCATCAGCATCTTGTACAGCTGTAATATTACCGCTCTGCTTTTAAATTCAACCCATCCAGCAATGAAGGACACAATTCCATTTGCCTTCCTAATTACTTGTTGGACCTGCAGACCAACCCTCTGCGATACACACACAAGGACAACCAGGTCCCTCTGCAAATCAGCATGCTGCAACATTTGACCCTTCACGTAATTTTCTATTTTGTTGCTACTCCCACCAAAATGACTTCACATTTACTAACATTGTACTCCATCTGCCAGACCTTTGCCCACTCATTCAATGTATCTGTGTTCCTCTGCAAAGTTTCACAATGCTCTGCACGCTTTGCTCTGTCATTTATTTTAGTGTCATCGGCAAAGTTTGACACTGAACATGTGGTCCCCAACTTCAAATCATCTATATAAACTGTAAATAATTGTGGTCCCAATACCGATTCCTGAGGCATACCACTAGTCAATGATTGCCAGCCAAAATAGCACACCATTACCCCCACACTATGCTTCCTGTCAGTCGACCAATCCTCTACCCACGCCAATACTCTGCCCCTAACACCATCTTATGCAGCAGCCTCATGTGCGGCACTTTGTCAAAGGCCTTTTGGAAATCTAGGTACACCACATCCACTGGAACCCCACTGTTCACCTTGCTTGTAATGTCTTCATAGAATTCCAAAAGATTTGTGAAACATGACTTGCCCTTCATGAATCCAAACTGCGTCTGTTAAATGGGTCAATTTCGTTTGAGATGCCCTGCTATTTCTTCACTGATAATAGACTCGAGCATCTTCCCCACTCCAGAGAGTCTAAGCGTCACTGGTCTATAATTGCCCAGCTTTTGTCTACATCCCTTTTTGAATAGTGGCATCACATTTGCTATTTTCTAACCTGCTGGAGTGCCCCAGAGTCCAGTGAATTTTGGAACATTATCGCCAGTCCACCTACTATTTCTCCCGCCATCTCTTTTAGTACACTGGAATGCATTCCATCAGGACCAGGGGACTTATCCATCCTTAACTCATTTAGCTTACCCAACACTAACTCTTCTGTAAAAAGTTTCCAGGTCCACATCTAACTTCACCTCTTGGCATGTTATTAGTAGCTTCCACTGTGAAGATCAATGCAAAGTACCTGCTCAATGCCTCAGCCCATTTCATCATATCCCATAACTTACTGCCCCTTCTCATCCTCTAAAAGACCAATTTTAGCCACTCTTCATTTTATATATCTGTACAAACTTTTACTGTCCGTCTTTATAGTCTATGCTAGTTTTTTTCTCGTACTCTATCTTACTTTTCTTTATAGCTCTTTTTGTGGCTTTCTGTTGACCTTTAAAGTTTTCCCAATCTTCGAGACTTCTGCAGTTGTGGCCACTTTGTATGCCTTTGCTTTCACTTTGATAACCCACCTTCTTGCCTCCGACCCCCATGGCAGATTATCCCTCCTCCTGCCGTCCTTCCTTCTCACTGGAATATACTTTTGCTGAGCACTTTGAAAAACTTCGTTGAAGGTCATCCATTGCTCATCAACTGTCGCACCACAAGGACTTTGTTTCTAGTCTGCTTTAGCCAGGTCTTCCCTCATTCTATCATCGTCCCCCTTATTGAAGCACAGGACCCTGGTATTGAATTTTATCTTCACACTATCCAGCTGTATTTTAAAATTCAACCAAACTGTGATCACTGCTTTCAAGATGACCCCTGACTATGAGGTCATTAGTTATTCCTGCCTCATTACATAGGACCAGATCGAGGATAGCTTGCTCCCTCATCAGTTCCATTACATGCTGTTCAAGAAAACTATCACAGATACACTCAAAAAAATCCTCCTCAAGGCTGCCCTGACTGAGCTGTTCGACCAATCTACATGCAGATTAAAACCCCCAATGATAATAGCTGTAGCATTTTTGCATGCATTAGTTATTTCCTTGTTTATTTCCCATCACAATGTGATGTTATTATTTGCTGGCCTATCGACTACGCCTATCAGTGACTTTTTCTTCTTGGAATTCCTAATTTCCACCAAATGGATTCAGCCTCATGCTCCAAAGCACCTATGTGATCTCTCAGCATCGCCCTGATGTTGTCCTTGAATATCAGAGCTACACCACCTCCCTTGCATTCCAGTCTGTCCTTCCACATAGTCTGGTACCCCTGGATATTTAATTCCCAGCCATGACCATTCTGCAACCAAGTCTCTGAGTTGGCTATCAAATCTTATTGACTGACAATGATTTGTGCTGTTAACTCATCAACCTTGTCACAAGTGCTATGAGCATTCAGGCGAAATGCCTTTATGCTAGCTTTCTTACCGTTATGATTCATAACATCTCTAATATCTCCTGAGTTATCGTTTATTTTTGCTTCTTTCATAGTCTGCCTTGAACTTAAACACTCCTGCATTCATGTCAACCTGCTGCTTACCTTTTCATTTATCACCTTGCATCCTGTTGCACTCCCTTTCCCTTCCCCCGACTCGCAAGTTTAAAGACGTGGTGACCACTCTATTTATCCTTTTCGCTAGAATACTGGTCGAGGTTGGTTCAGCTGGAGACTGTCTCACTGGTACAGATCCCCTTCAGTTCCAAAATAGACGCCAATGCCCCATGAAATGGAATCATTCTTTCCCACGCCATTCCCTCAGCCACGTGTTTGCTTCCCTAATTTTCTTGTCTCTAAGTCAATTTGCACATGGCTCCAACAGTAATCCGGAGATTATGACCCTTGAGGACCTGTTCCCTAATTTCATTCCTCGTGCTCATTAACCCCTAAACAGGTCCTCCATGTTACCCTTTCTTATGTTGTTAGTCCCAAAGGGGAACACAACAACTGGATCCTCCCCCTCCCGCTCCAGTGTCCCTTCAAGCCAGTCAGAGATGTCCTGCACCCTGGCACCAGGCAGGTAACACACCATACGGGACTTCCAATCCAACTTGCTCATGCTCTATGTACACATGCTCTCACAATCTGTCTCTGTCACCACACATATTCTTGCTTGCACTCTCTCACACGCACTCACAGCCTCTCCCACACAATGACACTGTCTCTCACAGGCAAGCTCTCTGTTTCACAGACATCCCCTCTCTCTTACACATGCATTCTTTTTTGTCCAGTACAGAGTCCTGCTTTGTCTCACCCTCTGAAAGAGTCAATGAGATGGGTTGTATGATATGGTCTACCAGCCTGTGGGACGTACAGCCGATATACCTAACATCACACCATCACTGAAACCCATATATCACAGTATTTGATAATCTGGTAGGTGAAAAATAGGCTTTTTTTGTGAAATTACTAGGATTCTCTTCGTGGAGACACAAACATCAAAAAGGGTTGCTGAATAGCTTTCAGTATTTTATTTTCTGCTTCTCTCTCTCTTGCATGTTTTTAATGGTAATTATGCTCCTTCTGTGAGGAATGTGTGGCCTCTCCAATTGCATCATTCATTACCTGACAACTACAGAATACTTGTCAGAATTACTGAGTTTATGCAGAGGCAAATCATCATTTATTATTTCTCAATGTCCGTGCTCGACCTCACCCATGTGCACAGAATCATCTATGTCCTGACTTTGGCAGCCAGCGACTGATGTGTCTGGTTCATAATTATCTTCATCTTTGATCAATTTTGCTGCTCGAAAGTGAAAACTAAATATGACACCGATAAAGTCTGTTGACATTGTTCAAGATACATTATCTTTTATGTGAGAAGAATGCCTCTCTACTTTAGATGTAAAACACCAACTGACAACTGAAAATGTACATTGGGGCTGCTCTAGAAAGTCAAGTTGCTATTCTGAGGCTGGAGGAATGACATTTAAATATGAAGCCTACTGATGTGGGCAATTCATGTTCAAATCCTGCTACAGCAGATGATGATTTGAATTCAATAAAAAATAACCTGGGATTAGAGTTTAATGAAGACCATGGAATAATAATTGCTTGAAAAAGAAATATCTGTTTCACTAATAAACTTTAAGAAAGAAAATCTGTTGTCCTCACCTTGTCTGGTTTACACGTGTCTTCAAACCCACAGCAATGTGGTTGACACTTAACTGCCCTCTGTGAATAAATGCTAACCCAGCCACATCCCACTGAAGAATAAAATATAATGCAACCACTCTGTTGTTTTTTCTCTCATCAGACATTGCGGATCATGTCTGGAAACATGCAGCTGCGCGATTTAGCACGGGAGACAGTAGGCAATGGGAGCAGTTGCAGGGAAGGATCAGACAATGCCAGTAACTCGGATTGACAGCTGCTCAGTGAATTCACTGCCTTCTCTCTTCAATGTCTGTGTTCGCAATTGTCTGTCCACAACCGGAGATCAGGCCGAAATCCCAGCCGATCTTTTCAGTTCCCAATGGAACTGATCAATGGGTTCGTGCATCCCTACCTCTAGCAGGTCACCCACCTCACTGCTGATACACTCAACCCCGTCCTGTAGGCTCTTGACAAATTCCACCAAATAAAGTGATTCAAAACTAGGCAGCATGTTTCGCTGCTCAATCCATAGCCCAGTCAAACTATATCTCTGCTCAACACTGGTTCCCAGGCAGGTGTATTTAAAATGCCCTCCTTTGGTTTGAATCAAACCTTTCACAATACACCTCCTCCTCCTCCCTACCCACTACCCTTAGTCATTAATTTACCAGCTCTAGATACCTCTCAGATACATTCACCTTATGAATTCAAGGCTGTTTGATATCCAGATGATAAAGTCATTGTCTTTGCAATCTGTTACTTGGTCTACCATCAGCTGGAACAGTTGGAATTCCACCCTACATCTTTTGACTGTCACTTCTCCTCTTACACTGGAAACTGCTTGAAACCAATTCATGAGAATAAGATTTTCATCCCTCACCTCACCTTTAATTCCGCACATCACCAGTATCCCTCATTTGCAGTTGGCCCTTTCCTTCGCACATCTTGATTTCCCCTAATTTTCGGTTCTCCATATCTTCCGCTAACCCTCATCTTCATCTCCCCTCTTCTTCAGTTACCCATAACTGCATTAGCCCTCATCTGCATTTAACCCTCATGTTCAGCTCCCTACTTCTTCAGTTCCCCTCATCCTCAGTTAAACCTCAGTTCCAGTTTGCCTCATCTCACTCCACCTGTATAATCTCCCTTCCCTCTCTTTAAACTACTGCTGACTGAAAGCCTCACCTTTGGAAGATCAGACGTTATCGAGTCATGCAGAACAGAACTGTCTCCCCGGCCCATTAAGGCAGTACTGACCTATCCACACTAATTCCTCTTTCTGTCACTTTGTCCCAAGTACTCATCCATGTACTTTGTTGTAAAGGGTATATGTTTGTGGCCTCTCTTGCACTCCCAGGCAGTGTATTTCAGACATCCTCCTGCCTTCTGGGTGAAAACAAGTCATCAAATTACCTTTAAGCCTCCTGCATTTCTTCCTATCTTAAAAGTAAGACCCCCTCATTATTACCCCTTCAACTAATGTATGTAGCCACTTTCTGTCCACCCTGTCTATAGCCCTCATGATCTTTAACATTCATATCAGGACATGTCTCAGCCTTCTCTGCGCTACAGAAAACAACCCGAGCCAATCCAACCTCTTTTCATCGATTTGGAAAGCTGAATGTATTTTTTGACAATGCAAACTCAAGGGCCTCATCTGCACTGCATCATTCCACGATCCTGTGCGACTGCTCCATCCCAGGCCACATCCTGGTGAATCTCCTCTGCAGCCCCTCCAGTGCAATCACATTATCCCTGCACATTGCTCTGCAAGTCTTGTTCATCTCAACAGCTATTATCCAGACCCTCGAACTCATGAGAGAAACAAGCACAAGAAAAAGTTAGATTAAAGGCATGCCCAGGGACCCTGAGATGGTAAACTTAGTGAGCGGGAAGGGGGGGTGTGGGGTGGGGGGGTGGTGGGGGGGGTGCGGGTGGTTGTGTGCGAGAAGAGAGGAGAGAGAGAGGATGTGGGCATGTGTGTGTGTGTGTGTGTGTGTGTGTGAGAGAGAGAGAATTCGGTTATAATTGAGACTGAATGACAATTCGAAAAATTGATAGACAATGAGTCAGTGGCAGAGAGGAGAAAATAGCGATACCTACTTGTATTTATAACTCTCTTAAAAGTAAGAGAGATGCTGCAGCTGTACAAAACTCTGGTGTGGCCACACTTGGAATATTGCATGCAGTTTTGGTTACCTCATTATAGGAAGAATGTGGAAGCTTTGGGAAGGGTTCAGAGGAGATTGCCCAGGGTGGGCAGCACGGTGGCTCAGTGGTTAGCACTGCTGCCTCCCAGCGCCAGAGACCCGGGTTGAAATCCCGCCTCAGGCGACTGACTGTGTGGAGTTTGCACGTTCTCCCGGTGTCTGCGTGGGTTTCCTCCAGGTGCTCTGGTTTCCTCCCACAGTCCAAAGATGTGCAGATCAGGTGAATTGGCCGTGCTAAGTTGCCTGTAGTGTTATGTGTGGGTTGCGCTTCGGCGGGTCGGTATGGACTTGTTGGACCAAAGGGCCTGTTTCCACACTGTAAGTAATTAAATCTAAAAATGTTGCCTGGTATGGAGGGAAGGTCTTATGAGGAAATGCTGATGCACTTGAGGCTGATTTCGTTAGACAGAAGAAGTTTGAGAGGTTGACTTAATTATGACAAATAAGACCATCAGCGGGTTAGATTGGGTGGACAGTGTGAGACGTTTTCCTTGGATGGCGATGGCTAGCACGAGGGGACATAGCATTTAATTGAGGGGTGGTAGATATAGGAAAGATGTCAGAGGTAGTTTCTTTACTCAGAGAGTAGTAGGGGCGTGGAACACCCTTCCTGCAGCATTAGTATACTCGCCAACTTCAAGGATATTTAATTGGTCATTGGGTGACCTTATGGATGAAAATGGAATAGTGTTAGATAATTGGACTTCAGACTGGTTCCATAGGTCGTCACAACATCGAGGACTGAAGGCCTGTACTGTAATGTTCTATGTTCTAGAAAGAGAGAGAGAGAGATACATAGATAGATACATACATACATGCAGAGAGAAAGAAAGAAATAATTCGGTTATAATTCAGACTGAGTGACAATAAGGGAAAATGATGAACAATGAGTCAGTGGCAGAGAGCAGGAAACAGTGATACGCATTTGCATTTATAACTCTATTAAAATAATAAGGCACTTCTTGAGGTCTTTCACATATCATCAATCAGAATCTTTATTCAGATGACGTGATGCACAATCATGAACGTTCCAAAATAGGGAGGAGGGGTGTGATGGCGAGACAGAGCGAAAGAGAGGGAGAGAGGGAGAGAGAGAGAGACAAAGAGTGAGAGTGAGAGAGAGAGAGAGAGCAAGAGAAGGGTGAGACACAGACAGAGACAGAGTGTTTGACAGAGGGTAAGACAGATGAGCAAACACATAGACAAATGGACCACTAAAACTCAACGGGTGACCGAAATCTACACACTAGATTGGAAGTGGTGGTGTAGTGGTATTAAGGCCAGTCTGTTAACACAGAAACCCAGGTAATGCTCCACAGATGCGGGTTTACATCACATCGCAGCAGATGTTGGAATTTTAATTCATTGAAATCTTGGATTAAGACTGTAATATGCTGCCAAGTACAAACCTTTTTCCCAGAAATGACAATACCTGACACTTCATGTTGACTAGTCCAACCCTCTCGTTGCCACTTCCTGAGAGTGGGTCACCACTGCTGAGAATGTTCTCGTCCTCTCGTCAATAATCTCAAGCTAAACATCACTGTTCGCCCCTTAGCTCATGTCTTACTTCTGTCTTCCAATTTTCCGCGCCATTACTGTCCAGTTGACCATCGCTCACATCTTTCCCTCATAGGAGATCTTGAACGTTAGAACATGAGTAGACCGTTCAGACACTTGAGCATGTTGCACTATTCAATAAAATAATGATTTATCCCATGTCGACCTTCACTTCACTTGGCTGCCCTGCTCCCCATAAAATTTTAACAAATCTTCACTTCAAAATCGATTTAATCCCTCCTTACGTTTAATCAGCAGCTTGCCGTCCACTGCACTCTGGGGGAACGAACACCATGGATTCACAACCCTTTTAAATCTATAAGGATGTTGCTTAACAGGAACAGCATGTGTAATTAGATGAACACTTCCCAGAGTAATCCCACGTGTCTCTCCACGTAATTGTAGCAATTGTTTCAGGTCATTTTGATTTTATTCAGGAAGGTAACTCAGTAATTTATTCGAATTTTTGAGAACTTTCTCATTGTCCTGGGTAATTTGAGGAATGTCCAATTCAGAATCATCTGAACTTCTTTCTTCACGTTTCACTGTAACCAATACAACATTCTCCTTTTGCTTTCCTTCCTTATCAAAATACCTCTGAGCACATTCACATGGCACAAAAGAAACCAGGAGAGTTCTTTCTACCTGGTATTCTTATCAAGTAGTTCACCTCACTCAATTTCCTTTAAATTCGATAAGGCCACCGATCCTTGCCTTCAAAAATACACATGGCACTGGAATTAACAGCAATACTCTGTACTTTATATTCATGAACAAAATGCTAAGTTTTTGATTGGTTGTCTGCTTACTCTTTCATCATATGCTGTGGTATTTTCAAATGCTGTCTCACCAACTCACCTACTCGATTTAATCTTTCCCTAAAATTTTACACATAGTCCAAATGTGTCGCCTCTGAACTCTGACTCACCACATTCTCCTTAATTTCAGTGGTCCTCTCATCTTATGGCCAAAAGCTAATTCAAGTGGACTGAATTTGGTAGATTCATTCGGTGCATCCCTTACTGAAAAAATGGCATTCTTTTATCCCAACTTTATTATTCTCGTTTTCTTCCTTTCTTCTGCTCGGGCCTTCCTCTGCTTTTATACACAATTCAAACTGTTGCCTTTCCCTTTCACATTCAAACGCTTCCATTTCAATTATATTTTAGCCATTTCCAAAGATTCTGATGGCATTCCTGGCAATTGTAAATGCTGCGTGATTGCCACAATTATTTCCGATTTCCTTTTGGACACAAGAAGCCCCAATTTCAGCTTGTTTTGCCAATTCCAAAGTTTGCCTTGATCATTTTCCATGAAAATCCTGAAGTGACTTCTTTGACTCCTAGAAGTCTCTTAGTGAATGAAAGAGGCATTGTTACCCAAGGCCTTGTTTAAATCAACTGAATTCAACACCCATTATGTATAAAACACACCAAACACTTTGCTCACTGTCGTTGAGTCCAACAATCCTCAACCCAACTTGGAATTAGAAATTTTGATCCTGGCAAGAACTCCCAATTGTTATAGACCAGACTTAAAACCTTAAAAATATATTCCGAGCATACTCTGGACCCCAACCTTTTCTTACTTTAAAGGCACATGTAAGGTCTTGTGTTCCAGATGCAATTGGATTGGTTAAACTTCCTTGATGTTAGGCAAACACACTTTATTCATACACCATTGCTGAAATACAACAATAGGAAAGAAATTCGAATAACTCCATTGGTGCACTAAACAGAAGGATAGATATTTTTATTTACTACTGAACAGTAACTGTTTCAATTCAGTAATATCCCATAAACAAACATCTGACAAAAGACAAGTTCAGAAAGATACATTGTCTCACATGCAACACCTGCAGCAAGAGGAAAAACATCAATAGAAAACTCTGAGAGAGAGCAGCATGGAGAGATATACTGCAGCTTCAACCCATGTTTAAGACCCAATAATTGCAACTGAAAAAGTAAAGCTAAAACTCCTGGTTCTGTGGCAGCTTGCACCTTTCATTTAGACAACTTCTATTGTTCCAACTTAGAACATAGCCCAAGGTCTCACAAAGTATTTACTTTATTGGATCTAATACACCTTTCAAAGCCCTAGCGTTGTCACACTGCTCAGAACAAAGTCTTTTCATTTCTCAATACCTATAAATCTCATCATACCCCTTAGTTTTGATCCTGTTGACTTCACAGCTTGCTTGTATCTGCTGGGTGTTTGGTTTGCCATCTTCTGTTTGATGCATTGATGAATTGAATGGTCGATGGAAGCGGATACTTCATCATACTTTTGAAATGACCTCTGAATTTGGACTGAGTTGTCACATAGATAAATGTATTTATACAGGTGTTTAAATTAGACAACATGAATCCAATTTGCCCGAAGGTGCAAAATGAATCACGATCTAATCGGTCTGCAATATCAAAGGTTTGTTAGATATACACCAGCCACAAAAGTATGAAGCTTCCTGATATAGCAAAAAGTAAAATCCCAGACTTATTTCTGTTTTCCATTTCTGGGTCACTGGGATTCACTCTCTTCGTTTGACCTCTTAGGGCCTTGCAGACCTGACTGACTGTCAAAATGTGTCGAACAGTTAGAAAGTTCAACAAAAGTGTTAAAGCAAACGGTAGCAATGGGCTTAAAACCACAGCAAACGAGTCAAATGCCACCCATGCGGCCTCTGCATAATAGCTTGATTTCACATTACATAACCAGGGGACATTGTTAATGATTTTCACAGGCTCATATACAAAGTAATAAGAGATGTTTTTTAAACAGAACAGAATACAGCTTGTTGCAAGAATTATGGTTGCAGTTTTTTTTCAGTGCAACATTTGCTCTTCAGCCTGAGAGAACAAATAGCAACAAATCTATCGAAGCTGAAAGTGACCGTGAACCAGGCCGAACAGTCTCTTGCTGCATACATGAGGATATAGCAAATGCGGCACACAGGGATGATATCCAGGAAACATACTGGGAAATAATACCAATTGAATTGTCTTAATATAAACTCAGTGATAATGACAGAGAGATCTGCTACTGCCATAGCTACCAGATAGCGAATGGTGCAGTTAGAGAGACCACAGTTTACCAGGGACAGGATCACAATCGATATCAAATTAACTGCAAAACAGAAGAAAGAAACGTATGAGAACTGGGAATCATCGCATTCCAGATATTTGCGCCCAGACAATTAGAGATGAAATACAACAGTAAAAACCAGTGGATTGGTATCAGATGTTCAAAAGTTAAAAAGTCTCAACAACAGCCTCAGTCTCTCTCCAATTTAGCAATTTAATAAAGCTGAACCAGCTACCCAGAACCTGGAAAGAAATGGATAAGAAGGCACAATAGAATTCAGAAAATCTGGGACTGTATTCACTGCTCAATTTAGGAGACCCACAATCATGACTTGCACCACTTCCCAAGGAAGGAGTTCAGCTCTCAGCGGCAGGGAATTTCCCAGAGGCAGAGGACTTCTCACAGACGAGGGAACATTCTACAGATCAAAATGTACCATGCTGATATAGAGCATTTCTGAAATTAAGACAGACCTCTAGACTGGGCTATACCTCTGGATCCTCCCACTGTGAGGGACCCCCGCCTGAAGAAGGGCTTATGCCCGAAACTTCAATTCTCCTGTTCCTTGGATGCTGCCTGACCTGCTGCGCTTTTCCAGCAACACATTTTCAACTCTGATCTCCAGCATCTGCCGTCCTGACTTTCTTATACCTCTGGATTGGAATTGCATAATCTTCCTTCGGACAAGATATCATTGTAAGTATCCAGAGATGTCCAGACAAGTGTAGCTGTGGGAAAACTCTTGAAAAGTAAATTCCACAGGATAGGCAATATTGATATGACTCCATCTACTCGCCTGAAAAAAACCAAAACTAGGACCATAATTGAGGAAATTTTGTATCGTCACCAGAAGGAATTTGGAGCATTCCCTCCAACCAGGAGGTCTCTCAATGTACCCAGACACTTGTAGGTATAAGGCACACCCTATCCCATGCACAGATATTACATCCCACGCATCTCAGACCCTTCCTCGTGTCAGTGGACAATCACAAAATTATTACTCTGTAGAATCCTTGCAGTGCAGAAAGAGGCCCTTCAGCCCAACAAATCCACACCTATCTTCCAAAGAGTAACTCACCCAGACCCATTCCTTTACATTTACTCCTGACTAATGCATCTAACTTACACACCCCTGATCTCTATGGGCAATTTTGCATGGCCAATTCACCTAACCTGCACATCTTTGGATTGTGAGGAAACCAGAGCACAAGAAGGAAACCCACGCAGACACGGGAAGAGTATGCAAACTCCACACAGACAGTTGCGTGAGGCTGGAATTGAAGCCGGTTTCCTGGCACTGTGAGGCAGCAGTGCTAACCACTGAGCTACCATGTGTCCCATCACAAAGTTTTGACTGCTGCCTGAGTTAAGAAACATTGGTGCTGACTGAGAACGTTATCCAAGCGTGGGTAACAACAGATTTGAACTATGCTTCAGCATGGGAGGCTCTCATGGACCCAGTTTATTTTATGCAAAAGTAAACCATTGCCTGACAGTTATCTCTGCTCTGGTTTGAAGGTGTCCCAGCACTGAGTCCATCAATGGTAATAGGGAAACCTCCTCTTACTCTGATTAAGACAACTCCTGAGATCAACCCACAAAGTTATAACATGAGCTAAGATGATAAATGCAGGAGGAATGCTCCTGATGGAGTCCTGAACCAGGGCTCACAGTCTAATGACACAAGATAGGTCTGAGATGAGGAGAAATGTCTTCACCTGGAGTACTGAGTCTGTGGAAATCTCGGCTGCAGAAAATATTTTAAGCCAAAACATTGAATGCCTTTGAGAAGGACGTAGATATATAGTTCTAAAGGGATCAAAGAATATTGGGGGAGCAAGTGAGAGCTGAGTTGAATGTGCAATCATGATGACATTGAAAGGAGGAGCAAGTTCAAAGGACCAAATGACCAAACCCTGAGTCTACGTTCAATGTTTCGTAACATTATCCTAATAGCCTTTGATACTTCTATAATTCATCAAGCCTGTGAACCACAAACAGAGTCTTTCTTTTAGTTGAGGCAAGTGAACAAAAACTGCTGATGCCACATAGAACGACAAATAATGCATTGACTTCTCTGAACAATGTCTCGATATAACTAGTTTTAGTAATAAAATGTACAACATTCTCCCTCACAAAAGCAGAAACCTTCCCTGATGCAAATCGATGCAACTTCAATGGTAATGGTCACTTACCAGGGACACCAACCATTGCAAGGATTGTGTAGTATATTTTTGCAATTGATTGCCTGAGAAGATGCATTTTCTCTGCGAATAAAATCCTCCTTCCCTACTCAAACAATCTCTATGACGGAAGGGATGAAATGCTATTTTCCCAGAGTGTTTATACTCAGCAATATCTCCACAGGGATAGCATACTCCTGACATTTATTTTCCAAGTTAGCTTGGTATGACGAAAAGAACAGATTCCAACAGCTGAGGCGATCCCATACGAATATAATATAATTCTCTCTGGCATTAATTTGTAAAACTTCAAAAACCTGAACATGATTTTTTGATTAAAACAATTGGAGTGGCATTAATTCAGTTGGATGTACAATCTGATTCGGGGGAGGGGTGTGGAATAGGTGAGATCACTTGGCTTGGCAAATGGTTTGTGAAGCAGAGCGATAGTAATTCAATTTGCACACCAGCTGAGGTTGCCATGAAGGAGAGTCCTTCTCGACATCTCTGTCCAATAGTTTGTCCTCAACCCACCTTGTAACATAATTTCTTCTCAAACAGCATTACATGAACAACTTTAAACTTCTATCAACAACCTAATCTGCTTGTCTTCACTAGTCTTCTGAACACCCCTGAACATGGTCATCGTTTGATGCACTGATATCGCTATAGCATCCTTTAACCCCAAATAACATTGTCAGCTTCAGTGTAAACCCTAATATTATAAAATCCTATTTCAGAAATCTAAGGACATAAACTCTTAATTTCACACATTGTGTAATATTTGTCTAGTCTCATTTGAGCATCGCTTGCAATATCAACTCCAATACATTAGTGAGCAAATCAAATGTAATGGTTAAGTTTAATTTGTCTTCTGTGTGCTCTCACGATCAAGACAATCATAAACTGTGTCAACCTTCTATTGTGTCAGCCAGGAGGTTCTCATCATATATATTTGGATATGATTAAAATTAATTCTTTTCCAACTCAATTTAACATTCACCGAAACAGATACAATGAGTGGCACACTTTCAGAAGAGAACAAAAATAATGTCACTGAGCATCAGTGGTGGAGCAAGTAGGTGTGTGTTGATATCGTGCCAGCCAAGAGGACTGGGGTAGGGAGAGTGGGGGCTTGTGTCAGGTCTTGGGTGCTAAGGAGACTTTGATCTCAAAGGGGTGGGGCAAGGGGAGACGGGTCAAAATCTGAGGTGGGATGTATTGGTTCCAACTACAAAGTTTGCTGTCAGGCCTGGCGATGGGGATGGGGATGGGGGCAGGCGAAGGGATGTAGACAGCTGTGATGGATGTGACGGGTGTGGGGAAAGTGTGTGTTAGATACTGTGACATGGATGGTTGAGTCCAGAATCTTTGTATTTTGGAACCTGGGGAAGTGGAGCGTGGATTCACTGTATGTGTGGATGTAAAGAGGTCAGAAGTTTGTGCATTTATGAGGGAGTGCAAGGTACATTTGCTTGTCAGTTGAGTCATTAATTTGGCGTTAAAATAGGATTTTAGTAGCTAGACATTTTGAAACTACTTTCTTAATGCCAGTTGTACCCATCGAATTCTTAACCAGATAGCTTTGGAGACTTCAGACATTTCAGCAATTCCTTCAGAGTCTCTTACATTGGGATTTCCAGAGGATAACCGTGCATATAACCCATCTGCCCTTCAGAAGTGGTCCAGAATGGGTCCCTATGTCATCACTTGAAAGAGTTCATCAGTAATCCCGCAGCTCTGTTTTGCAAACAGTTTTTAAAAAAGTATGAATGTGTCAAATTCCACTGAGATTGTCAAAATGAGAAATTTGCTTGACTGTTACTCAGAACAAATGAATTCACTTCGAGCTTTATCAGTAATGGCAAAACAACTGTTTTAATAACATAGCTAAGATTAACAAGAGGAGAACAAAGAAATAAGACATCATCTATTATTCAACAACTTACCTCTCCTCTTCAAATTCCCAAACCACACACACACACACACACACACACGCACACACACACACACACACACACACACACACACACACACACACACACACACACAAAGAAAATTGTGGGATGTTGGCGTCGTTGGCTGGCCAACATTTATTTCCCATCCCTGGTTGCCCCATGAGAAGGTGGCGCTGAGCTGCATTCTTGAACTGCAGCAGTCCTTCTGGTGTAGATTGACACTCAATGCTCATAGGGAAGGTATTACAGCGTTTTGTCCCAACGACAGTGAAGGAATGGCGACATACTTCCAAGTCAGAATCGTGTGTGGCTCTGAGGGGAACTTGAAAGTTCTGGTATTTCCAAGCACATTTAATGCACATGCATTGGACAGAAAATAATGAGGATAAGATAAACAAAGTTCAGGCAATCAACAGTCCATGTGGTTTTAGCTGTGACTGTGGGCCAAGTGCTGGGAGGCAGAAAGAGTGGAGATAGGTTGACACAGACTCGATGCACTGAAATGCTGTATGACTCTTCGAATGCCATTTGCCGTTATCTCAATCAGAAAGACCCAGTTCTTACCTTGTTTTCGAATTATTTCTAATTTTGCTGCTAACATTTATTTCATTTTCCTAAGTGAGGAGGGAGAGATGGATGCTTTGTGTCTGCACACTTTGGACGCTTTCCCTCTGTTGCCACTCTGTCACTTTACTTTTGAGCACGTTGCTGCTGGGCACATTTGAGGGCTGTTGTCAGACAGATATTCTTTAACTCAAAGACTGTTAATGCAACGCAGGTTTGATTTCTCCCACTCACTCATTAAAAAAATAGCATTATATTGCACAGCTCAACATTATGCAGTACCTGTTTTGAAACTGCAAAACTCTCGAGGTATTCTAATTGCAACAGTCTAACTGAAGGGTATGGAACTAACAACTTTTTGTCTTTTGCCCGATTGTAAAGCTCTGCTCGTTTTTCTTATCTTCTGATGGCACAAGAGCACAAGAATTAGGACCAGGAGTGGACCAGTCTGCCCGTCGGGCCTGCTTCACCATTCAACAGGATCGTGTCTGATCTGACATCCCTAGCGTCCACTCTCCTACCCTTTCCCTCGAATCCTTGACTCCCTTAGATGGATAGATCCAGAAAGAGGCAGGTGGTGGAATTTAAAATAGCAAAACCTCGGAGTAAGAGTCTAATGATGACCATGAATCTATGTTGATTGATGGAAAACCCATCTGGTTTCACTAATGTCCTTTAGGGAAGGAAATTACCATCCTTACCTTGTCTGGCCTACACACAGCAAGTGGTTGACTCTTAACTTCCATCTGGGCAACTAGGGTTGGCTTGGCTAGCGACGCCCTCACCCCATGAGTGAATCATAAAAACACGCTATTGATAGTTTATAAATAAACATAAATAACGTTATGTCCGTTTTAACAGTGTCCTCTAGTATGCTCTGCAAGTTTCAGGCCACAGAAGCCAGAGGATTAGGAATCAGTAATCAATTACAGTTATGCTCGTCGCTTGTATTCTGGCCAGTCCACATTATTCACTCGTCCCTAAATCCGCACCAGGAGCCTGTCATCGTCCTCTTGCTGTTTATCTTGTAATATGAGGAGAAATATCAAACGTCTGGGTTGAATGGTACCCAACATCCCATCACACCCTGGAGACAGAACGTAGAGGGACAATATCATTGTGTTGCTAACCTGTTAACTCTTGAAAGCAACGGGAGATGTGTAGATTAGGGAGATGTGCACATTAGTTCATAACGTGGTTAATGCCAAGGGTCACACTTCCAAAGGAGCAGTGTGGTCACCAAACACAAACACGAGATTAAGTAACTATTTTGGCCTGATTATTTTATGATAAATTATGCTGAAGTCGACTTTTACATGTGTTTCAACAACATCTGGTTACTCTCTGGAGCACTGAGTCCAGTTCTGGTTATGAAGCTGGAGAGGGTTCAGAAGAGATTTACCAGGCTATTATGGGAATGGAGGGTTGAGTTACAAGGGGAGGCTGGATAGGATGGGGCTTTTTACATTGAAAGTTGAGGGGGTGACCTTAGAAAGGTTTCTCAAGCCATGAAAGGTATAGATTAGGTGAATAGTCGCTGTCTTTTCCTTGGAGTGGGGGATTTCAAGACCACAGGGCATATTTTTAAGGCGAGAGGAGGGAGATTTTAAAAAGTCATGGGCAATGTTATTACATGCAGAGTGCAGTCACCGTGTGGAGAGGTGGCAATGCCCGGGTTCAAGCCCCATCTGCTCCAGGTTCACATGTCATAACATCTCTGAACAGGCTGGTGCGAAAAGTTGATTAAAAAAGAGAGAATGGAGTTATGGTGGTGAGAAGACTGATCTGTTGCCCTGTGAGAAACCACGGAATGGAGCAAGTTAAAAAATAAAGCTTGGGTTGGGATGGAGAGAGTGGCAGGTGAAATGCAGATCATTGCATGATTGTAGTTGCCTAAATAGGAGCAGAATTAGGCCATTCAGCCCACCGAGAGAGAGGGAAATGAGTGTGTGTGTGTGTGTGTGAGAGAGAGGTAAATGGGTGCGTGTGTGTGTGAGAGAGAGGGAAATGGGTGCGTGTGTGTGTGAGCGAGCGGGAAATGGGTGTGTGTGTGTGAGAGAGAGATGGAAATGGGTGTGTGTGTGTGTGAGAAGGAAATGGGTGCGTGTGTGAGAGGGAAATGGGTGTGTGTGTCTGGGCGGGGATGTGTTTGTGTGAGGGAAATGGATGTGTGTGGGTGGGGGTGTGTGTGTGAGAGAGAGGGAAATGTGTGTGTGTGCGTGTTTTTGAGAGAGGGAAATGGGTGCGTGTGTGCGTGTGAGAGAGGGAAATGGGTGTGTGTGTGTGTGTGAGAGAGAGAGAGGGAAATGGGTGTGTGTGTGTAAGAGAGAGAGGGAAATGGGTGTGTGTGTGAGAGAGAGGGAAATGGGTGTGTGTGAGAGAGAGGGAAATGGGTGTGTGTGAGAGAGAGAGGGAAATGGGAGGGTGTGTGTGTATGAGAGAGAGAGGGAAATGGGTGTGTGTGTGTGTGAGAGAGAGGGAAATGTGTGTGTGTGTGAGAGAGAGAGGGAAATGGGTGTGTGTGTGAGAGAGAGAGGGAAATGGGTGTGTGTGAGAGAGAGAGAGAGGGAAATGGGTGTGTGTGAGTGTGTGAGAGGGAAATGGGTGTGTGTGTGAGAGAGGGAAATGGGTGTGTGTGTGAGAGAGAGAGAGGGAAATGGGTGTGTGTGTGTGGGCTGGTGTGTGTGTTTTAGGGAAATGGGTATGTGTGCATTTGTGTGTGTGGGCGGGGATGTGTGTGTGTGAGGGAAATGGGTGTGTGTGTGTGTGGGCGGATGTGTATGTGTGTCAGGGAAATGGGTGTGTGTGTGTAATTTTGTGTGGGGGAAATGAGTGTGCCTGGGCGGGGGTATGTGTGTGAGAGTGTGTGGGGGGAAATGGGTGTGTGCGTGTGTGAGGGAAATGGGTGTGAGTGGGCGGGGTGTGTGTGTGAGGGAAATGGGTGTGAGTGGGCGGGGTGTGTGTGTGAGGGAAATGGGTGTGAGTGGGCAGGGGTATGTGTGTGTGAGGGAAATGAGTGTGTATGGGCGGGGGTATGTGTGTGAGAGTGTGTGGGGGGAAATGGGTGTGTGCGTGTGTGAGGGAAATGGGTGTGAGTGGGCGGGGGTATGTGTGCGTGAGGGAAATAGGTGTGTGTGTGGGGGGAATGGGGGTGTGTGGGCGGGGGTGTGGGTGTGTGAGAGGTAAATGGGTGCATCTGGGAGGGGGTGTGTGTGAGGAAAATGTGTGTGTGTGGGCAGTGGTGTGTGTGTGGGAAATGGAGGTGTATATGGGCGGGGTGTGTATGTGTGTGGGAAATGGGTGTGTGTGTGGGCCGGTGTGTGGGAAATGGGGGTGTATGTGGGCGGGTGTGTGTGTGTGTGTGTGTGTGTGTGTGTGTGTGTGTGTGGACGTATGTGTGTGTCTGTAAAGAATGGATGTGTCTGTGAGGGAAATGGGTGTGTGTGGATGTGTGTGTGTGTGGACGTATGTGTGTGTCTGTAAAGAATGGGTGTGTCTGTGAGGGAAATGGGTGTGTGTGTGTGGGAAATGGGGGTGTGTGTGGGCAGGTGTGTGGGTGTTTGTGTGTGTGTGCATGTGGGAAATGGGTGTATGTGTGGGCGGGGTGTGTGTGTGTGGGAAATGGGTGTGTGTGGGAAATCGGGATGAGTGTGGATGGGTGGGTGGGAAGTGGGGGTGTGTGTGAGGGAAATGGGTGTGTGTGCGTGGGGTGTGTGTGGGAAATGAGGGTATGGGTGGGTGGGTGGGAAATGGGTGTGTGTGGGCGGTGGTGTGTGTGAGGGAAACGGGTGTGTGTGGGCGGGGGTGTGTGTGTGTGGGCGGGGGTGTGTGTGTCTGGGCGGTGGTGTTTGTGGGCGGCGCTGGGTGTTGTGCATGGGGGGTGTGTGTCTGGGAAATGTTTGTGGTGAGGTATGTGTGAGTGAGACAGGAAGGCTGGGTTGGCAGAGGGAGACATGGTGCCCGTCACTCTGCAGAGATTCTTGCCCAGTTGCTGACTGAGCTGTGTCTGGAACTAACGGTGCCCTCTCTCTGCCTCCCACTCTCTGTCTCTTGCCACCCTCTTTTCTCTCTGCCCCTTTCTCTGTCTCACTCTCTCCACTTCCCTCTTTCTGCCTCTCTCTCTCTCCCCCACTCCTCTCTTTTTCTGTCTGTCTCCCCTTCTCTCTCCACCCCCAATTTCTCTGTCTCTCTTATGTTCCTCCGTCATCACTGCCTTTCTGTCTCTGTGTGTGTGTTTGTCTCTCTCTCTCTGTCTCCACCCTCAATTACTCACTCTGTCTTTCCGTCCCTCTCTCTCGCTCTGTGTATGTCTCTCTCTCTCTCCCTCTCTGTGTCTCTCTGTCTCTGTCTCTCTCTGTCTCTCCATCTGTGTCTCTCTCTCTTTCTCTGTCTCTCTCTGTCTCTCCATCTGTGTCTCTCTGTCTATCCATCTGTGTGTCTGTGTCTGTCTCTGTCTCTCTCGCTCTGTCTCTCTCTCTCTCGCTCTGTCTCGCTCTGTCTCTCGCTCTGTCTCTGCCAGTCTCTGTCTCTCCATCTGTGTCTCTCTATCTCTCCATCTATGTGTCTATCTCTGTCTCTCTCTCTCATTCTGTCTCTCTCTGTCTCTCTGTCTCTCTCTCTCTCTCTGTCTATCTCTCTCGCTCTGTCTCTCTCTGTCTCTCTGTCACTCAATCTCTCTCTGCCTCTCTCTCTGTCTCTCACTCTGTCTCTCTCTGTGTCTCTCTGTCTCTCTGTCTCTCTCTCTCTCTCTCTCTCACTCTCACTCTGCCTGTGTCTCTCTGTCGCCCACTCACCCAGGTCACAGCCACCAACTATTCCATATCTGTGCCATTGTGGGTACCCACTTTCAGCTGGAGGCCATAGTCCTGGATATGTCAGGCCGTCACACCTGGCTGCTCGCCCACACGCCGCTCCCATCCCTGGGGGGCACCCTGGGGGTGGTGCTGTTCTCTGTCATCCTCAACTGCCTGGTCATTGGCGCCTTCGTCCTGCACTTGCTCTGGGCTCCACAATCCTCCCCGTTTCTGCAGAGCCATGTCCTCGGTCGCTTCAAGCAGAATTGGGAGTGACACGCCTCGTATTCGCACCACCCCCATCCCACGCTGCCCTCACCCCTACCTGCTTCTGCCAACTCAGACCCTGTCCACCATTCCTGGCGTCATGCCTCCCCACCGGCATTGATGGGATTCGATCCTTCTCTGACAAAGCTAGCGCACCCTCTCCCCCACCCCCCCCAGACAATTTGTTGGGCTTCCTCCTTCCTCTGGGCTTTTGCCCTCCCACTGGCACTGCCCTTACCCCAGCCCTCCTGCTCCCTTGGGCATTGAGCGATAGTGGAATGCCCACCTGGAGCACTGGACGAGGGGACTGTGGGATGCCTGCGGTGATGGAAGGGCTGGCACAGGCCCTTGGGGGCAGAACGGTATCTATAAGTTAGTCGCACACTCTCTCGCCACTTATCGCTCCCTCCACCCCCACCCCCCCCAAAGTCGCCACTTCAAAAACCCACTGAGGCAATTCTCGGCCCTCGTTTAACATGATCGCCAACTGACCAGCGGCTGGGACGACGTGTCCATGGCTCTGGGTAAGGAGGACAAAGAGAGCCGGTCAACAGCTGCAATTTCCTGTCACCTTGCTGCCCCCTCAGCCCCCACCCGCGTCAGGGAGAGGAATCCACCAGGCACCACCAACCTCCCTCTGAGGTGCCCCCTAGCGGTGGGTGAGGCGTGGCACACCGGGATGGAAAGTGATGCCACAAGTTGGGTGCACAGGGCACCTGTGTGCTTTTCTGACTGGGGTGCTCCCCACTTAATAACGCACAGAACTATCTTCTACTTACTGCACTCTCTAATGCCATTAAACTGCGTATCTGAAAGTTTTTCTGGAGCGGTTAAACTCCGGCTCGCTTTTGAACGCAATATTTGTAGGGATTGCCTGATTGAATGTTGTATCCAACCCAGTTCCTTATATTGTGTTAACCTAAGGATTAAGGGCTGACTGTCTCGTCAGGGTATAATGGAGTGACTGGCAGATGGTGAAAAGAGGCACGGTTTAAGCATCTTCAGGGCACCTAACCTTGGAC
This sequence comes from Chiloscyllium punctatum, assembly GCF_047496795.1. Lineage (NCBI taxonomy): Eukaryota > Metazoa > Chordata > Chondrichthyes > Orectolobiformes > Hemiscylliidae > Chiloscyllium > Chiloscyllium punctatum. The sequence continues at coordinate 12,047,205 of NC_092766.1, forward strand.
TGTCTTCTGGAAGAACAGGAAGAGGTTACCACAGTCTGGCATGACCTGGAAAATATCTTGTGCCAACAAGTGGCAAATAGCATCTGCGCCTCGCAGTTGCCCTGAAATGATCATCTCCAACAAGCCATCGTCCCTTGACACTCAATGGTATCACCACCACTGAATGCCCAAATGTTTCGTCACCTCCAGGGCACCTAACCTTGGACTGTCTTCCAGAAAAACAGGAAGAGGTTACCACAATCGATTGAAGGTTGGCTGGCTCAGAAAGCAACAGAAAGTGCAAATTGCCCAATTTGTTGTGGGTAGGGATGTGTGCCACAGGCTTTGAACTTGTTCAAATGTCTAGGCCCCAGTTTGGTACTTGTTGGCAACAAGGGAGAGAGAGAGAGAATGGTTAAGTGGGCAAAGGTGAGGTAAGCGGAGTAGCGTGTTGGGGGAAATGTGAACTCGGCTGGAAGAATTCTTTAACTAGAAGGGACTTATCAAAACGATGAGAGGTTTGCAAGAGAGCTGGGTAGTCAAGTGCATGACTTATGAGGGAAGCTAATCTAATGTGGTTTATTGAAAGGGGAAAACCAATGGGGTTAGGCTTCACTTTATACAGATGAGACATCATCTGACGCACCGAATTGGCTTCCTTATTTAAGAAAATCTGTAAGGTAGTTCAGAGAACATTCACCTGACTGATACCAGGGATGGGCAGCTTGTCTTATGACAACAGATTGGATAAACTCGCCTTGTATCCCCTGGTGTTCATGTCTTGAATTCCATTTGCCAGGTCATGCACATACGCCACAACAACACTGTAAGCCGCTAGGGGCTCACTGAAATCCGCCATCTTTTCCCGAAAAAATCTGTCCACCATTACCAAACAGAAATCACCGGAGGAAGTGAAAAAGGCGTTTGGTATGCTCACCTCCCACAGGCGGCATGGTGGCTCAGTGGTTAGCATGGCTGCCTCACAGCGCTAGGGACCTGGGTTCGATCCCAACCTTGTGTGACTATCTGTGTGGAGTTTGTACATTCACCTCTCCCCCCCCACCCGTGTCTGCGTGGGTTTCCTCCGGGTGCTCCGGTTTCCTCCCACAATCCAAAGATGTGCAGGGCAGGTGAATTGGCCGTGCTAAATTGCCCGTAGTGTTAGGTGCATTAGTCAGGGGTAAATATAGGATGGGGAATGGGTCTGTGTGGGCTACTCTTTGGAGGGTCAGTATGGATTTGTTGGGCTGAAGGGCCTGTTTCCATGCTGAAGGAACCTTCGGCTCAGAGATGGAGCTGGAAGCCAGGCTGCAAACATGTAGGGGTGGCATGGTGGCTCAATGGTTAGCACTGCTGCCTCACAGCACCAGGGTCCCAGGTTCAATTCTAGCTGCTGGTGACTGTCTGTGTGGAGTTTGCACATTCTCCCTGTGTCTGTGTGGGTTTCCTCTCACAGTCCAACGTTTTGTAGGTCAGGTGAATTGGCCGTGCTGACTTGCCCATAATGTACCTAACACTATGGTGTGTATACATTAGTCAGAGGGAAATGGGTCCAGGTGGGTTATTCTTCGAAGGGTTGGTGTGGACTTGTTGGGCCGAAGGGGCTCTCTTCCTGATAAAGGCCTTTTGCCCAGAACACCGATTTTCCTGCTCCTCGGATGCTGCCTGACCTGCTGTGCTTTTCCAGCACCAGTCTAATCTAGACACTGGTTTCCAGCATTTGCAGTCCTTGTTTTTACCTTGTTGGGGCGAAGGGCCTGTTTCCACACCGTAGGGAATCTAATATAATGGATAAAGATCAGCTTGGGTGAATCAATAAGCTAAAATGGAGACTATTAGTGGCTGACTATAGATTTTTTTTCTGGTATCAGCTCACGCGGTGACCAAGCTTGATGTTTGGGGAGGTTGGGGTAAAGATTTCAGAGAAAGCACTCAAGCCCTGGAATTATTGAACTCGAGATTGAGCCCAGAAGGCTGCCAAGTGGAAAATGAGTTGCTGGTCGTCCAATTTGCACTGAGCTTCCCTGGAGCGCTGTAAGTAGGCCTAAGTTAGCGATGTTGGCCAGTGATAGGTAACAGGGTCATTGTGTTTCAGACAGAGTGCAGGTGTTCTGCAACGCAACACCCAAACTACGTTTTGTCTCCCTAATGTAGAGGAGACCACATTGTGAGCAGTGAATACAGTACATTGGACTGCTGGTACAGCTGGAAAGTATGTTCGAGAGGGTTGAAAAGTGAAGGTGGAGGAAGTAAACAGGTCGATATTAACACCTCCTGCAGTGACTTGGGAAGGTGGTGTGGGCAGTGGAGGAACAGTGGACCAAGATGTAGAGGAACCAGTAACTTGTGGAAGGCTGAGAAGGGCAGGGGTTACTTGTCTGGTGGTGCCATCCAATTGCAATTACACTGTTACCACTGCAATCGTTCACTGGATTCAGCCATTGCAGCATCTTGGTCTTTTCAAAAGAAACTCGAATTGACATTCAATGAAATTTGCAGTTTGTGATTGGCAACTTTTTCCTTCGTTTCCAAGATGGAAGAAGATTTGCTGGAATACAGTTTGTGTTTTAACGTAAACAGTTGAGAAAAACCCCCCAAAACTTGGCTTGTTGTGCCCATTCCACTGGTATACCATCTGCAAAGGTTGGTGGCTCCAGACCATCCTGCGGTAGCGCCACCAGCAGGCTCGGAGGACTAAACCTGGAAACTGCATCTTACTCAACACCGCCACCTAATGGTGAGGATGAGGATGTACACCAGTCACAGCGCCACCCCGCGGCGGGTTGAAGATCTACATGTCTGAGAGTGTATGTGTGTAAGAGAGAGAGAGAGAGTGTGTGTGTAGATGTTCATGAGAGAAAATACATGTGACTGAGACAGAATGTGTGTCAGTGTATGTGAGAGAGATGGTAGCATGCATGAGAAAATAGGTGAGTGTGGAAGAGATTGCCGATGAAAGAATGATTTGGAGATGCCGTGTAGGACTGTGGTGTACAAAGTTTAAAATCACACAACACCAGGATATAGTCCAATAGGTTTAATTGGAAGCACTAGCTTTCGGAGTGACGCTCGTTCATCAGGTGGTTGTGGAGTACACAATTATAAGGCACAGAATTTATAGCAAAGGTTTACAATGTGATGTAACTGAAATTATACATTGAAAAATACCTTGATTGTCTGTTGAATCTTTCATCTGTTCGAATACCATGATGGTTTCACTTCTTTCATGTGTAAATCACAAAACCTTTTTAAAAAGTTGCTGTAACAATGGGGCATTAGCTAGACAATATGTTGAAGGTGTTAGCCACCCCCCCCCACCCCCCCCATGTTCTCTGTCTATGCCATGATGTTTAGATTGATTCTAATCTAAAATGTGAGAAAACAGAGTTTTACATGAATTCATGCAGTTTTTGAGCAGAGTACAATGTAAGTCTGCAAAGACACACACACAGGCTCTCCTATACACACACATACACATGGGCACACATATACACAGACACACCCTTACAGACACACACACACCCACACTTACACAGCCATCCTCTCAGAGACTTAGACCAGTCTACACTCATGCACACACATATACACTCTCTCTCACAGACACTCACAGCCCCCTACCCCAGACATGCACACACAGACAAAGACCCACATATATTTTTGTGGGGTGAATTTGTACTTGCAGAGTTACATTGCACTTTGCTCAAAAACTGTATGATTTCATGAAAACTCTGAGCGCAAAAACTGCATGGATTCGTGTAAAACTCTGTTTTCTCACTTTTTAGATTAGAATCAATCTAAACATCGTGGCATAGACAGAGAACACAGGGGGGCCAACACCTTCAACATATTGTCTAGCTAATGCCCATTGTTACACCAACTTTTTATAAAGGTTTTGTGATTTACACAGGAAAGAAGTGAAACCATCATGGTATTCGAACAGATGAAAGCTTCAACAGACAATCAAGTTATTTTTCAATGTGTAATTTCTGTTACATCACACTGTAAACATTTGCTATAAATTCTGTACCTGAGAATTGTGTCCTCCACTATCACCTGATGAAGGAGCAGTGCTCCGAAAGCTAGCTCCAATTAAACCTGTTGGACTATAATCTGGCGTTGTGTGATTTTTATCGATGAAAGAAAGAATTTATGAGTAAGGCCTGTGTGTATCAATAACCATGTGAGAATGTGTAAGTGTGTGTTTGAGTGTGTGTATATATGTGTGAGTGAGTGTGCATTACTGTGTGTAAGTGTGACAGCATTGATTATAAAGTCATAGAGCATGGAAACAGATCCTTCAGTACAACCAGTCCACGCCAAGCATAATCCCAAAGTAAACTGGTCCCACCGGCTTGCACTTGGCCCATATCCCTCCAAACCTTTCCTATTCATGTACTTATCCAAATATCTTTTAAACATTCTAACTGTACCCACATTCACCACTACCTCTGGAAGTTCATTCCACAAGCAAACTTCTGAATGTACAAAAATAAATGTCTTCTTAAAATCTTTCTTCTCTTATCTTAAAAGTAAGACCCCAGTCTTGAGATCCCTCCTCCTAAGTAAGGGACATCTACTATTCACCTTATTTATACCCTTATGACTTTATAAACCCCTACGACATCATCTCTCAATGTTCTACCTTACAGTGAAAAATGCCCCACTCTCCAGTCACAGCGACTTCCCAGTGAATCTCTTCTGGACACTCTCCAACTTAATAATATCTTTCCCATAACAGTGAGACCAGAACTGGATGCAGTACTCCAGAAGAGTTCTCACCAATGTCCTGTACAACATCAACAGGACGTCCCAACTCCTATACTCAAAGATCTGAAGTAATGAAGGCAAGTGTGCTACATGTGACACAAACTTTGAAGAATCATGTCCCGAACCCCTCAGTCTATCTGTTCTACAACACTACCCAGGGCCCTAATATTAATTGCATAACCCTTCCTCTTGTTTGTTTACTGAAATGCAATTTATCAAAATTAAACTTCATTTCCACTCCTCAGCCCATTGGTCCAATTGATCAAGATCGTGTAATCTTAGATAAACCTCATCACTGTTCACTCTACCACCAATCTTGGTCTCATTTGCAAACTTACCAACCATGTCTTCTATATTCTCATCTAAATCATTTAAAGAAATGACAAACACAAAATGGACCCAGCACAGGTCTCTGTGGAACTCTGTTGGTCAGAGGCCTCCAATCTGAAAAACAACTCTCCTTCACAACTCTCTGTCTCCTGCCATCAAGCCAATTTTGTATCCAATTGGCTAGCTCACTCTGAATCCCATTTGACTTTATGAACTTTACTAATTAGTCTACCATGTGGAATATCATCAAAGGCTTTACTAAAGTCCACGTAGACAATGTCTACCGCTCTGCCTCATCAATCTTCTTAACTTCCTCAAACAACTCAAACAAGTTTGTGAGATGCAATTTCCCTTGCAGAAAACCAAGCTGACTATCCCTAATCAATCCTTGCCCCTCCAAATGCATATAAATCTATTCTTTAAAATGGCGGTGCTCGCACCCGACATAGTGCACTAGTTGGAGGATGCTCAGGTGTGGAGTCTGTGTATATATTGGGTGTGGGCACTTGCACTCCCCTTTTGATTCTCTCAAAAAACTTCTCCTCTGGATTTGGTTGCACTTCAGTCCCATCTTTGGGCACCCGGTGCAGAGCGGGAAGGGTCGGACCTGCTCGTGGGCCTGGGGGCTCCTGGGCCTGGCCAAACTGGCCGTAAACAAGTCCAGGCAGAGGGCGGTGGAGAGGGTCGTTGGGGCTGACTGCCTGCCCCTCTTCCGCGGTCACATCAGAGCCTGGGTGTCTCTGGAGGAGGAGCATGCGGTGTCCACCAACACCCTGGAGTCGTTCAGGGAGAGGTGGGCGCCACAGGGAGTGGAGTGTATTATTTCCCCCTCCATCTCTATGTTGATTTAATCCCTACCCTCCCCTTCACTGTTTGATCACCCAGCATTGCCCTCTGCGACTTGCGTGTATCCTTTCTTCCAAGAGGTGATGCACAAATAAAGATTTACACACTTGTCTTTTACCGTGTCTGACACCTGCACACTCACGACCTGAGTGCGGGGGAAAAATAAGCACTACAGCTGTCAGACAGTAGTAAGAAAAAAAGAAATAAAAATCAAATCTTTCAGCATCGCTTTCAACAATTTACACGGCACTGAAGTCAGAATCATGTTGAAATTTAAAAGCATGTTTATTATATTGAGTTATTTAACAGATTGTCAATATCGACACATTTATAAAACTTTTTTAGAGGTATGCAAAATGACCTCAACCTTTATCAATGCATTTGCCAGTTCATTTTTTAACAAAATGAGCCTGTGTCTGTGCGGATCCCACTGTTCGTTGAACAGATTTAATTGGAAGCACTAGCTTTTGGAGCGCTGCTCCTGCATCAGGTGAAGGAGCAGGACCCCGAAGGCTAGTGCTGTTGGACTATAACCTGGTGTTGTGTGATTTTTAACTTTACACAGCCCCAGTCCAACATCGGTATCCCCAAAGCATGACTGTTGGTTGATGGAAGCTGTGAGATGCTTCACTCCCTCTTATGAAATCTTTCATGCCATTTCCCCATTCTAACACGAGAGGGTGGCATTGTACCACTTTCATTAAGATGGGTGTTGGACTGGGGTGGACCAAGTGCTCCCAAATAAACCTGTTGGGCGATGACCTGTTGCGGCGTGACGGTTCCCCCCCCCCTACTTTAATCAAGGCAGAGGCTTTGAACTTTATTCCTTCCCCTCTACAGCAATGTAAAAGCTCTCCTGCTGTAGCAGCCTGAGCTAACTTTCAACGGAAGAGCCACATGAACATGTTTTGAGTTGATGCAACGTTGACCACACATTGCACTTCTGTACGATATGGGAACAGAACGAACTGGAGCTACTCAACAGATGTGGCAGCATTTGTGGGGAGAGAAACTGAGTTAACGTTTCGAGTCTGGTATGATTTTGTGCGGGAGATATGGGATCGAATCCCATTACAGCAGGTGTGGATTCAGTTTTTAAAAAATCACTGGATTTTTAAAATTGGGGACCACGTTTGTCATTATAAAAAAACCCTGCTGATGTCTTTTAGCTAAAAAATAACAGGTTATAGTCCAACAGGTTTATTTGGAAGTATTCCCTCAATATCCTTTAGGGAAGGAAATCTACCTACATTCGATTCCAGACCCACAGCAATGGGGTCCAAGATTAGAGTGGTGCTGGAAAAGCACAGCAGGTCAGACAGCATCCGAGGAGCAGGAAGAGCTTCCAGATGAAGGGCCTTTGCCCGAAACGTCGATTTTCCTGCTTCTCGGATGCTGCCTGATACTGTGCTTCTCTAGCACCACTCTAACCTTGACTCTAATCTATTGCATCTACAGTACCCATTTCCACCCACAGCAATGGGGTTTGCTCTTAATTGGGAAATTGGGAATGGGCAATGGAAACCGGCCCAGCCAGCGATAACCACATCCCACTGAAGAATTATAAACAAGGGACCGAGCTCTGGAGCTTCCTTCTTCCCAGAGAATAATTTATTTTATTTACACATGCATTTTGCAAAAGCAACTGCAGTTAGAGGACCTGCTGGGAAAATAAAAGACTGAAATAGGTTGATAGTAACTCAAAGGAGAAAATCTGTCTTGTTGTGTCCTTAATGATTGCTTTGAGTATTAAACCAACAATACTTCAATCTCTGACCTCAAAAGGTCTCCGTGAGACACTAGTAAAGGTGAAAGGAGAGCTTTAGTGCTTGCTGGAAGTTTCATGGGCTCCAGGCTGATTTCCACAGGGCTGTGGCTTCCATTGCAAATCCTGACCCCCACCCGGATAGAATCCCAGATTTTCATCGGCGCCCTCCCTTTTTTTTCCTCTTCTCCAGTGCAGCAAATTCCAAGGAGGCATACAGAGGCCCACCGGGAGTCTGGGGAAAAAGGTCAAGATGCAAAGTGGTTACAACACAGGACCAATGATCCCACCTTGTCATTGAGTTTCAGCGAATGTCAGAGCATTCGGCCCGTCATTCCACTGCCAGTTCTGTCCAGTGACTATGCCCTCAGCACTAACCCTATGACAGTGGAGAGCTCTCCCAGCGCTGGTCATCTGATGGTGCCTGCGCCCTCAGCACTAACCGTCCAACAGTGATGTCTCCCTCAGCACTGACCCTTCGACAGCATTCCCTCCTTCAGTGCTGACCCTCCGACAGCATCCCCTCCCTCAGCACTGACCATCCAACAGTGCTGTCTCCCTTTGCACTGACCCTCCAACAGCATCCCCTCCCTCAGCACTGACCGTCCAACAGTGCTGTTTCCCTTAGCACTGACCCTCCGACAGCATCCCCCTCCCTCAGCACTGACCGTCCAACAGTGCTGTCTCCCTTAGCACTGACCCTCTGATAGTGTCCTCTCCTCAGCAATGACCCTCTGACAGTGTCCTCTCCTCAGCACTGATCGTCCAATAGTGCAGAGTCTTCTCAGTGCTGGTCCTCCGACAGCATCCCAACCCTCAGCACTGAGCCTCCGACAGTGCCTGCCCCCTCAGCACTGACCATCTGAGTGCCCACTTCCTGAGCATTGACCCTACGAAAGTGCCCACTGCCCCACCACTGACTCTTTGACAGTTCCTGCACCCTCAGCACTGACAATCTGACAGTGTCCACTCCCTCAGCACTGACCCTCTGACAGTGCCCATTTCCTCTGACAGAGCCCACTCCCTCAGCACTGACCCTCTGCCAGTACCCACTCCATCAGCACTGACCCTCTGACAGTGCCCATTTCCTCAGCACTGACCCTCTGACAGAGCCCACTCCCTCAGCACTGACCCTCTGCAGTGCCCATTCCCTCAGCGCTGCCCCTGTGACAGTGTGGCACTGTGAGGAGTGGAGAGGGAGGTTGAGCTCCAGGAGACACCCTCAGTCATAGCTCTGTGAAACTGCCAGAATTCTCAGTCTTCATTTTAAACCTCAATATTAACCAACATAGTTGGATGGAGGATGCTGTGTGGTCAGTCCCAGTGCAGAGTTAAAATGGTGACAGAGCAACAATGAGCTGGGAGTGGGACACAGACATTTGGAAATCCCCAGTCAACTCTGAGAGAGGCATCCTCTCCCAATCAGTAACCCCTCCTCTTACTTATCAGATACAGATAAGGCTAATGGAGTTATTTTGATTCCAGTTTCAGGGAGCTGTGAGATTTGTTAGTTATTCAGTTCCAGACTGGCCTGGTGTCATTTGGTTGAAATCTCCAACAGATTTTGAACTGATTATCCTCAACCATCTCACGCTTGTGAATCGGGACAATGCTTAGAATCAACTCACCTGGACTCCGTCTGGATGTGCCCGCCTTGCCTCTGTTTGGTGGCTCTTTCCTGTATGTTAATGGGTCAGATGTGAAAGGTAAATTAATCCCAGTCTGGGAAATCGAGGGCTAAATCGAGACAAAGTGTGCGCCAGTGATTTGTCAATGTACCAATGCCTCAGTGCACCCATGTCGATTAACTCACTCAATTATAGTTGCAAATTCCTAACGCCCTCACAGTATGGAAACAGACCCTTCAGTCTAACCAGTCCCTGCTGAACATAATCCCAAACTAAACTAGTCCCATCTGCCTGTGCACTTGGCCCATATCTCTCCAAACATTTCCTATCCATGTCCTTACCTATTATTTACTATCCATACGACTTAACTCTGTGACCTGCCTGCATTGCTCACAAGACAAAGCTTTTCACGTGATAATAAATTCAATCCAATTTAATTCACTGCCTCTGGAAGTTCATTCCATACACGAACCGCTGTCTGTGTCAAAAAAAACAATTTCCTCTCATGCCTTTTTAAAATCTTTTTCCTCTTACCTTGAAAATGTGCCCCCTAGTCTTGAAACCCCCACTCTAGGGAAAAGACACCCGTCATTCACCTTATCTCGGTCCCTCATGATCTTACAAACCTCTATAAAGACATCTCTCAACTTCCTACACTCCAGTGAGAAAGCTCCCAGCTTATCCAACCTTTCCTTACAATCCGCCAGTCCCGGCAGCAGTCTGGTAAATCTCTTCTGAACCCTCTCCCAGTTTAATAATATCCTTCCTATGACAGGACAACCAGAACTGGACCCAGTACTCCAGATGAGGCCTCACCAATGTCCTGTACAACCTCAACATGATGTTCCAACCTCTATACTCAAAGATCAGCGCAATGAAGGCAAGTGTGCTAAACGCCTTCTTAACCAGCCTGTCAACATGTGACACAAACTTCAAAGAATTATGTGTTTGCACCCCTCGGCATCTCTGCTATACAACACTATCCAAGGCCTTACATTTAATTGTATAATCCTGCCCCTGTTTGTTTTACCAAAATGCAATACCAGACATTTATCCAAATTAAACTCCATCTTCCACTCCTCAGCACACTGATCCAATTGATCAAGAACTCTTTGTCATTTTCAATAACTTTCTTCACTGTCCACTATGCCACCAATCTTGGTGTCAACTGCAAACTTCCTAACCATGCTTCCTATATTATCATCTAAATCATTTTTATAAATGACAAACAGAAGTGGACCCAGTACCAATCCCCGTGGAACACTGCAGGTCATAGTCCTTCACTCTGAACAACAAATCTCCATCATTCCTCTCTGTCTCCTGCTGTCAAGCCAATTTTGTACTCCATTGGCAAGCTCACCCTGAATCCTATGCAATCTAACTTCACTAATTAATGCACCAAACAGAACTGTGTCAAACACTTCAGTAACATTGAAGTAAACCACATCTATCGCTCTGCCCTCATCAATCTTCTTGATCACTTGTCACAAACCTGGTTTTGTTTTTTGAATCGTTGTTCCTTTTCTCAAGGATGCTATGTCCTTGTTTTTTTTTCCTCCCCAGATGAGTAATAAGCTGCTGTTCTTTGTGTTTCATTGTGTAATTTTGTGAAAAAATGTTTGTCTGTTTTTAACCTGGTAGTTAACCTCGCTAGCTTATGCTGGGTAATTTTCACTGTACACTTAATGAATCAAATTGCAAAGTTATGGTCTGGGCTCCTTGCTTAAGAATGTTTTGAGTGGTTTGGCCTAGTCTATAAAACACTTCCTCAAAAACTGAATCAAGTTTACGGGATACAATTTCCCTAGAACAAAACTCTGGCTAGTATTCATAAATGCATAATTTCAGGATCACCTCCAACAATTTACCCACCGCTGTCAAATTCACAGGTCCTCATACCTCTTCGTAAACAAAGGCAGAGCATTAGCCAGCCTCCAGTCATTCGGCACCTCAAGCGTATTTATAGATGACATAAATATTTCTGTAAGTGTCCCCGCTATTTCCTCAATAACTTCCCTCAAAGTCCTGGGATACTCTTGATCAGGTCCCAGAGACTTATCCACCTTTATATTTTCTAAGGTCTCTAACACTCCTTCTTCTATGATGTGACGTAGTTTCAACACACCAATATTTATTTCTCTAGCCTCCATTTCTTTCTCTACAGTGAAAAACTGACTTGAAATATTCATTTAATATTGCTCCCTTCATAGAAACCCTACACAATGGAAAAAGACCCTTCAGCCCAACAAGTCCACAATGACCCTCAAGAGTCTCCCACCTAGACCCATTCCCCTAACTTATCACTCGACATTTACCCTGACTGATCTTCCTAACCCATACATCCCTGAACACTACGGGCAATTTAGCATAGCCAATTCACCTAACTTACACATCTTTGGACTGTGGGAAGAAACTGGAGCATCCAGAGACAATCCACGCAGACACGGGGAGAACGTACAAACTCCACACTGACAGTCACCCGAGGGTAGAGTTGAACGGGTCGCTGGTGTCGTGAGGCAGCAGTGTTAATCACTGAGCCACCGTGCCACCCCAAAGCGTACGCTCACACAGGGACTCTTGAGGTGCAAGAGAAAGATGCCCTCTTTGATCTTTTATGCGTCTACTCTATAGAAATATCTGCTGAAAACAGTGCATCCCCTCATATTCAACAATATCTTCTCAATACAGTAATCTAACTTCAATACTCCAACATTCTCTCAACTCAGCAATATCCCCCAACTACTCCAATATTCCCTCAACGCAGCAATATTCTTTCAAAACACCACTATTCCCTCAAAACTCCAATATACCCTGAATTCTCAAATATTCCCTCCACACAGCAATGTTCCCTGAATATCCCGATAGTCTCTCATTCCACCAATACTGTCTTAACACTCCAATGGTCCCTCGCTATAACAGTATCTCCTCAGTCCATCAATATTCTCAAAATACTCCAACATTTTGTCAATGCACCAATATTCCATCAAGAAAACATTATTTCCCCAAAACTCCAACATTCCCTCAGTCCTCCAATATTCTCTCGATACCTCAACGTTGCCTCAATACTCTAATATTTTCTCAATAGACCAATACTCCAGTATCCCCTCAATATGTGAATATTCTCTTAATGTCCCAATTATTCCTCAACACTCCAATATTCTCCGAATGCACCAATTCTTCCACAATGCTGTAATAGTCCCTCAATGTTTAAAAATTCCCTAAGTGCTACAATGCTAATCCCATTATAGTCTCAACCCCACATGCCTTTTCACTCTCTACAAGTTTTCAAGTAGTCACTAATGAAAGAAAATGTTTATCTCCTCCTTACATTTATTCAGTGTCCCAGCATCCACCGCGCTCTGGCGTCGTGAATTTCACAGATTCACTACCTTCTGAGAGAAGTAAATCTTCCTCATCTCTGTTTTAAATCTGCCATTTCTGAGTTTAAAGGTATGATTACTTGTTCTAACTTGCCCCACAAAGTGAAACATCCTCTACACATCCCTTTAGCATTTTATATACTTCAATGAGATCTCCTCTCATTTTTCTAAACTCCAGTGACTATAAGCCTAAACTGCTCACTATCTCTTCATAATACAAGTCCTTCATTGCTGGAATTGATTAAATTAGCAATTATTACTACATATTAATTAAGTATGACATTATTTCTGGTATTAATAGATGGATATCATGTTACCATTGTTATTAAAACATACATATATAACATTTCTGCTGGTTAATTGTACTTATAATGTTATTGCTGGAAGGTATAATTAACGGTAGCATTAATAAATATAATGTTACTGCTGGTAATGAAAATAAATATCACATTACTTCTGATTTCACAAATAACTACAATGATACTGTTGGTATTTATAAATAAATGCCGGATTGTTGCTTGCATTTATAATTACTGATGGTATTAAAAAGTAAGTACAATGTTGCTGCATCTATTTATGAATACGTATTATATTACTGCCGGCATTTATAAATACACATGATATTGCTGCCGATATTCAAGAATACATACAATGCATTTAGAAACAGAAACAGTATCATTTATTGTTTATGAATACAAACAGTAATGTTATATTTATAAATGCATTGTATGTAATGTTGAATATCAACAGCCATATCATATGTGTTTATATATGCTGGCAGTAACGTAATATGTATTCATAAACAGAAGCAGTATCATTTATTGTTGATGAATACATATTATATTGTTGCTATAATATTCCTATGAATAAACATAACAGCTAGATTTTATAGATAAATATAACGATGCTTTTATTTAGAAACAAATATAACATTACTGTTTGTATTTATAATCAATTACAATGTTACTGCATGTACTTACAAATAAATATAACATTACTGCTGGTATTTATAATAAATGTAATGTTACTGCATAAATTTATGAATAAATATATCATTACTGCTTGTATTTATAATTAAATACTATGTTACTGCATAGATGTATAAATAACTATAACACAACCACTAATGTTTATACATACATATAATATTGCTGCAATATAAATTTAATATTACTGCTTGGGTTTATAAATATAACATCAGTGTTGATATGTAACATTACTGCTGTTTTTATAAACGAATGTAATATTACTGTTTGCATTTATAAATAAATATAATGTTACTGCTGAAACTTTTAAATAATATAATGCAGCTGCTGGGATTTATAATTCAATGGAATATTACTGCTAGCATTTATGTATAAACGTAATATAAATAAATATGATGTTACTGATAGAATCAATAATAAATATAATGTTAGTGCTTGCATTTCTAAATAAATTTAAATTATACTGTTGATATTTATAAATAAATACATTACAGCGGGTGGCATAACTAGACATAATGTTATTGCTATTGCTAATGGGCTAATGATTTGAGTGACCAGCAGATAAGAGAGACGTTGCAAAAATAGTTTATTAGCGGGGAATGCACTCACTGATCTTCCATATTTTTTCCCCATTGAGTGTTACTAAATATTAATTAAATATGACATTATAGCTGGATTTAATGGATGAGTATAATGTTATCACAGTTATTAATACATTCATATCTAACATTACTGCTGGTTAATTCTAATTATAAAATTATTGCTGATATTCACTAATAACACGCATTAATAAATATTTATAATCAATATAACATCTCACAAATAGCTCCAATGATACTGTTGGTATTTATCAATAAATGTAGGATTGTTGCTGTATTTATAATTACTGCTGGCATTAAAAGATAAATACTGCTTCTGTTGTTCCAACATTTCAGGCTCACTCACCAGATGGTCGCTGGCCCTTTCCTCCGTTTTGCGACATCTCTGTCAAGCGAAAACTGCGAGGGAGGGCAAAAGATGAAAGAAAAAAGCGAAGTTTATTCATGTACATCAGCACTCCGGCGCCAAAAATAGCCGAACGGTCTCAGGGTCAATCTGGGAAGGTCGTGGAGGAATTTGCAATCGGGGTTGGGCGCTTTCAGATGGTGAACCTTACAAAAGGTTCAGGTACTCACTTTTCCCCGTGTGTTCTCCCGCCTTTCCCTGCGGGAACAAGAGCGAGACAAAACTGGGAATTAGCAACGGAGAGCAGGCGGGGGGGAGCGGGGGGAGGAAGGACAGGCGATAAGATTTGATTCTCACCTGATCTGCCTCTTCTGCAAATCCAAATGATCAGAAGGACCATCAGGAATGCCACCACCGCCGAGGCTGCAGTAACATAAGGGAAGGCCTGGTTGCACCATTCTGAGGGCAAAGAGAACGCATTAGTCATAGAGTCATAGAGACGTACAGCACGGAAACAGACCCTTCGGTCCAACCCGTCCATACTGACCAGATATCCCAACCCAATCTCGTCCCACCTGCCAGCACCCGGCCCATATCCCTCCAAACCCTTCCTATTCATGTACCCATCCAAATGCCTCTTAAATGTTGCAATTGTACCAACCTCCACCACTTCCTCTGGAAACTCATTCCATACATGTACCACCCTCTGCGTGAAAAAGTTGCCCCTCAGGTCTCTTTTATATCTTGCCCCTCTCACCCTAAACCTATGCCCCTCTAGTTCTGGACTCCCCCACCCCAGGGAAAAGACTTTGTCTATTTTCCCATATCCATGCCCCTCATAATTTTGGAAACCTCAGTCTCCAACGCTCCACGGAAAACAGCCCCAGCCTGTTCAGCCTCTCCCTCTCCAACCCTGGCAACATCCTTGTAAATCTTTTCTGACCCCTTCCAAGTTTCACAACATCTTTCCGATTGGAAGCAGACCAGAACTGCACCCAATATTCCAACAGTGGCCTAACCAATGTCCTGTACAGCCGCAACAGTCAATTCAGTGTAATCCCGGATTACATAAGGAAATCTTGACCCCTTCCGAATTGGGATTGGTTGGAGGTGGGGCGGATTGTCTGTGATGGAGAGGAGGAAGGGTTGGGGAAGCTGCCTAAATTGTACAATAAAACAGCCTGAATGTGACCAGCACAGCGCTGATGCTAGGCAGATGAAGCGCAGAATGAGGCCATTCTTCCCATAGTGCCCCGACTAGCTCCTTGACAGGGAAACGTCTCCTCTCCGAATCGGTTCCCCCTTCCCCACACATTCCCTCCTTTAATCCTCTGGGCTATTGAGGAGAACTATCCCAGTTTCTTCCAATCTTTCTCACTCTCTCTGCATGAATCAAAGTTCCCTTATTCCAGCCTCCCGCATTCCCCAGTCTGTTTTTGTGAAAACCCAGCTTCCACACCCCACCTCCCCCCTCCCCCCCCATTCACGCCCTCCCCCGACTCTTGCTCCTTCCCTACAGAGTGGCACCCCAGAGCTCCTCAAAAATCGGTCAGCCACAGGATCTTATACATCTCGGTAGATGGAGGGACAGGGAACTTTGAGGGAGCGGGGTGGACTTGGATAGGGGGAGCGGGCAATGTGGAAAAAAGTCTGAGGTTATGCACTTTGATCAGAAGTGAAATCTTGAGAGGTTGACTTCAAGATTCCCAGAAGGTTAACATGCAGGTTTCAGATGGCAGTTAGGAAGACAAATGCAACGTTAGCGTTCATTTCAAGAGGGCTAGAGTACAAGAGCAGAGATGTTCTGCTAAGGGTGACCGAGGCGCTGCTCAGACCACATTAGGAAGATTACAAGTTTTGCGCTCCCTGTGGCCAAAAGGATGTTTTGGCGTTGGAGAGACTCCAGAGGGGGTGAGGAGCTTGTCATATGAGAAACATGATGTGGAGCTGCTAGTGTTGGACTGGGGTGGACAACGTTAAAAATGACAGAACACCACGTGAAAGTCCAACCGGTTTATTTGGAAGCACGAGCTTTCAGAGCGTTGCTCCCTCATTGGGGAGCTGTGGAGCAGGATTATAAGACACAGAATTTATCACAAAAGATCTCAATGTCATGCAACTGAAACGATATATTGAACAAATCTAGATTTCTGTTCAGTCTTTCATCTTTTAGAATGGGTTGCAGGTTTCAGTTCATTAAATATATAAATCCCAGATCTTAGAGTCATAGAGATGTACAGCATGGAAACAGACCCTTTGGTCCAACCTGTCCACGCTAATCAGATATCCCAACTCAATCGAGTCCCACCTGCCAGCACCCCGCCCATATCTCTCCTTCCTTTAAGCCCTTAAGATAGCTCGAGAATGTGACATAATAGAAATTCTGGGATATACGGCACGGCGGCTCAGTGGTTAGCACTGCTGTCTCGCAGCACCAGGGTCCCAGGTTTGATTCCAGCCTTGGGTGACTGTCTGTGTGGAGTTTGCACATTCTCCCCGTGTCTGCGTGGGTTTCCTCCCACAGTCCAAAGATGTGCAGGTTAGGGTGGATTGGCCATGGGAAATTGTCCCATAGCGCCCAGGGATGTGCAGGTTAGGGTGAATTGGCCGTGGGAAATTGTCCCATAGTGCCCAGGGATGTGCAGGTTAGGGTGAATTGGCCTTGGGAAATTGTCCCATAGTGCCCATGGTAATGCAGGTTAGGGTGGATTGGCCGTGGGAAATTGTCCCATAGTTCCCAGGGATGTGCAGGTTAGGGTGGATTGGCCATGCTAAATTGCCCGTAGAGTTAGGTGCATCAGTTAGGGGGAATGGGTCTGGGTGGGTTACTTATCGGAGGGTTGGTGTGGACTAGTTGGGCCGAAGGGCCTGTTTCCACACTGTAGGGAATCTAATCATATTAACTAACCGAAACCTACAAACCACTCAAAAAGGTGAAAGACTTAACAGCAATCTAAAAGTTGCTCAATTTAGCCTTTCAGTTGTATGACATTGTAAATCTTTGCTGTACGTTCTGTGTCTTTTGATCCTGCTCCACAGCTCCCCGATGAAGGAGTAGTGCTCAGAAAGCTCGTGCTTCCAAATAAACTATGAGGAGTGTGGGTCTATAATCGATGGAGCTTAGAGGGATGAATGGGGAGGTGTTGTGGAGAAAATGTACAGAATCACCAGGAGACGCAGAGAGTTCTTCAAGAAGCAGGTCTTTTACTTACAAACAAAAAAACCGAGACACTGAGAAGGCAGATTCTCGAATGCCCCGGGACCTCAGGGTCCATTTTTGAAATATCTTTTTTTTTACAATGTTTCTCTTCGCTTATCAGCATGTCCAACTATATTACCTCACTCTAGCTCCATAATAAACCAGGGATGTTAGTTCCCATTATCTCTTTAGTTGTCCCACTATACCTTTTCCTCCATTCTACTTAATGTTATTCTCATGTCACGGTTAGATATTTAGTGTCAGCTTTTACAATGATGGTCGTTCATTCCAGACCCTATTTAATATTTTCCTAATGTCATGATTTATTGTCAATAGTCTCAAGCAGGCTGACTGCACTATTAATTAGATATTAAATGTCATATCCCAAATAGTTATGGTCCCAATCTTGTCATAATGATACTTAACAGGGAGGCTAACTTTACTGTGTTCTCTCGTCTTGCCATGGTGAACTTTCAGCCTCAACCTTACTCTGCGAGTTGGTGTAAGATCATTTCACTACTCTTATCCCATCCCGCATCCCACAGACCCCTTGCAACAGATCGGCAGTGGGCTACATGCTTTAACCCTTCACTTTTCCATAGAGGGAGGTGTGGGGACTGGTGGTTGGGGAGAGAGTGAGTTGATTGGATGTTGCAGGATACTGAGAGGCCTGGATAGAGTGCATGTGGAGAAGATGTTCCCACTCGGAGGACACACAAAGACCCGAGGGCACAGCCTCAGGGTGAGGAGATGACCCTTTAGAACTGAGATGTGGAGGAATTTCTTCAGCCAGAGGGTAGGCTAATCCGTGGAATTCATTGTCACAGAGAGTTATGGAAACCAGGCCCTTGCGTGTAATTAACACAGAGACAGATAGGCTTTTGATTGTTAAGGGGATCAAGGGTTACAGGGAGAATGCGTTCGAGAAACATATCAGCCATGATCGAATAGCAAACCAGGCCTAATGGGACAAATGGCCTAATTCTACCCCTATATCTTATAGTTTAGCCGCACCCCGTCCCCCGCCCTCTCCCCATCCCCGCTCTGTCATTGTCAAATCTTCAAATACTGTTTCAGGGTTCTTGGGATGTGTGTGTCTGTGTGTGTGTGTGTGCTGTGTGTGTGTGCGTGTGTGTGTCTGTGTGTGTGTCTGTGTATGTGCGTGTGTGTGTGTGTCTGTGTATGTACGTGCGTGTGTGTGTGTGTGTCTGTGTATGTGTGTCGCTGTGTGTCTTTTGATGTCTTTTTGGATACGCCATTTTACTTTCTCCAGCTCCCCAAAAGAGATGTGTCAATGATTGCTTCAGATTGGCTTAGATTACTTGCAGTGTGAAAACAGGTCCTTCGGCCCAACAGGTCCACACTGACCCTCCAAAGAGCAACCCACCCAGACCCATTCCCCTACATTTACCCCTACGTCTAACACTATGGACAATTTAGCGTGGCCAATTCACCGAGACTGCACATTTTTAGGAGGAAACCAGAGCGCCCAGAGCAAACCCACGCAGACACGGGGAGAACATGCAAACCCCACTCAGACAGTCGCCCGAGGTGGGAATTGAACCCGGGTTTCTGGCGCTGTGAGGCAGCAGTGATAACCGCTTCAGAGTGTACTTTCTGCTCTAACTCTAACCCTAACCCTCACCATAATCCTAACCCTAACCCTGATCATAACCATAACCCTACATCTAAACCTAATAATAACTGTAAACCTAGCCCTAAATCCAATCTTAACCAGACGGGTTGGACCAAAGGGTCGGTTTCCATGCTGTACATCTCTCCGACTCTATATCTAAACCCTGACCCGAACCCCGAGATTAACCCTAGCCCTAATCCTGACTCTATTCCGAATCCTAATCCTAACTATTAGCTCAATCCTACGCCCAATCCAAACCGAACTCTACTTACTTTGAATGATAACTCAAATCCGAACCCGACCCTAATCTTAATCATAACCCTGAACCTAGCCCAAACTCTAATTCTAACCTCAACCTTAACCCTAACCCCATTTATATAGAAGAAATCAGTTTTTTTCAGCATCTCCTCCAACCGTCAAATCTCTGGGCCCTCAGGCGACCCTGTAGGCTTAGTGATGGCGATATCTTAAGCTTCTAACTCTCCATTTTCAGCATGACTTCACGCTCAGAGGTTTACCCGGGATAAAAGGTTCACACTGAACCTCGAAACTAGAACGGATTTTTCGTCAGGACATTGCAGAAAGAGAAGGGGAGAGTCATAGAGATGTACAGCATGGAAACAGACCCTTCGGTCCAACCCGTCCATGCTGACCAGATATCCCAACCCAATCTAGTCCCACCTGCCAGCACTGGGCCCATATCCCTCCAAACCCTTCCTATTCATATACCCATCCAAGTGCCTCTTAAATGTTGCAATTGTACCAGCCTCCACCACATCCTCTGGCAGCTCATTCCACACGCGTACCACCCTCTGCGTGAAAAAGTTGCCCCTTAGGTCTCTTTTATATTATTCCCCTCTCACCCTAAACCTATGCCCCTCTAGTTCTGGACTCCCCGTCCCCAGGGATAAGACTTTGCCTATTTATCCTATCCATGCCTCTCATAATTTTGTAAACCTCTATGAGGTCACCCCTCAGCCTCCGACGCTCCAGGGAAAATAGCCCCACCCTGTTCAGCCTCTCCCAAAAGCTCAGATCCTCCAACCCTGTCAACATCCTTGTAAATCTTTGCTGAACCGTTTCAAGTTTCACAACATATTTCTGATAGGAAGGAGACCAGAATTGCACGCAATATTCCAACAGTGGCGTAACCAATGTCCTGTACAGCCGCAACATGACCTCCCAACTCCTGTACTAAATACTCTGACCAATAAAGGAAAGCATACCAAACGCCGCTTTCACTATCCTATCTACCTGCGACCCCACTTTCAAGGAGCTATGAACCTGCACTCCAAGGTCTCTTCATTCAGCAACACTCCCTCGGACCTTACCACGAAGTGTATAAGTCCTGTGAAGATTTGCTTTCCCAAAATGCGGCACCTCGCATTTATCTGAATTAAACTCCATCTGCCACTTCTCAACCTATTGGCCCATCTGGTCAAGATCCTGTTGTAATCTGAGGTAACCCTCTTTGCTGTCCACTACACCTCCAATTTTAGTGTTATCTGCAAATTTACTAACTGTGCCTCGCTTCCAGTCTGAAAATCAACCCTCCAACACCACCCTCTATCTTCTACCTTTGAGCCAGTTCTGTAACCAAATGACTAGTTCTCCCAGTATTCCATGAGATCTAACCTTGCTAATCAGTCTCCCATGGGGAATCTTGTCAAACGCCTTACTGAAGTCCATATCGATCACATCTACTGCTCTGCCCTCATCAATCCTCTTTGTTACTTACTCAGAAAATCCAATCAAGTTTGAGAGACATGATTTCCCATGCACAAAGCAATGTTGACTATCCTGAATCTGTCCTTGCCTTTCCAAATCCTGTCCCTCAGGATTCCTTCTAACAACTTGCCCATCACCGAGGTCAGGCTCACCAGTCTATAGTTCCCTGGCTTGTCTTTACTGACCTTCATAAACGGTGGGACCACGTTTGCCAACCTCCAGTGTTCCGGCACTTCACCTGTGACTATCGATGATACAAATATCTCAGAAAGAGAAGCAACAATCACTTATCTAGCTTCCAACAGAGTCCTCGGTTCCTGGGGAATTATCCACTTTTAACCATTTCAAGACATCCAGCACTTCCTCCTCTTTAATCTGGACATTTTGCAAGATGTCACCATGTATTTTCCTACAGTCTATATCTTCCATATCCTTTTCCACAGTAAATACTGATGCAAAATATTCATTTAGTATCTCCCCCATTTTCTGTGGCTCCGCACAAAGACCGCCTTTCTGATCTTTGAGGGGCCCTATACTCTCCCTAGTTACCCTTTTGTCCTTAATGTATTTGTAAAAAACCTTTGGATTTTCCGTAATTCTATTTGCCAAAGCTATCTCATGTCCCCGTTTTTCCCTCCTGATTTCCTTCTTAAGTATACTCCTGCTTTGATTCCAATCCAAGGTATCCCAAGGGAAATCAAACTGTGAATTCAGGGCCACAAGTTGCACGGCTGTGGGGTCGGGTCTTCAAAGAGCTGACGCTAAATGTGACGGGCTGAATAGCCTCTTTCTATGTTGCATTGGTCTCTGATTCAAAGATGTTATGCAGACATGGTTGATGACCCGAGGAACTGTTCAGAAGAACAAGTCCCCATCAGCAGCAATGAACAATATTAAATTACCTTAACACTTAAATGGATTGGTCTCAGTATTTGACCGTCTCGTTCACTCCCACTCCCACAAACTCATTCACACGAACACACACTCACTCACGAATTCTCACAGTCTAATTCTCATACGCTTGCAAAACCACACTAACTCAAATGTACTCTAACTCACTCACTCACTATCCCACGCATTCAATACTTCTCATACACTCACTAACTCACGCTCAACGAACTCTCACGCACTCACAAACACACTCACGCAATCACTAACTCACACTCACTCCCTAACTCACTAATACACACTCTTATAATGTAGATATCTGTACGTTTTTACACATATTCATGCATGTAGAAATACATATACTCACATATACCCACAGAGACGCATAAACAAGCATATATAGCTTTGCATGCACGTGCATATATGCCCACAAGCATATATGCACTGAAATACATAAGCTTATACACACATATAAACTAATATATGTATGTATACAGACATAAAAGCATGGTCTTACACATATACTCATATATAGTTACATGTACATACATATTTACACACAAACATATCTACATATAAACACAAACATATATACACAAGCTGTTCTGAAGAAGGGTCCCACCAAATTCGAATCTTTAACTGTATTTCTCTGTCGACGGATGCTGTCAGACCTGTTGAGTTTCTCCCGCGCTTTCTATTTGTTACTATATACACATTCTACACATAAATAGATGCATATGCACAGGTCTATATGCTTAGGTCTTGGTAAATACTCAGATATCAATACATGCTCATTCCTCGTGTGCACACGAACATGCAAATCCATTTGCACTCGAACATACGAAGACTCAGACTTACAAACACAGACATGCACACACAGGTACACATTCAGATGTATATGGACAGATCCATGGCACTTTGGTAATAGTGTGAACTCAGATATCGACAACCATACATATCTAATATGCACACAAACACATTTACATGCAAATATGTACACACGTTTCCTTTAAATTCAGAGGCACATCTGTATGAACATTTTCTTTTCCACGCGCACATTAATTCATAAACCCATCTCTAAACCTTTAACTGATGGAAGTATTTCACTGGCGACTGAGATTTTAGAAACCGGGGTGTCTATAAACGCTCACTGGGCATCTCAATAACTCACCTGCCTTTGCTGCCGCCGGTTCAGTGTAGGACACACTCTTTGTCAGGACCTTCTCTCCCAGTTGAACAACACAAGAACACAGAGCGCCGCTTGTCCACTGTTCCCTCGTCACCACGACCTGACTCGTGATGTTCCAGGTGCCGTCCGGCTCCATCTTCCCGACATCGCTCGCCCCCTGGGTCACCTCGCCGGAAATATTCCAGAAAACGACAATCTCCTTGGAAGAGACCCCACTGACTAGACACACCAAGGGGACGGGGTCCAACTGGGCAGACACAGACGGAGGGAGGAAGACGAGGACGGACGTCTTGTCAGTGGAACTGTCTGGACAGAGATTCGGACAGGGTTAACGAAAAATGAACGGAAAATCAAAATTGTGTGGACGGTTAGGATTGATTTTGGTGTATCTCTTACCTCCAACAAGCAGTTTGGGTCCCAACTGGAGAGAAGCATAGCTATCCCTATCAGCACAGTAGTAGGTCCCAGAGTCGTTGAGCTGGGCATCACGGATTTCCAATAGCAGCACACGCTCGCTGTCACCTTTTTTTGAAATAAATTTACAATCGGACTCCTTGCAGTTGGTGGTGTCTATTACTACTGGGGCTTCACCCACAGTCTGTTTGTACCAGAAATAGCTCGTAACCAGCTCCACAGGATAGCTGAGCTGGCACTCCAATTTGACCGTCTCGCCTAATTTTGCCGTCTTGGCGAAGGGCCCCTGAGGCCCAGCGAGCTGGGAATCTGCAACTGAAGAGATAAAAGTGACATTAAAAGAGATTATTGAGAGGTGGGAGCGAACCCCCTTCGATCGCTGTCCATTTGGGAGAGGCGCCTCTTCATTGTCTACCATGACTCCAGTTACCCTTCCCCTTACTATCGTCTACATGAGCCCTGCGACTGGGGAGATTCTCACTGGGCATGTTTGAAATCCTTTCCACCTTTGGATGCGTGGTGGGAGGGGGGGAGGGTGGGAGAGGGGGTTGGGGGGAGGTGGAGATGAGTCGGGCTCCCACTTTCCCGTCGAGTTTTTTCAAATTTCCTCCCACTCACCATAAAGAGTCAAGAGTTGGACCAGGAGAATCGGGAAGAAGACTCCTTTGGTCATTTTTGTGTTGGGATGTGGAGAATTCTCCCCCCACCCCCCCAAACTTCGCTGCTTTGTGTGTGTGTGTGTGTATGTAATGTGTGGCTGGGAAAGAGTCAGCCGGCTGCGTTGACCTCAGCACCGGGCCAGCCTCGCCCCTTCGGCGATCCGTTGGATTGGAAAGTATGACAAGGTCTGTGGGTGAGCTGCGCCACTCGGCCAGAGGGCGGTGTGTGCGTCATTGCGGTCAAGCAGGGCCAATGGCTATAAATAAAAGCGTGGTCCTTCACTGGGCGCCGGTGGGACGTGCAGAACGCGGGTAAATAAGAAGTCAATGTCCTGCAAAAGGGCATTATTACCACTCCCTAATTGTCTTGTTGAACCGATGCAATTCTTGTCGGTTCTGTGAGGAGCACTCAACACGCTGCTAGGGAGAGAGTTTCAGCGTTATAGGGATGTTAGGAACACGCAAAGTGCTGTTAGGGAGAGTGTGTTAGTGGTGTATGGATGTTAGGAACACACAGTGGTGTTAGGGAGAGAGTTTCAGAATTATAAAGATGCTAGGAATACACAAAGTGCAGTTAGGGAGGGAGTTTCAGAATTATAGGGATGTTAGGAACACACTCAAGTGTTGTGAGGGAGAGAGTTTCAGAATTATAGGGATGTTAGGAACACACTCAAGTGTTGTGAGGGAGAGAGTTTCAGAATTATAGGGATGTTAGGAACACACTCAAGTGTTGTGAGGGAGAGAGTTTCAGAATTATAGGGATGTTAGGAACACACTCAAGTGTTGTGAGGGAGAGAGTTTCAGAATTATAGGGATGTTAGGAACACACTCAAGTGTTGTGAGGGAGAGAGTTTCAGAATTATAGGGATGTTAGGAACACACTCAAGTGTTGTGAGGGAGAGAGTTTCAGAATTATAGGGATGTTAGGAACACACTCAAGTGTTGTGAGGGAGAGAGTTTCAGAATTATAGGGATGTTAGGAACACAATTAAGTGCTGTGAGGGAGAGAGTTTCAGAATTATAGGGATGTTAGGAACACACACTCAAGTGCTGTGAGGGAGAGAGTTTCAGAATTATAGGGATGTTAGGAACACGCCAAGTGCTATTTGGAGAGAGACAGTTAGAATAACATAAGATGTTAGTAACATTCAAAACACTGTTAGGGAGAGAGTTTCTGCATTATACGGATGTTAGGAACACGCGAAGTGCCGTTAGGGAGCGAGTTTCAGTATGATAGAGATCTTAGGAACACACGAAATCTGTTAGGGAAAGAGTTTCAGGATAAAAGGGATGTTAGGAACACTCAAAGTGTTGTTAGGGAGAGAGTTTTATTATTATAGGGATGTTAGGAACACGGAATGCTGCTAAGGGGAGAGTTTCAGTATTATAGGGATGTTAGGAGCACATAAAGTGCTGTTAGGGAGAGAGTTTCAGTATTATAGCGATGTTAGGAGCACATCAACTGCTGTAAGGGAGAGAGTTTCAGTATTATGGCAATGTTAGGAGCACATAAACTGCTGTTAGGGAGAGAGTTTCAGTATTATAGGGATGTTAGGAACACGCAAGATGCTGTTAGGGACAGAGTTTCAGTTTTATAGCGATGTTCGGAGCACATAAAGTGCTGTTAAGGAGAGAGTTTCAGTATTATAGGGAAGTTAGGAATATGCAAGATGCTGTTAGGGAGAGAGTTTCAGTATTATAGCGATGTTAGGTGCACATAAAGTGCTGTTAAGGGGAGAGTTTCAGTATTATAGCGATGTTCGGAGCACATAAAGTGCTGTTAGGGAGAGAGTTTCAGTTTTATAGGGATGTTAGGAGCACATAAAGTGCTCTTAAGGAGAGAGTTTCAGTATTATAGCGATGTTAGGATCACATAAAGTGCTGTTTAGGGGAGAGTTTCAGTATTATAGGGATGTTAGGAGCACATAAAATGCTGTTAAGGAGAGAGTTTCAGTATTATAGGGATGTTAGGAACACGCAAGATGCTGTGAGGGAGAGAGTTTCAGTGTCGCGGGGATGTTCGGAACACGCAAAGTGCTATTTGACAGACAGACAGACAGAACGAAAACAGGAATGGCTGTGGAAACTCAGCGGGTCTGTCAGTGTCTCTGGAGAGAGAAAGCAGAGTTAACGTTTCGGTTCAAATGACCCTTGGATGCGGCCAGACCGGCCGACCTTTTGCAAAGATTTCTGTGTCTGTTTCAGATTTCCAGTCCTCTCTCTTCCCTCGACCCCACCCTTCTCATGACTGAATCGGTTGATGTTTATATTTGCTGGACTGGAGAAGAATTGGGGAGGGGGTGTGTTGGGGATGAGGGCGCGGATATCATTGGACCCTATAAAATTTTAACACAGTAAAAGCAGGGAGGATGTTCCCGAAGACCGGGAGTTGGGTGGGCGTTGGGGTGGTGGGGTGGGCGAGACCAGAACCAGGGAGTCACAGTCTAAAGGAGACGGGGTAGGACTGAGGTGAAGCGAAATGTCTTCACCCAGAGAGTGAGGGAGCTTGCAGAATTCTCTGCGAGAAAAAGCGGTCGGGGAACATGGAATGTTTTCCAGAACGAGTTAGACCAAGCTCTTAGGTCTAAAAGGGTCAAAAGGCAGTAAGGAATGAAAGTGGGGGAGAGGGGGATTGGGTTGGATGACCAACCATAATAATATTGAATAGCGGGGCAGGCTTGAAGGGCCTAATGGCCTACTCCTGGTTTCAACTCCACCAAGTTGGAGTGAAGGAACGGCCGATACATCTCCAAGTCAGAATGGTGGAGGGTTCGGAGGGGAACTTGCATGGTGTGGTGTTCCTACGTATTCACTGCCCTTGTACTTCCAGGGGGTACTGGGTTTGGACACAGTGTGCTGTAGAGTAATAATGCTGACTGTAATTTGCTCTGTGTCGAATTTGATTCCTTGTATAATCTTCCAAGCACATGGCTGGTAAAATGGGGAACTGTGTGTGTGTGTGTGTGTGTGTGTGTGTGAGTGAGTGTGTGGAGGGAAATGAGTTTTAGTGGTAAATCTGCGACTCCCTGCAAAATCACCCAGAGACACGGAGAATTCAAACATTCGTTCCCGCCGACTTTGAAGAGAGGACCTTGTCAGTATTCCGATCCACTGTTTAACCTGTCAAATCAAAACAGAGAGCCGGGGATAAAGAAGTAAAGGCAGAGAGTACTGGAGAAACTCCGTAAGGTCTGGCGGCACGTGTGGAGGCCGAGAGAGACAGAGGAGGAGAGAGAGACAGAGAGAGAAAGAAGAGGAGAGAGAGAGGAGAGAGAGAGAGAGAGAGACACACACACACACACAGAGGGGAAAGAGAGAGAGGAGAGAGAGAGAGACAGAGAGAGACACAGAGAGAGAGAGGGGAGAGAGAGGAAAAAGGGAGAGAGGAGAGAGGAGAGAGACACAGAGAGAGAGAGACACAGAGAGTCGGGAGAGAGAGGACAGAGTGAGAGAGGAGAGAGGAGAGAGAGAGGAGTGAGAGAGGAGTGGCGGAGAGAGACACACACAGAGAGAGGGAGAGAGAGGAGAGAGAGAGGAGAGAGAGAATGGAGAGACAGAGAGAGAGGAGAGACAGAGAGATAGATACAGAGAGAGAGAGGAGAGAGAGGAGAGGGAGAGAGAGAGGCAGAGAGAGACACACACACAGAGGGGAGAGAGAGAGGAGAGAGAGAAAGGAGAGAGAGAGACGGAGAGAGGGAAGAGAGAGATGAGAGAGAGACAGAGAGAGACAGAGAGAGAGAGGGGAGAGAGAGAGGAGAGGAGAGAGGAGAAAGAGAGGAGAGAGAGAGAAAGAGAGACAGACAGAGAGAGATAGAGCGAGAGAGAGAGATTTAATAGTTCGAGTCCGATGTGACTTTAATTTGTAGTTTCCCCAGCACTTTCTGTTACTTATCTTATTATTTAGACTTGTCTTCTGCCATCACTCTCCGTCCTGTCTAATCTCATGCCCTGGGATACCCTCCTCCCGCCGACTGAATCTAAGGTATTAAATGAGACTGGCTATGACCCGACATTTGGTGAGCGGCTCTCACTGGATCAGTCAAGAGATGGGGGGTTTGGCTTGAGACGGAAAAGGCAGTTGCAGTCAGTGTCTCGTGTTTCTCGTTGTATTTTAGCCGAGGCGTGTTACCTGCAGCTAAATGGAAAATTCACTGCGCAGCTCTGTCTCTTTGTAGTAGATGCACAAACATCCTCATATTTACAGAATTTGCAGCAGCAGTATACAGGCCATTGGGCGGTGGGACATGGACTGTGGGCCGAGTGTCCTCTTTCGTTGACGTTGGCTTTCAGTGGATTCTATGCTGTCCAGAGACTCTGAACTGTCCAGATATCCCCTGTGTAGCAGATTCCAACATGACTGTGATATTCCCCGACCAACAGCACTGCCCTGTTTGGATTGCGTTTAATGTTTCCAGACATTAATTGTCGCAAAGATTGGAGAGGAGGGGGAGGCGTGGGTATTGCTTGAGGATTGTTCAGGTACCGTGACCCCGGCATTTTTCTCTCTGTAACCCTTCCTGTATATACAGAACGACCGAGCTTCCACAGCCCCATGTGCTAAAGAATTCTACAGATTCACTCCCCTCGGAGTCCCTCCTCCATCTCTGACTTCAATGGACGACCCTTCATTCTGACATTGTGCCCTGTGGTCGTAGACTAGCCCTGTTTATAAATACCTGGGGCACAGTCACCTTCATGTTCAGTGGCAGTCGGGGTGGGGTTGAGGGGTAGGGACATTGTCTCCAAAGAGAGAACGTGTGAGAGGAATTTCACCCTCGGCTTTTAGTAATCCGTGTGTGTGTGTGTATGTGTGTATGTGTCTGTATCTGTGTGTATACGAGAGCGTGTGTCTATCTGTGTTTCTATGTGTGTGAGTGACTGTGCGAATGTCTGTGTGCATGTATCTATATGTGTGTATGAATGCCTATGTGTTTGTGTGTGCTGTGTACGTGTGTCGGTGAGTGTGTGCGTGTGCTATGCGTGTGCATATGTTTGTGTATGTGTGTGCTATGTGTGTGCATGTGTGTGTGCTATGTGTGTGTATGTGTGTGTATGTGCGTGTGTGTATGTGTGTATATGTGTGTGTGCTATGTGTGTGTGTGTGTATGTGCTATGCGTGTGTATATGTGTGTATGTGTATGTGCGTGTGTATGTGTGTGTATGTGTGCGTGCTATGTGTGTGTGTATGTATGTGTATGTGCGTGTGTATGTGTGTGTATGTGTGCGTGCTATGTGTGTGTATGTATGTGTATGTGCGTGTGTATGTGTGTGTATGTGTGTGTGCAATGTGTGTGTATGTGCGTGTGTGTGTATGTGTGTGTGTATATGTGTGTGTGTGTGAGTGTGTGAGTGTGTGTGTGTGTGTGAGTGTGTGTGTGTGTGTGTGTGTGTGAGTGTGTGAGTGTGTATGTGTGTGAGTGTGTGAGTGTGTGTGTGTGTTTGTGTGAGTCTGCTTTGTATTCCGTGCTCCTTCGACATTTCACTGAGGAAAAATAAGTTGAGACTCGACTATCAAAAGAGGCTGACTATAACCCGACCTTTGGTGAGCAGCTCTCACTGTATCAGTCTAGAGATAGGGGTTTGACATGAGACAGGAAAGGCAGTTCCAATCAATGGCTTGTGTCTCTGTTTTTCAACCGAGACGTGTTACCCTCAGCTCACTGGAAAATTCACTGCGTAGTTCTGTCTCTTTGTGGTAGACACACAGCTTCCTCAGGTTTATAGGATTTGCAGCAACGGTTTACAGGACATTCGGCCCTTTTACTCTGTGCTGCGTGTTCTTGCGTCTCCAAAATCCTGCTATTCCTTTTCCTTGTATTCCTCGCTCCTTTCTGTGTTTATTCAGTTTCAATGCATCGTTGCCATTCTCCTCCCCGCCACCCCCACTCCCCGTGTGAGTGAGTCCCCCATTCTCCCCTCACTCCACGTGGGAGTGAGTCCCCCATTCACTCCCCCTACTCCCCGTGGGAGTGAGTCCCCCCATTCTCTCCCCCCACTCCCCGTGGGAGTGAGTCCCCCATTCTCCCCCCACTCACCGTGGGAGCGAGTCCCCCATTCTCCCCTCACTCCATGTGGGAGTGAGTCCCCCCATTCTCTCCCCCCACTCCCCGTGGGAGCGAGTCCCCCATTCTCCCCCCACCCCACGTGGGAGTGATTCCCCCATTCTCCCCTCAGCTCCCCCATGTTTGGCAGTGGGCACCCAGATGATGGACCGAGTGGCCTCTTTCTGTACCGTTAGCCCGCAGTGATTCTATGCACGCCGGTGACTCTACATGTATAATCCCCGGTACTAGATTCCAATGTGACTACGTTTCAGAGATCTTCCCTACAAGTGACACATTCATGTTTGGATCAGGCGCAATTCTTCCAGAGAAGGACATGGGCTGATTGTAACAGGGAGTAGAGGGTTGTGCTTGGGGGTAGGGGTGGGTGTTCTTGAGGACGGTTCAGGGGCAGTAACTGGGCCAAAATCGGCCGCCTCTCTCCACCCGGTTTTCAGTTCAGGTCCTGAACGGAGATCAATGCTCTACCGTGAGATGGAGTCAGATCACCCAGGGGTGGGAGCAGTTGTTGGCCACTTGGCTCCTCTAGTCTGCTCCGCCATTCAATGAGACCTGGTCACCCTCAGCTTCACATTTCTGCCTTCCCCGTTCCCCCAGCCCCCCGTAACCCGTCCTGATTAAAGACCTTCCCATCTCAGCTTTGACTATACTCAATGACCTCCACAACACTCTGTGGTAAAGAATTCCACAGATTGTCTCGGAGAGAAGGTATTCTTCCCCGTCCCTCTCTCTCTCTTCAGTGGGCGACCCCTCATTCTGACATTGTGGCCTAGACTGTCCCTGTTTTTAAGGAACGGGCGCAGGATTATCTCCCTGTTCCAGCGGTTGTGGGGAATGCGAGGAGTGGGGACTGCTTTGAGGAATTTTTCCATAAACGCAAACAGGACCGATTTCAATCCGCTTTGCATCCCGAGATCTCACGGGAATCGCTGAAGAGCTTAGCTCTGTCGGGTATCAACAATAACCACAATGCTCTGACTTCATATAGCGCCGCAATAAGGGAGTGTCTCTGAAGAGACAATTCATGAAAGGAATTTCACCCCAGTCCGTTTGTAACCGGTGTGTGTGTGCGTGTGTGTGTGTGTGTGTGTGTGTGTGTGTGCATCTGTGTGTGTGCATCTGTGTGTGTGTTTGTGTGTGTGTCAGTATGCGTGTGTGCGTATCTGTGAGAGAATGTGTGAATATTTATGTGTATTTTGAACGTTTGTGTATACGTGTGAGTGTGTGTGTGTGAGTTTCTGTGTGTGCGTGTGTGTCTCTGTGTGTGCGTATGTGGGTGCGTGTATGCGTGAATGCTTATTTGTGTGTGCGCATTTGAGAATGTCAGTGGGGGTGTGTTTGCGTGAGTATGTGTGTGCATGTATATGTGTGAGTGTTTGTGTGTGTGTATATGTGTGTGTTTCTGTATGTCTCTGTGTGTGCGTATTTGGGTATGTGCATGTGTGAATGTTTATGTGCGTGTGTGCGCATTTGAGAATGTCTGTGGGGGTGTGATTGTGTGTGTTTGTGTGTGCATATGTGTGAGTGTGGGTGTGTTTGTAAGTGTGTGCATGTGTATGAGTGTGTGTGCATGTGCATGTGTGAGTGTTTGTGTGTGTGAGTATGAGTGTATGTGTGTGTATGTGCGTGTGCATGTGTGAGTGTATGTGTGTGTATACATGTGAGTGTGGGAGTGCATGTACGTGTACGTGTGTGTGCGTGTACATGTATGAGTGTTTGTGTGTGCATTGTGTGAGTGTGCGTGTGTTTGTGTGTAGGAGTGTATGTGTGTGTGTGCATGCACATGTGTGAGTGTTTGTATGTGTGTGAGTGCGTGTGTGTGTGAGAGAGAGTGTGTGTGAGTGAGTATGAGTGTGTGTATGTTGGAATTGGAACTCAGATTCTTTCAGGCCGTCATCGTCAGTGAAGCAATGGAAGGTTCTCTTGTATTTAATAGAGGCGCGTCTCAATTGTACAAGTTCTGCTGGCCCCTTGCCCGCAGAGCTCAAGTGGAATTTATCATTGATCATCTGTCAGGGTATTTCAGGTGGGGGACTATTCTCTTGGAATGGGGCTCAAACAGACAGCCATTACATCAAGCGTTTAATAATTCACTTGGATCTGTTCTTGGGACTTGGGTTTCGTTGGCTGGACCCAGCATATTTTGCCCACCCCTAATTGCCCCTCGAGAAGGTGGCGGTGAGCTGCTTTCTTGAACCGCTGCAGTCCACGTGTGGTGTCGGGACGTTTAGACAATGCTGTCAGGGAGGGAGTTTCACGATTTGGACCCAGCTACCGAGAAGGGAAGGGCCGATATTGTTCCGGGTCAGGATGGAGGGTAACTTGCAGGGGGTCAGCGTTCCTATGAATCCCGCTCCAGTGAAATTTGAAGAGAGGGCTCTTTCAGAATTCAGGTCCACTGTTTAAACCGTTAAATGAAAGCAAAGAGCTGGCACTGGTGGAAATCTGAAAACAAGACAGAAAGTGCTGGAGACTTTATAAAGCTCTGCTTCGGCCCCATTTGGAGTACTGTGTCCAGTTTTGGTCCCCACACCTCAGGAAGGACATACTGGCACTGAAATGTGTCCAGTGGAGATTCACACGGATGATCCCTGGAATGGTAGGTCTAACATATGAGGAACGGCTGAGGATCCTGGGATTGTATTCATTGGAGTTTAGAAGATTAAGGGGAGATCTAATAGAAACTTATAAGGTAATACATGGCTTGGAAAGGGTGGACGCTTGGAAATTGTTTCCGTTAGGTGACGAGACTAGGACCCGTGGACACAGCCTTAGAATTAGAGGGGGTAAATTCAGAACAGAAATGTGGAGACATTTCTTCAGCCAGAGAGTGGTGGGCCTGTGGAATTCATTGCCGCGGAGTGCAGTGGAGGCCGGGACGCTAAGTGTCTTCAAGGCAGAGATTGATAGACTCTTGGTGTCTCGAGGAATTAAGGGCTACGGGGACAATGTGGGGAAGTGGAGTTGAAATGCCCATCAGCCATGATTGAATGGCGGAGTGGACTCTGTGGGCCGAATGGCCTTACTTCCACCCCTCTGTCTTATGGTCTTAAACTCAGCAGGGCCTGTGAAGAAAGAGAGAGAGAGAGAGAGAAAGAGCGCGCGTGAGAGAGAGAGAGAAAGTTAACGCTTCGAGGGCAATGTGAAATTAACTGGTTGTTTGTCCAACACTCTTGTGTTTGATTTTGACTGTTTAAGTCATCTCCTGTTATCACCCTCCATCCTGTCCAGTCTTATTCCCTTGGGCATCCTCCTCCCGCCGACTAAATCTAAGGTATTAAACGAGACTGACTATGACCGGACATTTAGTGAGCGGCTCTCACTGGATCGGTCTAGAGATGGAGGGTTTGGCTTGAGACGGGAAAGGCAGTTGCAGTCAGTGTCTCGTGTTTCTCGTTGTATTTTAACCAAGGCGTGTTCCCCGCTGCTCACTGGAAAATTCACCGCGCAGCTCTGTCTCTTTGTAGTAGATGCACAAACACCCTCATGTTGACAGAATTTGCAGTAGCAGTATACAGGCCATTCGGCGGTGGAGACATGGGCGATGGGTCGAGTGGCCTGTTTCTGTGCTGTTAGCCTTCAGTGGATTCTACACTGTTCAGATATCCCTTGGGGAGCAGATTCCAATGTGACTGCGATATTCCCTGTCAAATAACACCGCCCTATTTGGATTCTGTTGAACGCACCCAGTGAAGGGCCTGGGCTAATTGTAGCGAAGGGTTAGCACTGCTGCCTCACAGCGCCACGGACCCCAACCTCGGCGACTGTGTGTGTGTGTGTGTGTGTGTGTGTGTGTGTGTGTGTGTGTGTGTGTAGAGTTTGCACATTTTCCCCGTGTCTGCGTTGGTGTGCTCCGGTTTCCTCCCACAGTGCAAAGATGTGCAGATCATGGTGGATTGACTGTGCTAAATTGCCCATAGTATTTAGGGAGTATGTAGGTCAGGTGAATGTATCAGGGGTAAATGTAGAGTAATTGGGTAAGGAATCGGTTGACCCTCGGAGGGTCGGTGTGGACTTGTTGGACCAGTGGCCTCTTATTCCAGAATGGAGAGGAAGGGTGGGTGGTGCTTATTTTGGGGCAGTGACCCCTGCATTTTTCTCCCCGTTAAGCCTTCCTGATTGAAGCCCCCCCCACCCCCCCCATCTCAGGCCCCACAGCCTCATGGGCTAAATAATTTCATCTCTCCCCCCGGACAGAAGAAATTCCACCCCCATCTCTGTCTTCAACGGGTGACCTTCATTCTGGCATTGTGCCCCCTGGTCATAGACTCGCCCTGTTTAAAAACAAAACTGGGGCAGAGTCACCTTCATGTTCAGTGGGGATAGAGTGGGATTTTCTTAGGACATTGTCTCCAAAGAGAAAACCAATGAGAGGAATTGCACCCCAGTCTTTTCATAATCCGTGTGTCTGTGTGTGTGTGTCTGTGTGTATTTGTGTGTGTGTGAGTGTGTGTGAGAGTGTGTGTCTCTGTGTATTTGTGTGTGTGTGTGAGTGTGTGTCTGTGTGTATTTGTGTGTGTGTCTGTGTGTATTAGTGTGCGTGTGTGAGAGAGAGTGTGTGTGTCTATGTGTATTTGTGTGTGTGAGTGTGTGTCTGTGTGTATTTGTGTCTGTGAGAGAGAGTGTGTGTGTGAGAGAGTGTGTGTCTGTGTGTATTTGTGTGTGTGGGAGAGAGTGTGTGTCTGTGTGTATTTGTGTGTGTGTGTGTGAGTGTGTCTGTGTGTATCTGTGTGTACTGTGTGTGTGAGAGAGTGTCTGTGTATTTGTGTGCGTGTGAGAGAGTGTGTGCCTGTGTGTAGTTGTGTGTGTGTGTGTGTGTGCGTCTGTGTGTATCTGTGTGTGTGTTTGTGTGTATTTGTGTGTATGTGTGAGAGAGAGTGTGTGTATCTGTGTGTGAGAAGGTGTGTGTGGGTGTCCGTGTGTGCGTATCTATGTGTGAGAGAGAGTGTGTGTGCTGTGTGTGTGAATCTGCGTCACTGCTCTGTGTGTGTGTGTGTGTGTGTCGGTGTGTGTACTGAGGACCGTTGCTTTGCTGAGCAAAGTAAGCTGAGTCTCAGCTCTCAAACGAGGCTGACTATGACCCGACATTTGTTGAGCGGCTCTCACTGTATCAGTCTCGAGATGGGGGTTTGACATGAGACGGGAAAGGCAGTTCCAATCAATGGCTCGTGTTTCTCATTGTATTTTGACCGAGGCGTGTTACCCGCTGCTCACTGGAAAATTCACCGCTCAGTTCTGTGTCTTTGTAGTAGATGCGCAGTATATTTTTAAAAATAAAATAATGCATGTTTATAAAATTTGCAACGGTGGGCTATAGGCCATTCGGTCCCTCTGCTCCGTGCTGTGTGTTCTTGATCTGCACAAACTGTCTCCAAACTCTTGTTATTCCTTCTCCTTGTATTACTCTCTCCCTCCTGTGTTTATTCAGCTTCAATGCATCTTTGCCAGTCCCTTCCACCACTCTCAGTGGGATTGAGTCCCCCAATTCCTCCCCACTCCCCTGGGGGATGCTGAATTTCTGCTTAGAATCATTTGTAACTGCCTTATATTGACCGACTTCTGGCTTCGTAAGTTTGTCTGTGCGTGTCAGACACGAAGGGAGTGACTGATTTTGGGAATTAGTGAGTCCTGCTCAAAATCGGAGGCCAGTGATAGGAGAGAACCGCAGGTAGACAGGTGAGTGCATTTGTTTGTGGGGGTTAATGAGGGAAAGGGTTGGGGGATGTCTACGTGTGTGTGAGTGTGCGTGTGAGAGTGGGAAGGGTAGAGTTGCGCGTGTGTGGGCGGGTGTTGTGAGGGAAAGGTGTGGGGGAGATTTGTGTGTGTAGGGCAGAGGGTGGGAACGAGGTGTAAAGCAGAATGTGGTTGGAGGTGTGTTTGTGCGGAAGTGGTTGGGAGAGTTTTGAGTGTGGAGAAGGGGGTGGGAGGGGGCAATTGTGGGGCAAAGGGGTGGAGGAGGGGTGTGTGTATAGGGGCGATTGTGGGGGAAAGGGTGGGGAGAGGTGTATGTATGGGGAGAATGTGGCGGAGAGGTGTCTGTGTGGGAAAGAGATGTGTGTGAGGGGGAGAGGGTGGGGGAGAGGTGTGTGTATGGGGGGTGATTGTGGGGGAAAGGGATGGGGAGAGATGTATGTATGGGGAGAGTGTGGGGGAGAGGTGTCTGTGTGGGAAAGAGATGTGTGTGAGGGGGAAAGGTGGGGGAGAGGTGTGTGTATGGGGGTGATTGTGGGGGAAAGGGGTGGGGGAGAGGTGCGTGTATGGGGAGAGAGTGGGTGGGAGAGGTGTCTGTGTGGGAGAGAGATGTGTGTGATGGGGAGAGGGTGTGGGAAAAGTGTGAGTAGGGGAGAGTGTGGGGGAGAGGCATGTATATGGGGAAGAGAGTGATGGAGTGGTGTATGTACAGGAGGAGGGGTGGGGTCTGTGTGTAGGGAGGGGGTGGGGAGTGGAAATGTTGTGGACCAGTCCAGACCCTATTAAGATATTTTAAGAAGGTAGCCCAGGTCCTAACTGATATTTTTTAAAAGGCAGATGAAAGGTGTATATTCCAGGAGTAATGTAGCTTTAAAAACAAAACTTATTTAAACATTACATATGAAACACGAGCAACAGAAAACAGAACTTAGAATAATTTAACTTAGTTGATAACCCAACCAATTATATCACAACTTAACGAAGGAGCTTTTCCAATGCCCTGCAACTTCCTGTAACCGCATCTCATGGGAAAAGGTAAACTCAAACACAGGATCTTACAGGCAGGAGAGGTTTCGGAGAGAAGGTTCAGGCAAGAAGCATCCGTTGAAGCATGGAACCTCTTTTCACTGTAACTGCTTGTCCAGTTCTCCAGCAGTTTTCTGACTGCTTGGTACAGAAACCAAACTACAGAGAGATAAAGACCTGAACTGGGAGAACTGGCGACGCCCCTGCTATTGTTCAAAGTAAACATTTCCAGACAAAGCAGCACCTCTACCTTTATAGGCAACCTAACCTTGTTAAAAGGGACAGCATCACCCCAGTGGGGGAAGAGATTGGGTGAAAGGTGTATCGGAGAAAGGGGGTGATGGAAGAGCTGTGTGTAGGGGAAAGATAGGAGAGGCGGGGGTGGTGCTGGGAGAAGGGTGTATGGCCGAGAGATATGGGGAGAAGTGTGGGTGGGGTTGGGGATGGGAAGAGGGGTATGTGGGAGAGAGGTATAGGGGAGAGGTGAGTGTGAGGGGAGCGGATGGGGAGAGGGGAATGTGGGAAAGATATATGGGAAAGAGGAGCGTGTCTGTGGAGGAGGGGCTGGGGAGAGGGCTGAATGAGGAAGTGGTATGAGGGTGAGGTGTGCATGTGGGAGGGGATGGGGAGTGCAGTCTGTAGGGGAGAGATATGGGGTCGAGGTGTGTACGGAGGGGAGGAGATGGGGAGTGGGGTGTTTTGGGGTGAGATATGGGGTCGAGGTGTGTGTAAGGGAGGGGATGGGGATTAGGGTGTGTGTGGCGGGGAGAGGAATGGGGAAGGGGTGTGTTTGTGTGTTTGTTTGTGGGAGAGGGGTGTGTGGGGAATAAGAATGGGAAAGAGGTGTGTTTGTGTGTGTGTTTGTGGGAGAGGGGTGCGTGGGGGATAGGAATGGGAAAGATGTGTGTGTAGGGGAGGGGATGGGATGGGGAGAGGGGTGTGTGGGGGAGAGGAATGGGGAAGGGGTGTGTTTGTGTGTGTGTTTGTGGGAGAGGGGTGTGTAGGGGATAGGAATGGGAAAGAGGTGTGTGTAGGGGAGGGGATGGGATGGGGAGACGGGTGTGTGGGGGAGAGGAATGGGGAAGCGGTTCGTTTGTGTGTGTATGTTTTTGTGGGAGAGGATGGGGAGGGGGTGTGTGAGGGACAGGAATGGGGGAGAGGTGTGTTAGTGATGAGGAGATGCGGAGAGGGGTGTATGGGGGAGAGGAATGGAGGGAGGTGTGTGGGTGTGGGATAGGGGATGGGGAGGGGGTGTATGGGGGAGAGGTGTGTCTGAGGGGGAGGGTGTGGGGACAGAGAATGGGTAAGGGGTGTGTTGTGGGAGAGGATGGGGAGAAGAGTGTCTGGGGAGAGGAATGGAGGGAGAGGTATGTGTGTGTGGGCGGGGGTTTTGGGCAGAGGGGTGTGTGGGGCAGAAGAATGAGGGGAGAGGTGTGTGAGTGTGTGGACGGGGCGACAGGAGAGCTGTGTGTGTGTGTTGAGGGGGCGAGGTGGTGTTGCGGGCAGCACTGTAACTGAGGTCATGGAACATCAGCCTGTCCTGTGCCGAGCTCCCTGCACCGTGGGCGGCCTGTGGCTTTCACACTCGGCCGCAGAGTGTGACTTCACACGCTCTCCGCTCAGCGCCTGCGCACGAACATCTGGGCCAAATGGAAATGAACTGTACCTTCGCCGCCTCCTTGCTGTTCGAGGGAGGAGGCATTGCATCTCAGTGATTCCATTACACCATCCTCACAAACAACTCCTCACAACCGAGCCCCTCCCAGCTCACCCCTCCATCTCCATAACCCACAACCTCCCACCCCCGCCCAACTTTCCATCCAGGCTAGCCTCAGACAACGTGTCATCGACCTCCACACCTCTGCCCCTCCACTTCACCCCAGCGCAGTCTCTGCTCACCCTCTGCTACAGGGAGCCCTGCCTTCACTTTAGAGGCTTTCATCAGCCTTTCAGATTATCAGGTCAGCTCAATGTATTCACTGTATCTTCCTCCTCTCCCTCCCTTCCTGTCCCTCCTACGCCTTCTCCCCTCTTTCCACTCTCTCTCATGCTCTCGCCACCCCGATCTCCTTTCCGTGCTCTCCATACCCCTTCCTCATCTCTTCCTATCTCACCCCATCCGCTTGACTTCTCCCTTCACTATCTCTCTATTCTCTCCCCACCCCCACCCCACCCCCTTCTTACTCTCCCTATGTAACTCCGCCTCTCTCACCATTCCCTCCCCATCTCTCCTCATCCAATCCTTTCCCTCTCCTATCCTCACCTCATCCCAAACCCCTCTCTCTCTCTTCCGACCCCGCCTCCCACTTCTCCATCTCTCCCCCACACCTTCTCCCCTTCCAATCCCAGCCCCTCCCCTCGTCTCCCTATCGCCTCCCAGTCCCTTCCGATACCCATCTCCCCCTTTATCTCTCCATCCCTCCCTCTCAAGCCTCTCCCTAACCCTTTTGCTTTTTCTCCCCAACCCACATTCCTCCCCTCCTCTCTCTAAGTCGTCATCTCTCCACACCCCTCTCCTTCTCTGCCCACCCCAGCCCCTCCCTGTCCCCTCAGCATTGGGAGACACAGACTGCGGGTAGGGGGGGAGGGGGCTAATTCCCAGTCA
This sequence comes from Chiloscyllium punctatum, assembly GCF_047496795.1. Classification (NCBI taxonomy): domain Eukaryota; kingdom Metazoa; phylum Chordata; class Chondrichthyes; order Orectolobiformes; family Hemiscylliidae; genus Chiloscyllium; species Chiloscyllium punctatum. The sequence goes on from NC_092766.1 coordinate 12,086,928, forward strand.
GGAATGGCGAAAGCCAATTGCACTTTTAATGTGATTTTGCCTCAGTTGGGAAACCGATTCTTAGTTTTTGCATCTCCCTCAACCCCAAACCCCAGCTTTTTCCCAGAATCCAAAATGCTGTCGTGTGTGTTTGAGCTCAAAAACTCTCTCAAAACATTGTACAGCAGATTTGACGTCTTTGAAAATGCCAAACTCACCTCGGGCTGCTGTAGAGCTTTTATCTTGGGTTAGAGGCGAATGGACGCAGGGGGTCAATGCATGTTTCTGTGATTATAGCTAAACAAAGAACGCTGGATGCTGGAAATTATAAACCGAAAAAAAAAGCACCGAAATTGTTTGGAAAACCCAGAAGGTCTGGCAGCATCTGTGTAGACGAAGCAGAGTTAACGTTTCGTGTCCAGTGACACTTCTTCAGAACAAAGCGACACAATACCACCATCTGCTGGCAGACGGACGCTACCGCAATCGGCAGCCTGTAGAAATACACTGAAGAATTTACTGCTCGGGGAGGGCAACATCTCACAGCTTCCATCAAGATAACGGCATCAATTCCGACACAGGTTCAGTGCAGAGATTAGAGAGGTGGGCTTCATCTCATTTACTTCTCTCACCTTCCCCCGACCCACCCAGCGAGTGCACCGACCTTTTCCTGCAAGAAGCAGGTCTGAAGAAGGGTTGCTGGACCTGAAACGTGAACAGTGCTTCCTCTTTTCACAGATGTTCCCAGAACTGCTGGGGTTTCTTAGCAAATTCTGCTTTTGTTTCTGATTCCAGCGTCAGCAGTGCTTTTATTTTTCAGAGGGATGAGAAGTATTTGACGCCACTTTTAGATAAACTGGTGTCGACTTTGCTGAAGTTTTATGAAGGTTGGAAAAAAAAATTGAACGAATTCACCTCAAGCAGAGTGTACGGACAATCTATAAACTGCAGAGGAAAGTACAACCAACTATTTTGAAAAGGTGAGCAAGATAATTAACAATGACTCTGTCTCTCACTCACATAAGATCTGGGAGCAGGAGTAGGCTGCCCGGGCCTTTGAGACTGCTCCGCCACTCAATAAGATCATGGCAAATCTTTTTGTGGACTCAGCTCCACTTTCGCACATTTCACCATATCCCTTAATTCCTTTATTTTCCAAACAAAAAGTATCTACCTTAGTTTTAAAAGTGATTACTGAAGTAGCCTCAACTACTTCCCTGGGCAAGGAATTCCATAGATTCACAACCCTCTGGGTGAAGAAGTTCCTCCTCAGTTCATTTCTAAACCTGCTTCCTCTAATCTTGAGGCCATGCCCTCTTGTCCTTGCCTCATCTACCAGTGAAAACATCCAATCTATTTCTATTTTATCGACTCCCTTCATAATTTCATATGTTTGTATAAGATCCCCCCCCTCATTCTTTTGAAATCGAATGAATATAATCCCAATCTACTCAACACCTCCCCATAAGGCAACCCCCTCAATTCCAGGATCAACCCAGTGAATCTCCTCTGCACTCCTTCAGTGCTAGTATATATTTTCTGAAATAAGGAGACCAAATCTGTACACAGTACTCCAGATGTGGCTTCATCAGCATCTTTTACAGCTGTAACATTACCTCTCTGCTTTTAAATTCAACCCATCCAGCAATGAAGGACACAATTCCATTTGCCTTCCTAATTGCTTGTTGTACCTGCAGACCAACCCTCTGCGATACACGCACAAGGACACCCAGGTCCCTCTGCAAATCAGCATGCTGCAACTTTTGACCATTCACGTAATCTTCTATTTTGTTGCTACTCCCACCAAAATGACTTCACATTTACTAACATTGTACTCCATCTGCCAGACCTTTGCCCACTCATTCAATGTATCTGTGTTCCTCTGCAAAGTTTCACAATGCTCTGCACGCTTTGCTCTGTCATTTATTGGAGTGTCATCGGCAAATTTTGACACTGAACATGTGGTCCCCAACTTCAAATCATCTATATAAACTGTAAATAATTGTGGTCCCAATACCGATTCCTGAGGCATACCACTAGTCAATGATTGCCAGCCAAAATAGCACACCATTACCCCCACACTATGCTTCCTGTCAGTCGACCAATCATCTACCCACGCCAATACTCTGCCCCTAACACCATCTTATGCAGCAGCCTCATGTGCGGCACTTTGTCAAAGGCCTTTTGGAAATCTAGGTACACCACATCCACTGGAACCCCACTGTTCACCTTGCTTGTAATGTCTTCATAGAATTCCAAACGATTTGTGAAACATGACTTGCCCTTCATGAATCCATACTGCGTCTGTTAAATGGGTCAATTTCTTTTGCGATGCCCTGCTATTTCTTCACTGATAATAGACTCGAGCATCTTCCCCACTACAGAGGCTAAGCCTCACTGGTCTATAATTGCCCAGCTTTTGGCTACATCCCTTTTTGAATAGTGGCATCACATTTGCTATTTTCCAACCTGCTGGAGTGCCCCAGAGTCCAGTGAATTTTGGAACATTATCGCCAGTCCACCTACTATTTCTCCCGCCATCTCTTTTCGTACACTGGAATGCATTCCATCAGGACCAGGGGACCTATCCATCCTTAACTCATTTAGCTTACCCAACACTAACTCTTCTGTAAAAAGTTTCCAGGTCCACATCTAACTTCACCTCTTGGCATGTTATTAGTAGCTTCCACTGTGAAGATCATTGCAAAATACCTGCTCAATGCCTCAGCCCATTTCATCATATCCCATAACTTACTGCCCCTTCTCATCCTCTAAAAGACCAATTTTAGCCACTCTTCATTTTATATATCTGTAGAAACTTTGACTGTCCATCTTTATAGTCTATGCTAGTTTTTTCTCGTACTCTATCTTACTTTTCTTTATAGCTCTTTTTGTGGCTTTCTGTTGACCTTTAAAGTTTTCCCAATCTTCGAGATTTCTGCAGTTTTGGCCAATTTGTATGCCTTTGCTTTCACTTTGATAACCCACCTTCTTGCCTCCGACCCCCATGGCAGATTATCCCTCCTCCTGCCGTCCTTCCTTCTCACTGGAATATACTTTTGCTGAGCACTTTGAAAAATTTCGTTGAAGGTCATCCATTGCTCATCAACTGTCGCACCACAAAGACTTTGTTTCTCGTCTACTTTGGCCAGATCCTCGCTCATTCAATCATCGTCCCCCTTATTCAAGCACAGGACCCTGGTATTGAATTTTATCTTCACACTATCCAGCTGTATTTTAAAATTCAACCAAACTGTGATCACTCCTTCCAAGATGACCCCTGACTATGAGGTCATTAGTTATTCCTGCATCATTACATAGGACCAGATCTAGGATAGCTTGCTCCCTCATCAGTTCCATTACATGCTGTTCAAGAAAACTATCACAGATACACTCAAAAAAAAATCCTCCTCAAGGCTGCCCTGACTGAGCTGTTCGACCAATCTACATGCAGATTAAAACCCCCAATGATAATAGCTGTAGCATTTTTGCATGCATTAGTTATTTCCTTGTTTATTTCCCATCACAATGTGATGTAATTATTTGATGGCCTATCGACTACGCCTATCAGTGACTTTTTCTTCTTGGAATTCCTAATTTCTACCAAATGGATTCAGCCTCATGCTCCATAGCACCTATGTCATTTCTCAGCATCGCCCTGATGTTGTCCTTGAATATCAGAGCTACACCACCTCCCTTGCATTCCTGTCCGTCCTTCCACATAACCTGGTACCCCTGGACATTTAATTCCCAGCCAAGACCATTCTGCAACTATGTCTCTGTGATGGCTTTCAAATCTTATTGACTGACAATCATTTGTGCTGTTAACTCATCAACCTTGTTACAAGTGCTATGAGCATTCAGGCGAAATGCCTTTATGCTAGCTTTCTTACCATTATGATTCATAACATCTCTAATATCTCCTGAGTTATCCTTTATTTTTGCTTCTTTCATAGTCTGCCTTGAACTTAAACACTCCTGCATTCATGTCAACCTGCTGCTTACCTTTTCATTTATCACCATGCATCCTGTTGCACTCCCTTTCCCTTCCCCCAACTCGCAAGTTTAAAGTCGTGGTGACCACTCTATTTATCCTTTTCGCTAGAATACTGGTCGAGGTTGGTTCAGCTAAAGACTGTCTCACTGGCACAGATCCGCTTCAGTTCCAAAATTGATGCCAATGCCCCATGAAATGGAATCCCTCTTTCCCACGCCACTCCCTTAGCCACGTGTTTGCTTCCCTAATTTTCTTGTCTCTAAGTCAATTTGCACATGGCTCCAACAGTAATCCGGAGATTATGACCCTTGAGGACCTGTTCCCTAATTTCATTCCTAGTGCTCATTAACCCCCAAACAGGTCTTCCATCTTACCTTTGCTTATGTTGTTAGTCCCAAAGGGGACCACAACAACTGGATCCTCCCCCTCCCGCTCCAGTATCCCTTCAAGCCAGTCGGAGATGTCTTGCACCCTGGCACCAGGCAGGCAACACACCATACGGGACTTCCCATCCAACTTGCTCATGCTCTGTGTACACATGCTCTCACAATCTGTCTCTGTCACCACACATATTCTTGCTTGCACTCTCTCACACGCACTCACAGCCTCTCCCACACAATGACACTGTCTCTCACAGGCAAGCTCTCTGTTTCACAGACATCCCCTCTCTCTTACACATGCATTCTTTTTTGTCCAGTACAGAGTCCTGCTTTGTCCCACCCTCTGAAAGAGTCAATGAGATGGGTTGCATGATATGGTCTACCAGCCTGTGGGACATACCGCCGATATACCTAACATATACCATCACTGAAACCCATATATCACAGTATTTGATAATATGGTAGGTTAAAAATTGGCTTTTTTTGTGAAATTACTAGGATTCTCTTCGTGGAGACACAGACATCAAAAAGGTTTGCTGAATAGCTTTCAGTATTTTATTTTCTGCTTCTCTCTCTCTTGCATGTTTTTAATGGTAATTATGCTCCTTCTGTGAGGAATGTGTGGCCTCTCCAATTGCATCATTCATTACCTGACAACTACAGAATACTTGTCATTATTACTGAGTTTATGCTGAGGCAAATCATCATTTATTATTTCTCAATGTCTGTGCTCGACCTCACCCATGTGCGCAGAATCATCTATGTCCTGACTTTTGCAGCCAGCGACTGATGTGTCTGGTTCATAACTAGCTTCATCTTTGATCAATTTGCTGCTCGAAAGTGAAAACTAAATATGACACCGATAAAGTCTGTTGACATTGTTCAAGATACATTATCTTTTATGTGAGAAGAATGCCTCTCTACTTTAGATGTAAAACACCAACTGACAACTGAAAATGTACATTGGGGCTGCTCTAGAAAGTCAAGTTGCTATTCTGAGGCTGGATGAATGACATTTAAATATGAAGCCTAATGATGTGGGCAATTCATGTTCAAATCCTGCTACAGCAGATGATGATTTGAATTCAAGAAAAAATAACCTGGGATTAGAGTTTAATGAAGACCATGGAATAATAATTGCTTGAAAAAGAAATATCTGTTTCACTAATAAACTTTAAGAAAGAAAATCTGTTGTCCTCACCTTGTCTGGTTTACACGTGTCTTCAAACCCACAGCAATGTGGTTGACACTTAACTGCCCTCTGTGAATAAATGCTAACCCAGCCACATCCCACTGAAGAATAAAATATAATGCAACCACTCTGTTGTTTTTTCTCTCATCAGACATTGCGGATCATGTCTGGAAACATGCAGCCTCGTGATTTAGCACGGGAGACAGTAGAGCAACGGGAGCAGTTGCAGGGAAGGATCAGACAATGCCAGTAACTCGGATTGACAGCTGCTCAGTGAATTCACTCCCTTCTTTCTTCAATGTTTGTGTTCGCAATTGTCTGTCCACAACCGGAGATCAGGCCGAAATCCCAGCCGATCTTTTAAGTTCCCAATGGAACTGACCGATGGGTTCGCGCATCCCTACCTCTAGCAGATCACCCACCTCACTGCTGATACACTCAACCCCGTCCTGTCGGCTCTTGACAAATTCCACCAAATAAAGTGATTCAAAACTAGGCAGCATGTTTCACTGCTCAATCCATAGCCCAATCAAACTATATCTCTGCTCAACACTGGTTCCCAGGCAAGTATATTTAAAATGCCCTCCTTTGGTTTGAATCAAACATTCACAATACACCCCCTCCTCCTCCCTACCCACTACCCTTAGTCATTAATTTCCCAGCTCTCGATACCTCTCAGATACATTCACCTTATGAATTCAAGGCTGTTTGATATCCAGATGATAAACTTTGCAATCTGTTACTTGATCTACCATCAGCTGGAACAGTTGGAATTCCACCCTACATTTTTTGACTGTCACTTCTCCTCTTATACTGGAAACTGCTTGAAACCAATTCATGAGAATAAGATTTTCATCCCTCACCTCACCTTTAATTCCGCACATCACCAGTATCCCTCATTTGCAGTTGGCCCTTTCCTTCACACATCTTGATTTCCCCTAATTTTCGGTTCTCCATATCTTCCGTTAACCCTCATCTTCATCTTCCCTCTTCTTCAGTTACCCATAACTGCATTAGCCCGCATCTTCATTTAACCCTCATGTTCAGCTCCCTACTTCTTCAGTTCCCCTCATCCTCAGTTAAACCTCATTTCCAGTTTGCCTCATCTCACTCCACCTGTATAATCTCCTTTCCCTCTCTTTAAACTACTGCTGACTGAAAGCCTCACCTTTGGAAGATCGGACGTTATCGAGTCATGCAGAACAGAACTGTCTCCCCGGCCCATCCAGGCAGTACTGACCTCAATACACTAATTCCTCTTTCTGTCACTTTGTCCCAAGTACTCATCCATGTACTTTGTTGTAAAGGGTATATGTTTCTGGCCTCTCTTGCGCTCCCAGGCAATGTATTTCAGACATACTACTGCCTTCTGGGTGAAAACAAGTCCTCAAATTACCTCTAAGCCTCCTGCATTTCTTCCTATCTTAAAAGTAAGACCCCCTCATTATTACCCCTTCAACTAATGTATGTAGCCACTTTCTGTCCACCTTGTCTATAGCCCTCATGATCTTTAATATTCATATCAGGTCACGTCTCAGCCTTGTCTGTTCTACAGAAAACAACCTGAGCCAATCCAACCTCTTTTCACAGATTCGGAAAGCTGAATGTATTTTTTGACAATGCAAACTCAAGGGCTTCATCTGCACTGCATCATTCCACGATTCTGTGCGACTGCTCCATCACAGGCCGCATCCTGGTGAATCTCCTCTGCAGCCCATCCAGTGCAATCACATTATCCCTACACATTGCTCTGCAAGTCTTGTTCATCTCAACAGCTATTATCCAGACCCTCGAACTCATGAGAGAAACAAGCACAAGAAAAAGTTAGATTAAAGGCTTGCCCAGGGACCCTGAGATGGTAAATTTAGTGGGCGGGGATGGGAGGGGTGTGGAGGGGTGGGGGGTGCAGGTGGTGGTGTGTGAGAAGAGAGGAGAGAGAGAGGATGTGGGCGTGAGTGTGTGTATGTGTGTGCGTGAGTGGGTGTGTGTGTGTGAGAGAGAGAATTCGGTTATAATTGAGACTGAATGACAATTCGAAAAATTGATAGACAATGAGTCAGTGGCAGAGAGGAGAAAATAGCGATACCTACTTGTATTTATAAATCTCTTAAAATTAAGAGAGATGCTGCAGCTGTACAAAACTCTGGTGTGGCCACACTTGGAATATTGCATGCAGTTTTGGTTACCTCATTACAGGAAGAATGTGGAAGCTTTGGGAAGGGTTCAGAGGAGGTTGCCCAGGATGGGTGGCATGGTGGCTCAGTGGTTAGCACTGCTGCCTCACAGCGCCAGAGACCCGGGTTCAATTCCCGCCTCAGGTGACTGACTGTGTGGAGTTTGCACGTTCTCCCGGTGTCTGTGTGGGTTTCCTCCCACAGTCCAAAGATGTGCAGATCAGGTGAATTGGCCGTGCTAAATTGCCCGTACTGTTAGGTGAAGGGGTAAATGTAGGGGTATGTGTGGGTTGTGCTTCGGCGGGTCGGTATGGACTTGTTGGGCCAAAGGGCCTGTTTCCACACTGCAAGTAATTAAATCTAAAAATGTTGCCTGGTATGGAGGGACGGTCTTATGAGGAAATGCTGAGGCACTTGAGGCTGATTTCGTTAGACAGAAGAAGGTTGAGAGGTTAACTTAATTATGACAAATAAGACCATCAGCGGGTTAGATAGGGAGGACAGTGTGAGACGTTTTCCTTGGATGGCGATGGCTAGCACGAGGGGACATAGCTTTAAATTGAGGGATGGTAGATATAGGAAATATGTCAGAGGTAGTTTCTTTACTCAGAGAGTAGTAGGGGCGTGGAACACCCTTCCTGCAGCATTAGTATACTTGCCAACTTCAAGGATATTTAAGTGTTCATTGGATGACCATATGGATGAAAATGGAATAGTGTTAGATAAATGGACTTCAGACTGGTTCCATAGGTCGTCACAACATCGAGGACTGAAGGCCTGTACTGTGATGTTCTATGTTCTAGAAAGAGAGAGAGAGATACATAAATAGATACATACATACATACATGCAGAGAGAAAGAAAGAAATAATTCGTTTATAATTCAGACTGAGTGACAATAAGGGAAAATGATGAACAATGAGTCAGTGGCAGAGAGCAGGAAACAGTGATACGCATTTGCATTTATAACTCTATGAAAATAATAAGGCACTCCTTGAGGCCTTTCACATATCATCAATCAGAATCTTTATTCAGAATACGTGATGCACAATCATGAACGTTCCAAAATGGGGAGGAGGGGTGTGATGGCGAGACAGAGCGAAAGAGAGGGAGAGAGAGGGAGAGAGGGAGAGACAAAGAGTGAGAGTGAGAGAGAGAGAGAGAGAGAGAGCAAGAGAAGGGTGAGACACAGACAGAGACAGAGTGTTTGACAGAGGGTAAGACAGATGAGCAAACACATAGACAAATGAACCACTAAAACTCAACGGGTGACTGAAATCTACACACTAGATTGGAAGTGGTGGTGTAGTGGTATGAAGGCCAGTCTGTTAACACAGAAACCCAGGTAATGCTCCACAGATGCGGGTTTACATCACATCGCAGCAGATGTTGGAATTTTACTTCAGTGAAATCTTGGATTAAGACTGTAATATGCTGCCAAGTACAAACCTTTTTCCCAGAAATGACAATCCCTGACACTTCATGTTGACTCGTCCAACCCTCTCGTTGCCACTTCCTGAGAGTGGGTCACCACTGCTGAGAATGTTCTCGTCCTCTCGTCAATAATCTCAAGCTAAACACCACTGTTCGCCCCTTAGCTCATGTCTTATTTCTGTTTTCCAATTTTCCAAGCCATTACTGTCCAGTTGACCATCGCTCACATCTTTCCCTCATAGGAGATCTTGAACATTAGAACATGAGTAGACTGTTCAGACACTTGAGCATGTTGCACTATTCAATAAAATAATGATTTATCCCATGTCGACCTTCACTTCACTTGGCTGCCCTGCTCCCCATAAAATTTTAACAAATCTTTACTTCAAAATCGATTTAATCCCTCCTTATATTTAATCAGCAGCTTGCTGTCCACTGCACTCTGGGGGAACGAACTCCATGGATTCACAACCCTTTTAAATCTATCAGGATGTTGCTAAACTGGAACAGCATGTGTAATTAGATTAGCACTTCCCAGAGTAATCCCACGTGTCTCTCCACGTAATTGTAGCAATTGTTTCAGGTGATTTTGATTTTATCCAGGAAGGTAACTCAGTAATTTATTCGAATTTTTGAGAACTTTCTCATTGTCCTGGGTAATTTGAGGAATGTCCAATTCAGAATCATCTGAACTTCGTTCTTCACGTTTCACTGTAACCAATACAACATTCTCCTTTTGCTTTCCTTCCTTATCAAAATACCTTTGAGCACATTCACATGGCACAAAAGAAACCTGGAGGGTTCTTTCTACCTGGTATTCTTATCAAGTAGTTCACCACACTCAATTTCCTTTAAATTCGATACGGCCCCCGATCATTGCCCTCAAAAGTACACATGGCACTGGAATTAACACCAATACTCTGTACTTTATATTCATTAGCAAAATGCTAAGTTTTTGATTGGTTGTCTGCTTACTCTTTCATCATATGCTGTGGTATTTTCAAATGCTGTCTCACCAACTCACCTACTCGATTTAATCTTTCCCTAAAATTTTACACATAGTCCAAATGTGTAGCCTCTGAACTCTGACTCACCACGTTCTCCTTAATTTCAGTGGTCCTCTCATCTCATGGCCAAAAGCTAATTCAAGTGGACTGAATTTCGTAGATTCATTAGGTGCATCCCTTCCTGAAAAAATGGCATTCTTTTATCCCAACTTTAGTATTCTCCTTTTCTTCCTTTCTTCTGCGAGGGCCTTCCTCGGCTTTTAATCACAATTCAAACTGTTGCCTTTCCCTTTCACATTCAAACGCTTCTGTTTCAATTATATTTTAGCCATTTCCAAAGATTCTGATGGCATTCCTGGCAATTGTAAATGCTGCGTGATTGCCACAATTATTTCCGATTTCCTTTTGGACACAAGCAGCCCCAATTTCAGCTTGTTTTGCCAATTCCAAAGTTTGCCTTGATAATTTTCCATGAAAATCCTGAAGTGACTTCTTTGACTCCTAGAAGACTCTTCGTGAATGAAAGAGGCATTGTTACCCAAGGCCTTGTTTAAATCAACTGAATTCAACACCCATTATGTATAAAACACACCAAACACTTCGCTCACTGTCGTTGAGTCCAACAATCCTCAACCCAACTTGGAATTAGAAATTTTGATCCTGGCAAGAACTCCCAATTTTTATAGACCAGACTAAAAACCTTAAAAATATATTCCGAGCATACTCTGGACCCCAACCTTTTCTTATTTTAAAGGCACATGCAAGGTGTTGTGTTCCAGATGCAATTGGATTGGTTAAACTTCCTTGATGTTAGGCAAAACACACTTTATTCATACACCATTGCTGAAATACAACAATAGTAAAGAAATTCGAATAACTCCATTGGTGCACTAAACAGAATGATAGATTTTTTTATTTACGACTGAACAGTAACTGTTTCAATTCAGTAATATCCCATAAACAAACATCTGACAAAAGACAAGTTCAGAAAGATACATTGTCTCACATGCAAAACCTGCAGCAAGAGGAAAAACATCAATAGAAAACTCTGAGAGAGAGCAGCATGGAGAGATATATGCAGCTTCAACCCATGTTTAAGACCCAATAATTGCAACTGAAAAAGTAAAGCTAAAAATCCTGGTTCTGTGGCAGCTTGCACCTTTCACTTAGACAACTTCTATTGTTCCAACTTAGAACATAGCCCAAGGTCTCACAAAGTATTTACTTTATTGGATCTAAACAGACAACTCAGGACATTTGTTTTATAACTTCTCCTCAAAAAAAGAACTAAATACACCTTTCAAAGCCCTAGCGTTGTCACACTGCTCAGAACAAAGTCTTTTCATTTCTCAATACCTATAAATCTCATCATGCCCCTTAGTTTTGATCCTGTTGACTTCACAGCTTGCTTGTATCTGCTGGGTGTTTGGTTTGCCATCTTCTGTTTGATGCATTGATTAATTGAATGGTCGATGGAAGCGGATATTTCATCATGCTTTTGAAATGACCTCTGAATTTGGACTGAGTTGTCACATAGATATATGTATTTATACAGGTGTTTAAATTAGACAGCATGAATCCAATTTGCCCGAAGGTGTAAAATGAATCACGATCTAATCGGTCTGCAATATCAAAGGTCTGTAAGACATACACCAGCCACAAAAGTATGAAGCTTCCTGATATAGCAAAAAGTAAAATCACAGACTTCTTTCTGTTTTCCATTTCTGGGTCACTTGGGATTCCCTCTCTTCGTTTGACCCCATAGGGCCTTGCAGACCTGACTGACTGTCAAAGTGTGTCGAACAGTTCGAAAGTTGAACAAAAGTATTATAGCAAACGGGAGCAATGGGCTTAAAACCACAGCAAACGAGTCAAATGCCACCCATGCGGCCTCTGCATAATAGCTTGATTTCACATTACATAACCAGGGGACATTGTTAATGATTTTCCCAGGCTCATATACAAAGTAAGAAGGGATGTTTTTTAAACAGAACAGAATACAGCTTGTTGCAAGAATTATGGTTGCAGTTGTTTTCAGTGCAAAATTTGCTCTTCAGCCTGAGCGAACGAATAGCAACAAATCTATCAAAGGTGAAAGTGACCGTGAACCAGACCGAACAGTCTCTTGCTGCATACATGAGGATATAGCGGATGCGGCACACAGGGGTGATATCCAGGAAATATACTGGGAAATAATACCAATTGAATTGTCTTAATATAACCTCAGTGATAATGACAGAGAGATCTGCTACTGCCATAGCTACCAGATAGCGAATGGTGCAGTTTGAGAGACCACAGTTTACCAGGGACAGGATCACAATCGATATCAAATTAACTGCAAAACAGAATAGAGAAACGTATGAGAACTGGGAATCATTGCATTCCAGATATTTGCGCCCAGACAATTAGGGATGAAATACAACAGTAAAAACCAGTGGATTGGTATCAGATGTTCAAAAGTTAAAAAATCTCAACAACAGCCTCAGTCTCTCTCCAATTTAGCAATTTAATAATGCTGAACCAGCTACCCAGAACCTGGAAAGAAATGGATAAGAAGGCACAATAGAATTCAGAAAATCTGGGACTGTATTCACTGCTCAATTTAGGAGACCCACAATCATGACTTGCACCACTTCCCAAGAAAGGAGTTCAGCTCTCAGAGGCAGGGAATTTCCCAGAGGCAGAGGACTTCTCACAGACTAGGGAACATTATATAGATCAAAATGTACCATGCTGATATAGAGCATTTCTGAAATTAAGACAGACCTCTAGACTGGGCTATACCTCTGGATCCTCCCACTGTGAGGGACCCCCGCCTGAGGAAGGGCTTATGCCCGAAACTTCAATTCTCCTGTTCCTTGGATGCTGCCTGACCTGCAGCGCTTTTCCAGCAACACATTTTCAACTCTGATCTCCAGCATCTGCAGTCCTCACTTTCTTATACCTCTGGATTGGAATTGCATAATCTTCCTTCGGACAAGATATCATTGTAAGTATCCAGAGATGTCCAGACAAGTGTCGCTGTGGGAAAACTCTTGAAAAGTAAATTCCACAGGATAGGCAATATTGATATGACTCCATCTACTCGCCTGAAAAAAATCAAAACTAGGACCATAATGGAGGAAATTTTGTATCGTCACCAGAAGGAATTTGGAGCATTCCCTCCAAACAGGAGGTCTCTCAATGTACCCAGACACTTGTAGGTATAAGGCACACCCTATCCCATGCACAGATATTACATCCCACGCATCTCAGACCCTTCCTCGTGTCAGTGGACAATCACAAAATTATTACTCTGTAGAATCCTTACAGTGCAGAAAGAGGCCCTTCAGCCCAACAAATCCACACCTATCTTCCAAAGAGTAACTCACCCAGACCCATTCCTCTACATTTACTCCTGACTAATGCACCTAACTTACACACCCCTGAACACTATGGGCAATTTAGCATGACCAATTCACTTAACCTGCACATCTTTGGATTGTGAGGAAACCAGAGCACAAGAAGGAAACCCACGCAGACACGGGAAGAGTATGCAAACTCCACACAGACAGTTGCGTGAGGCTGGAATTGAAGCCGGTTTCCTGGCACTGTGAGGCAGCAGTGCTAACCACTGAGCTACCATGTGACCCATCACAAAGTTTTGACTGCTGCCTGAGTTAAGAAACATTGGTGCTGACTGAGAACGTTATCCAAGCGAGGGTAACAACAGATTTGAACTATGCTTCAGCATGGGAGGCTCTCATGGACCCAGTTTATTTTATGCAAAGGTAAACCATTGCATGACAGTTATCTCTGCTCTGGTTTGAAGGTGTCCCAGCACTCAATCCATCAATGGTAATAGGGAAACCTCCTTTTACTCTGATTAAGACAACTCCTGAGATCAACCCACAAAGTTCTAACATGAGCTAACATGATAAATGCAGGAGGGATGCTCCTGATGGAGTCCTGAACCAGGGCTCACAGTCTAATGATACAAGATAGGACTGAGATGAGGAGAAATGTCTTCACTCGGAGTACTAAGTCTGTGGAAATCTTGGCTGCAGAAAATATTTGAAGCCAAAACATTGAATGCCTTTGAGAAGGACGTAGATATGTAGTTCTAAAGGGATCAAAGGATATTGGGGGAGCAAGTGAGAGCTGAGTTGAATGTGCAATCATGATGACATTGAAAGGAGGAGCAAGTTCAAAGGACCAAATGACTAAACCCTGAGTCTATGTTCTATGTTTTGTAACATTATCCCAATAGCATTTGATACTCCTATAATTCATCAAGCCTGTGAACTACAAACAGAGTCTTTTTTTTCGTTGAGGCAAGTGAACAAAAAATGCTGATGCCACATAGAACGACAAATAATGCATTGACTTCTCTGAACAATGTCTCGATATAACTAGTTTTAGTCATAAAATGTACAACATTCTCCCTCACAAAAGCAGGAACCTTCCCTGAAGCAAATCAATGCAACTTCAATGGTAATGGTCACTTATCAGGGACACCAACCATTGCAAGGATTGTGTTGTATATTTTTGCAATTGATTGCCTGAGAAGATGCATTTTCTCTGGGAATAAACTCCTCCTTCCCTGCTCAAAGCAATCTCTATGACGGAAGCGCTGGAATGCTATTTTCCCAGAGTGTTTATACTCAGCAATATCTCCACAGGGATAGCATACTCCTGACATTTATTTTCCAAGTTAGCTTGGTATGACGAAAAGAACAGATTCCAACAGCTAAGGCAATCCCATACGAATATAATATAATTTTCTTTGGCATTAATTTGTAAAACTTAAAAAACCTGAACATGATTTTTTGATTAAAACAATTAGACTGGCATTAATTCAGTTGGATGTACAATCTGATTCGGGGGAGGGGTGTGGAATAGGTGAGATCACTTGGCTTGGCAGCTAGTTTGTGATGCAGAGTGATAGTAATTCAATTTGTACACCAGCTGAGGTTGCCATGAAGGAGAGTTCTTCTCGACATCTCTGTCCAATAGTTTGTCCTCACCCCACCTTGTAACATAATTGAGTTGGAGCGCATAGCTGGGCGGGAAGGTAAGTGATTAGTATTTGAGTGGGTGTGTTCTAGACCCCAGGTTATTGACTCAGTGTTCTTGTTTTTGGAGACAGTGTACAGTCATGGCAGCGCAGGCGGTGGAATGTTCCTCCTGCAGGATGTTTGAGGTAGGGGTGACCACCGATACTCCTGCCGACTTCGTGTGCAGGAAATGCAGTCAGATCCTGATCCTCACCGAACGAGTTAGGGAACTGGAACTGGAGCTGGATGAGCTGAGGATTATTCAAGAGGCTGAGAGGGTGATCGATAGAAGCTACAGGGACATAGTTACGCCAGAGAACAGAGGTAGCTGGGTAACAGTTAGAGGTGGGAAGGGGAAGAAACAGGCAGTGCAGGGTTCCCCTGTGGTCGTTCCCCTAAAAAATAAGTATGCAGCTTTGGAAACTGTTGGGGGGGCCAGCCTTGCAGGTGTAAGCTGCAGTGAAGGGGTCTGTGGCTCTGAGATTCAGAAGGGAAAGGGGGAGAAGAGGAGAGCGCTAGTTATAGGGGACTCTCTAGTTAGAGGGACGGACAGGCGGTTCTGTGGACATGAGCGAGAGTCTCGGCTGGTTTGTTGCCTCCCGGGTGCTAGGGTCCGAGACGTCTCGGACCGTGTCTTCAGAATCCTTAAGGGGGAGTGTGTGCAGCCAGAAGTCGTGGTACACATTGGCACCAACGACATAGGTAGGAAGAGGGGTGGGGAGGTCATTCAAGAGCTCAAGGAGTTAGGCTGGAAGCTAAAAGCTAGGACAGACAGAGTCGTCATCTCTGGGTTGTTGCCGGTGCCACGTGACAGAGAGGCAAAGAATAGGGAGAGAGTGCAGTTGAACGCGTGGCTGCTAGGATGGTGTAGGAGGGAGGGCTTCAGATATTTGGACAATTGGACTGCATTCTGGGGAAGGTGGGACCTGTATAAACAGGACGGGTTGCACCTGAACCAGAAGGGCACCAATATTCTGGGGGGTAGGTTTGCTAGCACTCTTCGGGGGGGTTTAAACTAATTTGGCAGGGGGATGGGATCCGGACTTGTAGTCCAGCAAGTAAGCTAGCTGTGTTTCAGGATGTCCAAGACTGTAGGGAGGCTGTGGAGAAGGTAGCACTGACAGGGACTACTTGCGGACACAGAAATGGGCTCAAGTGCGTATACTTCAATGCAAGGAGTATCAGAAATAAGGTGGGTGAACTTAAGGCGTGGATCGGTACCTGGGACTATGATGTTGTGGCCATCACGGAAACATGGATAGATGAGGGACAGGAATGGCTGTTGGAGGTTCCTGGTTACAGATGTTTCAGTAAGATTAGGGAGGGTGGTAAAAAAGGAGGGGGGGTGGCATTGCGAATTAGAAATGGTATAACGGCTGCAGAAAGGAAGTTTGAGGGGGATCTGCCTCTGGAGGTAGTATGGGCTGAAGTCAGAAATAGGAAAGGTGCAGTCACCTTGTTGGGTGTTTATTATAGGCCCCCCAATAGCAGCAGAGATGTGGAGAAACAGATTGGGAAACAGATTTTGGAAAGGTGCAGAAGCCACAGGGTCGTAGTCATGGGCGACTTCAACTTCCCAAATATTGATTGGAAGCTCTTTCGATCAAGTAGATTGGATGGGGCGGTGTTTGTGCAGTGTGTCCAGGAAGCTTTTCTAACGCAGTATGTAGATTGTCCAACCAGAGGGGAGGCCATATTGGATTTGGTACTCGGTAACGAACCGGGACAAGTGGTGGGCTTGTTGGTGGGCGAACATTTTGGTGATGGCGACCACAATTCTGTGACTTTCACCTTGGTTATGGAGAGAGATAGGTGCGCACAACAAGGTAGATTTTACAATTGGGGGAAGGGAAATTACGATGCTGTAAGACAGGATTTGAGGAGCATACGTTGGGAGCATAGGCTGTTAGGGAAGGATGTGGTGGAAATGTGGGACTTTTTCAAGGAGCAGATACGACGTGTGCTTGATATGTATGTACCGATCAGGCAGGAAAGAAATGGTCGTGTGAGGGAGCCTTGGTTGACGAGGGAGGTTGAATGTCTAGTAAAGAGGAAGAAGGAGGCTTACATAAGGTTGAGGAAACAAGGTTCAGACAGAGCAGTGGAGGGATACAGGATAGCCAGAAGGGACCTGAAGAAAGGGATTAGGAGAGCTAAGAGAGGGCATGAAAAATCCCTGGCGGATAGGATCAAGGATAACCCCAAGGCATTCTATGCATATGTGAGAAACCTGAGAATGACGAGAACGAGGGTAGGTCCGATCAAGGACAGTGGTGGGAGACTGTGTATTGAGTCGGAAGAGATAGGAGAGGTCTTGAACAAGTACTTCTCTTCAGTATTTACGAACGAGAGGGACCGTATTGTTGAAGAGGAGAGTGTGAAACGGACTGATAAGCTAGAAGAGATACCTGTTAGGAAGGAAGATGTGTTGGACATTTTGAACAACTTGAGGATAGACAAGTCCCCCGGGCCTGACGGGATATATCCTAGGATTATGTGGGAAGCAAGAGAGGAAATTGCAGTACCGTTGGCAATGATCTTCTCGTCTTCACTGGCAACTGGGGTGGTACCAGGGGACTGGAGAGTAGCGAATGTTGTGCCCCTGTTCAAAAAAGGGAATAGGGATAACCCCGGGAATTACAGGCCAGTTAGTCTTACTTCTGTGGCAGGCAAAGTAATGGAAAGGGTACTGAGGGATAGGATTTACGAGTATCTGGAAAGACACTGCTTGATTAGGGACAGCCAGCACGGATTTGTGAAGGGTAGGTCTTGCCTTACAAGTCTTATTGAATTCTTCGAGTAGGTGACCAAGCATGTGGATGAGGGTAGAGCAGTGGATGTAGTGTACATGGATTTTAGTAAGGCATTTGATAAGGTTCCCCATGGTAGGCTTATGCGGAAAGTCAGGAGGCATGGGATAGAGGGAAATTTGGCCAATTGGATAGAAAACTGGCTAACCGGTAGAAGTCAGAGAGTGGTGGTAGATGGTAAATATTCAGCATGGAGTCCAGTTACAAGTGGAGTTCCGCAGGGATCAGTTCTGGGTCCTCTGCTGTTTGTAATTTTTATTAATGACTTAGAGGAGGGAGTCGAAGGGTGGGTCAGTAAATTTGCAGATGATACAAAGATAGGTGGAGTTGTGGACAGTGAGGAGGGCTGTTGTCGGCTGCAGAGGGACTTAGATAGGATGCAGAGCTGGGCTGAGGAGTGGCAGATGGAGTTCAACCCTGCCAAGTGTGAGGTTGTCCATTTTGGAAGAACAAATAAGAATGCGGAATACAGGGTTAATGGTAGGGTTCTTGGTCAGGTGGAGGAACAGAGGGATCTTGGGTTCTATGTACATAGATCTTTGAAGGTTGCCACTCAGGTGGATAGAGTTTGTAAGAAGGCCTATGGAGTATTATCGTTCATTAGCAGAGGGATTGAATTCAAGAGTCGTGAGGTGATGTTGCAGCTGTACAGGACTTTGGTTAGGCCACATTTGGAGTACTGTGTGCAGTTCTGGTCGCCTCACTTTAGGAAAGATGTGGAAGCTTTGGAGAGGGTGCAGAGAAGATTTACCAGGATGTTGCCTGGAATGGAGAGTAGGTCGTACGAGGATAGGTTGAGAGTTCTCGGCCTTTTCTCGTTGGAACGGTGAAGGATGAGGGGTGACTTGATAGAGGTTTATAAGATGATCAGCGGAATAGATAGAGTAGACAGTCAGAAACTTTTTCCCTGGGTACAACAGAGTGTTACAAGGGGACATAAATTTAAGGTGAAGGGTGGAAGGTATAGGGGAGATGTCAGGGGTGGGTTCTTTACCCAGAGAGTGGTGGGGGCATGGAATGCGCTGCCCGAGGGAGTGGTAGAGTCAGATTCATTGGCGACCTTTAAGCGGCATTTGGATAGGTACATGGATGGGTGCTTAATCTAGGATAGAAGTTCGGCACAACATCGTGGGCCGAAGGGCCTGTTCTGTGCTGTATTGTTCTATGTTCTATAATTTCTTCTCAAACAGCATTACATGAACAACTTTAAACTTCTATCAACAACCTAATCTGCTTGTCTTCAAAAGTCCTCTGAACACCCCTGAACATGGTCATCGATTAATGCACTGATATAGCTACAGCATCCTTTAACCCCAAATAACGTTGTCAGCTTCAGTGTAAACCCTAATATTATAAAATCCTATTACAGAAATCTAAGGGCATAAACTCTTAATTTCACACATTGTGTAATATTTGTCTAGTCTCATTTGAGCATTGCTTGCAATATCAACTCCATTACATTAGTGAGCAAATCAAATGTAATAGTTAAGTTTAATTTTGTCTTCTGTGTGCTCTCATGATCAAGACAATCATAAACTGTGTCAACTTTCTATTGTGTCAGCCAGGAGGTTCTCATCATATATATTTGGATATTATTGAAATGAATTCTTTTCCAACTCTATTTAACAATCACTGAAACAGATGCAATGAGTGGAACACTTTCAAAAGAGAACAAACATAATGTCACTGAGCATCAGTGGTGGAGCAAGTAGGTGTGTGTTGATATCGTGCCAGCCAAGAGGACTGGGGTAGGGAGAGTGGGGGCTTGCGTCAGGTCTTGGGGGCTAAGGAGATTTTGATCTCAAAGGGGTGGGGCAAGGGGAGACGGGTCAAAATCTGAGGTGGGATGTATTGGTTCCAACTACAAAGTTTGCTGTCAGGCCTGGTGATGGGGATGGGGATGGGGATGGGGGCAGGCGAAGGGATGTAGACAGCTGTGATGGGTGTGACGGGTGTGTGGAAAGTGTGTGTTCGATAGTGTGACATGGATGGTTGAGTCCAGAATCTTTGTACTTTGGAACCTGGGGAAGTGGAGCGTGGATTCACTGTATGTGTGGATGTAAAGAGGTCAGAAGTTTGTGCATTTATGAGGGAGTGCAAGGTACATTTGCTTGTCAGTTGAATGATTACTTTGGCGTTAAAATAGGATTTTAGTAGCGAGACATTTTGAAACTACTTTCTTAATGCCAGTTGTACCCATCGAATTCTTAACCAGATAGCTTTGGAGACTTCAGACATTTCAGCAATTCCTTCAGAGTCTCTTACATTGGGATTTTCATAGATAACCGTGCATATAACCCATCTGCCCTTCAGAGGTGGTCCAGAATGGGTTCCTATGTCATCACTTGAAATAGTTCATCAGTAATCCCGCAGCTCTGTTTTGCAAACAGTTTTTAAAAAAGTATGAATGTGTCAAATTCCACTGAGATTGTCAAAATGAGAAATTTGCTTGACTGTTACTCAGAACAAATGAATTCACTTCGAGCTTTATCAGTAATGGCAAAACAACTGTTTTAATAACATAGCTAAGATTAACAAGAGGAGAAGAAAGAAATCAGACATCATCTATTATTCAACAACTTACCTCTCCTCTTCAAATTCCCAAACCATACACACACACACACACACAACACTTGATTACATCAGGTAAACGACGTTAGAGTATAAAGAAAATTGTGGGATGTTGGCGCCGTTGGCTGGCCAACATTTATTTCCCATCCCTGGTTGCCACCTGAGAAGGTGGTGCTGAGCTGCCTTCTTGAACTGCAGCAGTCCATCTGGTGTAGATTGACACTCAATGCTCTTAGGGAAGGTATGACAGCGTTTTGACCCAGCGTCAGTGAAGGAATGGCGACGTACTTCCAAGTCAGAATCGTGAGTGGCTCTGAGGGGAACTTGAAAGTTTTGGTGTTCCCAAGCACATTTAATGCACATGCATTGGACAGAAAATAATGAGGATAAGATAAACAAAGTTCAGGCAATCAACAGTCCCTGTGGTTTTAGCTGTGACTGTGGGCCAAGTGCTGGGAAGCAGAAAGAGTGGAGATAGGTTGACACAGACTCGATGCACTGAAATGCTGTATGACTGTACGAATACCATTTGCCGTTATCTCAATCAGAAAGACCCAGTTCTTACCTTGTTTTCGAATTATTTCTAATTTTGCTGCTAACATTTATGTCATTTTCCGAAGTGAGGAGGGAGAGATGGATGCTTTGTGTCTGCACACTTTGGACGCTTTCCCTCTGTTGCCACTCTGTCACTTTACTTTTGAGCACGTTGCAACTGGGCACATTTGAGGGCTGTTGTCAGACAGATATTCTTGAACTCAAAGACTTTTAGTGCTACGCAGGTTTGATTTCTCCCACTCACTCATTAAAAAAATAGCATTATATTGCACAGCTCAACATTATGCAGTACCTGTTTTGAAACTGCAAAACTCTCGAGGTTTTCTAGTTGCAACAGTCTAAATGAAGGGTATGGAACTAACAACGTTTTGTCTTTTGCCCGATTGTAAAGCTCTGCTCATTTTTCTTATCTTCTGATGGTACAAGAGCACAAGAATTAGGACCAGGAGTGGACCAATCTGCCCGTCGGGCCTGCTTCACCATTCAACAGGATCGTGTCTGATCTGACATCCCTAGCATCCACTCTCCTACCCTTTCCCTCGAAGCCTCGACTCCCTTAGATGGAGAGATCCCAGAAAGAGGCAGGTGGTGGAATTTAAACTCGCAAAACCTCGGAGTCAGAGTCTAATAATGACCATGAATCTATGTTGATTGATGGAAAACCCATCTGGTTTCACTAATGTCCTTTAGGGAAGGAAATTACCATCCTTACCGAGTCTGGCCTAAATGTAACTCCACACAGCAATGTGGTTGACTCTTAACTTCCATCTGGGCAATTAGGGTTGGCTTGGCTAGCGACTCCCTCACCCCGTGAGTGAATAATAAAAACACACTATTGATAGTTCATAAATAAACATAAATAACGTTATGTCCGTTTTAACAGTGTCCTCCAGTATGCTCTGCAAGTTTCAGGCCACAGAAGCCAGAGGATTAGGAATCAGTAATCAATTACAGTTATGCTATTCGCTTGCATTCTGGCCAGTCCACATTATTCACTCGCCCCTAAATCCGCACCAGGAGCCTGTCATCGTCCTCTTGCTGTTTATCTTGTAATATGAGGAGAAATATCAAACGTCTGGGTTGAATGGTACCCAACATCCCATCACACCCTGGAGACGGACGTAGAGGGCCAATATCATTGTGTTGCTAACCTGTTAACTCTTGAAAGCAACGGGAGATGTGTAGATTAAGGAGATGTGCACATTTGTACTTCATGTGGTTAATGCCAAGGGTCACACTTCCAAAGGAGTAGTGTGGTCACCAAACACAAACACGAGATTAAGTAACTATTTTGGCCTGATTATTTTATGATAAATTATGCTGAAGTCGACTTTTACATGTGTTTCAACAACATCTGTTAACTGTCTGGAGCACTGAGTCCAGTTCTGGTTATGAAGCCGGAGAGGGTTCAGAAGAGATTTACCAAACTCTTATGGGAATGGAGGGTTGAGTTACAAGGGGAGGCTGGATAGGATGGGGCTTTTTACATTGAAAGTTGAGGGGGTGACCTGAGAAAGTTTTCTCAAGCCATGAAAGGTATAGATTAGGTGAATAGTAGCTGTCTTTTCCTTGGAGTGGGGGATTTCAAGACCACAGGGCATATTTTTAAGGCAAGACGAGGGAGATTTTAAAATGTCATGGGCAATGTTTTTACATAGAGAGTGCAGTCACCGTGTGGAGAGGTGGCAATGCCCGGGTTCAAGCCCCACCTG
Organism: Chiloscyllium punctatum; assembly: GCF_047496795.1. Classification (NCBI taxonomy): domain Eukaryota; kingdom Metazoa; phylum Chordata; class Chondrichthyes; order Orectolobiformes; family Hemiscylliidae; genus Chiloscyllium; species Chiloscyllium punctatum. The sequence continues at coordinate 12,109,773 of NC_092766.1, forward strand.
CTCCAGGTTCACATGTCATAACATCTCTGAACAGGCTTGTGCGAAAAATTGATTAAAAAAGAGAGAATGGAGTTATGGTGGAGACTGTGAGAAACCATGGAATGGAGCAAGTTAAATAATAAAGCTTGGGTTGGGATGGAGAGATTGGCAGGTGAAATATAGATCATTGCATGATTGTAGTTGCCTAAATAGGACCAGAATTAGGCCATTCAGCCCACCGAGTCTGCTGATGTGCTGTGTAACTCCACTCTCCTGTCTTTTCACTGGATCCCTCCACGAATCAAGAACACATCGGTGATTAGATTCTCTCCAGTGTGGAAACAGGCCCTTTAGCCCAGCAAGTCCACACCAACCCTCCAAAGAATAACCTGGCCAGACCCATTCCCTTACCTTGTGTTTACCCCTGGCGAATGTCCCTAACATGATGGACGCTTTAGCACGGCCAATTCGTCTAACCTGCACATCCTTGGCCTGTGGGAGGAAACCAGAGCACCCAGAGTAAACTCACACAGACAGTCGCACGAAGCAGGAATCGAACCCGGGTCCCTGGTGCTGTGAAGCAGCTTTGCTAACCACTGAGCCACAATGCCTCCCCTTCTTCCTTTCTCTCATTAATTCATTCGCCTGTCTTTCATTTGTTATTTCCTTCTGCTTCCCTGTCTGCCTGACTTCCTTTCTCTTTCTCTCATCATTTTATCTGATTGGTGCCCCATGAATAATTTGTCATTCAGTTTGCGATCTAAAGTTGCCCTTGTCGAGCACAGGTCCATTTGCTGTCTGCCGAATTACAGTATGTTCTGTTCTCGTTGTGATGATAATGCTCCTTTAACAAGGTTATGCTGTCCTTCGTTTCTTTCCCCCCAGAAAGGTCGTAAAAGGAGCAATTCGAAAAGTCTGGGTTTAATTCCTGACAATGCTTTCAAGTTGAAAAAAAAATTGTACAATGGAAAGGGAGTGGTCAGTTCTCCCAGCTCAGCTTTTCTCTGGTTTGGTTTCAGCAGGCTGGCTGTTCACTGAAAGCAGGCAGTCAGTTTTGAGACTGCGGTCCAAGAAACAGCTATGCGGAATCTCTCCACCATCTGTCTGCTGTAAGGTCTTTTTTTTTTTAGCAAGGGGTGTTTCTGGAGATTGTTGCAGGAATTTGGAACAGCATCATTAAGTTGAGAAAATCTATTGGGTTTTCGGATAGATTAGGTTATTCTGTATTCTGTTCTCTTTTGTTTGTGTTTCATTTCGAAACCTTGCAAATAACTTGTTTTGTTTAAAAGTAATTGGTTGGGCTAGCTGCATCTCTCCTGGAATATCCACAGTAAAACAACTAGCAAAGTTAGGGTCCGGGCTATTTTCTTGAAATGGTTTGAGTGGGTCGAACCTAGTCCAGTACACTTCAGGCTGTGCTCGAGCAGACTTCAGCTCTTCAAATTGTCTCGGTTGGGAGCACTGTTAAGCTGTGTTGCCACATGAGTTGGTTTGCAAAGGAAGCTGTTCGTTGGTACAAGCAGCAGCAACAAGAACCTCTGCAACTCGCTTATAATGTGGAAAAAAGGCAAGCTCCCGCCGATAGAAGATTTTTGAGGTGAAGTTGATGATAGGCAGACTACAGATACACTGGTGACTGAGGGCGGGCAGAGAAATGATTCGGGTGTTTATTACTGTGCAAATTCTTTGGAATATCCCTTATATTTGGAAATGGTTCCAAATTGGGTTAATCGATTCAATTTTCACTGTGAATTGACCAGCAATGGTGAACCTCAAAATGCTTCATTCCTCTTAAACCCCATCAGGTGCCCCAAACATATTAATCTTATCTTGGCCGCGAGATGACAGATTTTCTATGGAAATCATCCCATTGACGTGTTTGGCGAACCAAGTGATCTCCCATCGTGCCCCCATCCACTGGAATGTTTCCAAATGGGATACTGAGGGTTGGACCAATTCTGGGACAACAGACTCCATTGGAGCGGACAGTATCAGGAGCAACGTCACAGCCCCAGCAAGAGCTTGGAGCCATGACACTGTAAGTACTTGCTCAGTTCTGATCAACTCAATGTAAACTCTTACCAGTGAATGCGTCTCATATCAGGGAGATGCCTATTCCCCGTTCATTCCTCTGCTAGTTATCGACCTGAGACTGAATTCTTAGCAATGCCAGTTGTTAATTGTCTTGGATGCTCCCTTGCACATCTGATTGTTGACCTCAAGCACATAGAAATGTAGAAAATATGGGCAAAGTAGGCCATTCAGCCCTGCAAGCCTGCTCTGCCATTCAATAGAATCATGTTTGATCATCTAATCAGTCCCCTTTCCCCACTTATCCTTCCATATCCCTTTGATCCCTTCAACCCGAGGAACTATCTCTCACTCCAACTTGAAATCATTCAATGTCTTGGTCTCAACTGCTCTTGTGATAAAGAAGTCCACGGGCTTCTGACTCTCTTTCTCATCATCTCAGTGTTGCACCACATCCTATAGATTGTGAACCCCTGGTTCTGGACTCTCCCGTGCTTGGGAAAATTCTTGCTGTGTTTATCCTGTCTAGACCTTTTAGGTCTCTATGAGATCCCCCTCATTCTTCTAAATTCTTATTGAGCATATTCCTAAATCATTCATTCTCTCTTCAACGTGTCTCAGTGTTCTCTCATTAGCTTTCTGTGTATTTGAGGCATTCTGTTTTCCACAATGGGTGACAAGAGCTCAGACTGCAACTTTGCCGATTCAGATCAGAAACTTAAGGATTCATTTCCATTTCTCCTCTCTTCTAGTTAATACTGCCTGTATTTCATACCATTGACAACTCAGGAAGGGGCCATTTAGTCCAATACGTTAATGTCCCTGCTCCATATAGACTTCTGAATGTATTCATCTTCAGACCATCAGTATATCCTCATATTCTTTCATCCCACAATTGTTATTAAGTCCTCCCTCCTCACTGGTCCGCTAGTCAATCCAATGCAGATTCTATTTGGCATAGCGACATCCATATGTTTAGCACGACCAAAAACACAAAAGTTTCCTGCTCAAATCTTGAATGCATTTGTTGATGAGCGCGTTACAATTTTCCAATTAGTATAGCTCAGAGGGAATCAATTCTTCTCTTATTCCACTTGATTAAAAACTTATATCATTAGATGCACCTTCAGTTTTCCTTTTTCAAACATTTATGATTGGTAAAGCTCTAAATGTGTCCTGCAGCGGGTGGGGAAGGTGTTCGCTTCGTGGTAGCTTTGCTTGACTGTCAATTCGGAAACTCAAGTGAGGTTCTATGGACCTTGAAGTCGAATCCTGCCTCATGGAAGATGCTAGAATTTGAATTCAATAGAAATCTAGAATTGAGAGTCTAATGATTCCTCGTGTTGGGAAAAAGAAAAACCCAAATGGATCACTGACGTCGTTAAGGGAAGGATAATCTACTGCCAAAGAATGAAAAATAATGTACAACACAGAAACAGGCTCTTTTGCCCATCAAACCTGCATCGACACATGATGCGCTCTAAATTAAAAACCTTTAGCCACTACATGGTCAATCTCCAATGTATTCCCTGTGTATTCATGCACATTCTACCCGTGTCTGCATGGGTTTCCTCTGGGTGCTCCGGTTTCCTCCCACAGTCCAAAGATGTGCAGGTCAGGTGAATTGGCCATGCTAAATTGCCCGTAGTGTTAGGTAAGGGGTAAATGTAGGGGTATGGGTGGGTTCCGCTTCGGCGGGGCGGTGTGGACTTGTTGGGCCGTAGGGCCTGTTTCCACACTGTAAGTAATCTAATCTAATCTAACCTAAAGGGTGCCTCTTAAACATTGCGATTGCCTCTGCTTCTACCACCTCCTCTGGGAGCACATTACAGTCATTTCCCATCCTACATTGACGAAGAAAGCTTGCCTCTCATACCTGCTTTAATCTTTCACTGTTTTATGCTCCCCATTAATTAACCTTTTCTACTTTGGGGAAAAAAATATCTGAATATTCATTGTATCCATGGCTCTTCATAATTGTATAATTTCTCTCAGGTCCCCCCTCAGCACCCGACATTGAAGTGAAAACAAATAAAGTTTATGCAGTCTTTCCTTCTAGCTAAAAAGCTCCAAACCAGCCAACATCCTGGTAAACATTTTCTGCACTTTTTCCAAAGCCCCCAGTCCTTCTGGAGTATGGCGACCAGATCTTTATGCAATATTATAAATGTGACCCAAGTTATATACAGCTGCAATAACCTTATTTAGTCTGGGCCTACATGTGGCTGCAGATGCAAAGTGATGGAGGTTCGCTCCTAATAGTCCCTTGGGTATTTAACGGATAACCAATAAATCATAGAATCATCGAATCCCTACAGTGTGGAAACAGACCCTTCAGCCCAACATGTCCACATTGAACTTCCAAAGAGTATCCCACACAAACCCGCCCCTCCACATTTACCCCGATTAATGCACCTAACCTTTACATCCCAGAACACTATGGGCAATTTAGCATGGCTAATCCACCATAACCTGCATAATGATTCTGTGGATTGGTGCTGTGGTTCGAACAGTCACATTTGAAGGATAGATGACACAGTGTTGCCTATTATTCTTCTATACCTCTGAGCCAGGAGGTTAATGTTCAAGTACCTACCATCTGCTCCAGCACTGTGTAACGATATCCACAAACAGGTTCAGCGAAAAATATCAGGAGGGAGCTTTCCTCTGTATTGAACCCAGAGCTAAAGCTGTTCTGTGAGTGTTTGATGGAAGGGAGGCAGTGCAGAGGGAGCTTTACTCTGTATCCAACCCCGCGCCGTCCCTGCCCTTGGGAATATTTGATGAGTGGGATGCACTGTAGGGGAAGCTTTTCTGTATCTAACCCCGTGCTGTCCTTGCCCCTGGCAGTGTTTGATGGGGGAGTCAGTGTAGAGGAGGCTTTACTCTGTATCTAACCCTGTGCTGTCCCTGTCCCTGGGAGTGTTTGATGGGGGACAGTGTAGAGGGAGCTTTACTCTGTATCTAAGCCCATGCTGTCCCTATCCTGGGAGCGTTTGATGGGGGACAATGTAGAGGAAACTTCATTCTGTATCTAACTATGTGCTGTATCTGTCCTGGGAGTATCTGATAGAGACAAAGGGAATTTACCTTGTGTTGAAGGAGCTTTATTCTGTTTCTTACCCGTATTGTACCTGTTGTGGGACTGTTTGATGGGGACAGTATCCAGGGAGTTTTACAGAGGACAGAGTAGAGGAGGCTTTACTCTTTATCTAAGTCCCCGTCCTGACAAAGGAGACAGTGACGCCGTGTAGGATGCTTAAAATATCTGGTCTGGGTAAATAGAGAGAAGCTGCTTGCTCTCTTTCAAGCATTGTACCAGGGGACTAAACATTAGCATAGTGATATGATGTTCAGAGGTGACATCAGCTTTATACGCAGAGGAGAGTGGAAATGTGAATACCCTATTACCATTTTGTGTGTGTGTGTTTGTGTGTGTGTGTGTGTGTGTGTGTGTGTGTGTGTGTGTGTGTGTGTGTGTATGTTGGGTTTCAACTAGAGGTTTAGATTGCTTGGAGATCGAGCCAACCTGTTCAAAAACTTTCCAATACACGTCTGGAACAGCTGAGAAATGAACCCTGCCGTTCTGGCTCAGAGGCAGGATCAGTACCACTGCCCTATGAGAGCCCTTAAAGGTTTTTCTGCTCTTTTAAAACAGCAAGTAAAGCTGTCCCCATCAAACATACCCAGGACAGTACAGCATCGTGTTAGACACGTTCTAAGGATCTCTCTATTCTTTTAAACTGAAATCAAAGTTCTCTACACACTGTTCCCATCAAACATCCCCAGTATCAGGAAAAACATCGGTTACCTACAGTGAAAACCTCTGTCTACTTTGTCCTCATCAAACGTTCACAGGACATGAACAGTACAAGTTTAGATGATGATACTCTTTCCATCTGAAAGTAAATCTCCCACGACATTGTCCCCATCAAATACTCCCAGACAGGGACAACACTGGTTGAATACAGAATGCACTTCCTTCTATCCTATTAAACGGAGAGTAAAACATCCTCTTCTTTCAGCTGAAAGAAATTTTCGAGTACACTGTCCTCATCAGGCACTTTCCAGGACAGGCACAACACTGCGTAACATATAATGAATAAACTCCCCTCTGGATAATTTATAGTCAGTCCTGGTACTGGAGGTGAATCCAAATTTCCCAACTTAGAGATAGGAACATTTCCACTGCACCACAAGAGGCTTTACACCATTGCTTGTGCACAGAGATAACGCTGGCTGTAATGGAATTGAATGGGAAATCGGGACCAAAGTTTGTGCTGTCAAATAATATCCTTATGTTTCTGCTTTCTGTTTACTTTCACAGACTCTTGGCCTTCGCTGCAAACCTGACATTCTGATGGGACAGAGAAGCAAGATTCATTAACTGAGTCAATATTTGACGTCTGAAAGGACATGTCCTGTGTTTTCTCCCATTCAGAAGTCAGTAAGAAACATTTGATCAGCATGAATTCAAACGATGTTTCTTTAAAGTCTTGCCGTGCCTTTATATAATTTGGAATTCATTTGAATGGAGAGTTTTTTCTACCAGAGATATTTCTAATCAAACTGCTCAGTGACATTATTACTTTTCTGTAGAGATGTGGTGATGTATATCCATCTCTCTTCATCTTAAATTATCAATTGTTTCTTCCCTCTTCCACTGTTCTCCGTTGTGGCCTTATTATGTTTGACCCCTTATTTTTATCTCTAAAAGGAGAAAATATTATGAAGATGTTGCTTCTTCAACAAGTTGAGATTGCCCTTGGATTTTTTTTCAGAGGGGTCATAAACGCATAGTTTCTGATGTTTCTGGTGTCCGAGTTTTAGGGCCAAATTGATTGTAGCTAACAGATACTGTCTCAGATAAAAGGCTTTCAAGTTAGCAAAAAAAAAAACACCACTTGTGCAATGAAAGGGGAGTGACCAGTTATCCCAACTCAGCTTTTCTCTGGTATGGTTTAATTTGGTTTGGTTTTAGCAAGCAGTCAGTTTTTTTTAAGCTGCTGGTCAACAAAACCGTTCCATGCTTGTCCTTTCTCTACTTGACATCTCTCCTCTAAGAATCTGTGTTTGATTTTACCACTTTTTGCCAAGGGGGTGTTCATGGAGATGCTGAAAGTAGGTGGAACAGTATCATTAAGCTGTGATAGTCTTGGGTTTTCGGATATGTTAAGTTACTCTGTATTCTGTACTCTTTTGTTTGTGTTTCATTCGAGGCTCTGTAAATAAATTCCATTTTGTTAAAAACCGAGAGGTTTTGACCAGCTGCATCACTTCTGCAATATCCAATGTACACCTGCTCAAAACGACTAGAAAAGTTAGGGTTTGGGCTACCTTCTTGAAACGTTTTGATTTTATCTTGCCTGGCCAGTAATGATGTTCTTTCTGCATCTATCTGGTCTGGACATTTTAAGACATTCTAGGGTTCAATTAAGTCACCTGTGATTGTTCTAAACTCCAGGTTATAGGTTTTGTCGGTCTCACCTTTCCTCTGAGGTAATTCAAACATTTAAGATGCTGTCCTTGGAATACCTCTGTGAAATGCTTCCAACACATTAACATATTTCTGTAAGTACAGTGACCAGTACTATGCATTGTACTCCAGATGTGGTCTTACTCATTCCTACTATAAATGAAGAATAACGTCAATACTCTGGCACTCAATCTGTCTCACAATAAAATAAGACATTGTTTTGGATTTCAGAATTACTTACTGCACCTGTTGACAAACATTCTGCAGTTGCTTCACTAGGACACCAAGATCACTCTGCATCTTGAAACTCAATAACTTCCTTTAATTTTTATAATGTGCCTCTTCTGTATTCTTTCTGCCTGAATTTGAGTGAATATTGTCATTGTTGGAATAAGGCACCATGCAATTTAATTATTTAATTGCATTGATCCAAATTTCCTCGGCTGTGGAATATTTCCAATTTTTTTGTCATGAGCATATTCCAGCACAAAAAGAAAGTAAGGCATGTTGCAACCTGTTACTTACAATTAAAAACACCTTACTCCAACAATATTGCAATTTCTGACTCTCTGGGGACTTAGCATGGGTACATTTTAAATGCACCATTAATGTATCACCTCACAGGTTAATTTTGAGAGATTGTCTCCAATTGGGAAGGACAAATCATTAGAAGTATGAAATGCGTGAGTTAATGTACACAAGTAAGAGAATATTCTACATGATCCTTGCTATCATTGGTGTCCCTGGTAGGTGACAGTGCTAGATCAATTTGTGGCCATCTTGCTATTCTATTTCCTTTGTGTTTGACGTGAGGATTTTTTTTTTTGTCAGTAGTTTCAAGTTAATTTTCCCTTCTTCCTCTGACAGTGAACTTAGTTGCAATTGTGATCCTAGCACGATGGAAGTGTGGTCTACCTACCTGCACCATCCGCTACATGATGGCCATGTCCACAGCAGACCTAATGTTTATTATCATTGATGTTGTCCTGTATCGGATCAGTTATTATTATTTCCCAGGATCCTTTCTGGATATTACACCTGTGTGTAGCCTCCTCTATGCCTTTACTCATTCAGCAATGGACTGTTCCGTTTGGTTCACCATCACTTTCTCCTTTGATCGATATGTCGCAGTTTGCTGCCAGACACTGAAAGCAAAATATTGCAATGAGAGAACAGCAGCTGCAGTTTTAACAACAACTTCCATTCTGCTGTCTTTGAAAAATGTTCCATTCTATTTCACAAAAGAACCTGGGGAGATAATTGATAATGTGCCATGGCTCTGTTATAAAAAGCCGAGCTATTACACTGTTCCTGCTTGGGTGGGGTTTGACTGGTTTGATAAGATTTTAACACCATTGCTACCGTTTACTTTAATTTTCTTATTCAATGCCCTGACAGTCCGACATATTCTCGTGGCTCACCAAATCCGTAAGAGGCTGAAGGGTCAGACCGAGAGAGAAAAGCATAGTGACACAGAGATGGAGAGCAGAAGGAAGTCTGTGATATTACTCTTCACCATATCAGGGAGCTTCATTCTTCTGTGGTTCACATATGTTATAGATTTCTTATATTACAGCATTACAGGAATAAATCCCCGATATTACAATGACTCTTTGTACACCTTCGGACAAGTTGGATTTATGCTACGGAACTTATGTTGCTGCATAAACACATTTATTTATGGGGTAACTCAGGCCAAGTTCAGGGAGAACTTAAAGAGTGTTATGCAATTGCCTGTTCAGTTAGCTATTCAGCTAATCAATAAACCAAACAAAAATATGCAACAGTAACCTAGTGTGTTACACTAGGTTTCTGAGTTCACAAGCAGATCCATTCTGCAAATAGATCAATAAAATTAGATGCCATTGAATTGACACAGTGCCCCTGCAGATCTCAATATACCCAGAAGTCCAGAGTCAGTACCCATTTCATTGCATGTTATGCTATTTTATTGACAGCTCCATTTTTCCCTTAATGTGTAGATTGTATGTCTACTGAATTATATCGGAGCTATTCTGCAGTAAATCACTTACCCGTGAATCAGAGAGACTGCAGACGTTCGAGAGCACTGTTCGGGAAGCCATTGTAAACATCTGGGTTTCGACATGAATCACATTAATGGAAAACTGAGAGGCAAAGCTGTTGCCTGCTCCTAAATGGTCAATGCTGAATTGAAAGCAGAATGCAAAGTTAGGGACATCAAAGCAAATCTGTAACTTTGTCGGTTCTTAATCAGTGGGTCTTGGGATTGTCCAGACTTTGCTGTAAAATATAAAATAATATTATTATAAAAGTAGGCATCTATCCTTGGGTAGAACTGTGAACCATGAAGATTAAGAAGAAATCTGAACCAAATGATATCTTAATCCAACGCAGAGAGATGTTTACAAAAGAGAAATAAATTCAAGCCGTGACAGCACAGCTCAGCCAATTGTAAAAATGTGTGACTGGTAACATGTGAAATTTTATACATCCTGCCAGTGTCCTAGATGATCACATATGCAAGAAGTGCCTCTCGGAAGTGAAGACATGAGCTCCCAGGTTCCCAGCTGAAGCAGCAGCTGTACTCGTGCACATCCACAAGATTGAATGTTAAGTGGATAGTTTGTTCGGAAAATTTGTGACCACATCACAATCTATCTGTCAGAAAGGGAATTGTTGACAGCTAGGGAGTTCATTCAGCTAGTGCAGGGGTGTTTGAGCGTCCTGATCACAAATCTGTGTTGTGAAATCTGGTGAGAACACTGTTAACTGGAGGGAGTTCAGTCAGAGCCATGATGTGGTACCTCAAATGGGCTAGGATGTACCGATGGAAAGGTGGAAGTATTTTTCAAATCAGCAACCAGTTTCTCGATCTTTATGTTGCATTCAATATCATGAAGGAAACAGCAAACTCCTTAAACCCTATTATCAGCTAAGCCTTTATATGCACAACACTGTGGAAGAGAACAGTTTACCAAATGGTTACCCTACATACGTACATGGAAATTCATTTGTGTTAATAATAAATAATGGTTCGTTCATGCTGTTTAATTCTAGTTTTGTTCGTACACCTGACAAGTATATCCTGAATTAACACCTTGCCATCAACTACGTTAAATATTTGCTGGCATTACTCAGGGGTGTCATGGAATACTCCCAAAATGCCCTCGATGGGTGCAGCTCCAACATAACTCAAGAAGGTTGACACCATCCAGGGCAAAGCAGTCCACTTGATTGACATTGCATCCACAACTATTCACCCCTCCACCACCAGTACTCAGTAGCAGCAGTGTGTACTGTCTGCAAGACACAATGCAGAAATTCACCAAAGATCCACAGATAGCACCTGCCAAACGCACGGCCACTTTCATCTAGAATGACAATGGGAACACCACCACCTTCAGGTTCCCCTCCAAACCACTCAGTATCCCGACTTGGACGTTTATCACCGTTGCTTCACTGTCACTGGGCAAAAATCCTGGAATTCCCTCCCTAATGATATTGTGGATCAATCTACAGCAAGTGGACAGCAACTGTTCAATAAGGCAGCTTACCACCACCTTCTCAAGGGCAACCATTGGGCAGGCAATAAATGCTGGCCAGCCAGCGATGCCTATATCCCACAAACGAATTTTAAAAAGAGCAATGAAGCATCAGGTTCCATCACTATCACACCTAGTTAATCATAATCTCCACAGAGTTTTCCATACCTAAAAGGGGTTGAGTTGGTGCAAAGTGTGCACAGGATGAGGGAATTGGTGGTGTGATAACCGAAGGAGTGCAAATATCCATTTCCTGATGCACGTTGCGTTTTCAATGATGTTTCACTGTGGCCCTCAACTGCTTCCAACCAGAATTAAAGAATGGATTAAGAAACAAGTAGTCCTGTCGATAAAGTGACCAAAAGCTGTTTGGACCTTAATGTTACAGCATTTTAGTTGATGCAGCAACGATGGTATAAACATGTTTGTCAGAAGAATAATATACAAATTTTTGTTTCAAAATTCATTGCATTTCGGTGACCCTGGCATTTATGACCTATCACTACTTGCTCAGAATGGAGCTGAGCAATATTAAGGCATGTTTGAAATCACGTGTCGACCAGGCCATACAAAGATTTCTTTTCCCTGAAGAGTATAGCTAAAGCATTTGTATTTTTACAGTGAAGAACAATTGACACACGGGTTGTTATCAGACCAGCTTTTTAAAATTGTTGGTCAATGCAAATTACACCATCTGACTAAGTGAGATTAAAATAAATTTCTCAAGAACATTTGTCTGGGCTTCTAGAATGTTAATCCATTAGGATTTAGCCCAACCCAGGATATATTATGGCACGGAGTTGCACCTCTCTGTTAATTAAACCAAATAACCAGAAAAACTCACCTTGCCTCATAGTCTGTTAAAATATGAGTAACAGCAAAATCCCAGATACCACTATTTAAAGAAAATGACATCAATATTTTTAAGTCTAAAGGTGGGCATTAAACAACAACGATTCGCAACTCTCAGCCCCACTCTCTCATAACTGCTTATTATCTGCCTCCAATTCTATAACAATATGCTGTTCCAATAAGACACTTATTAAAATTATATCAACTTAATTTCAAAACTACACCATCACTGTCTTATTCTGTGCCTTTGCTCATCTGGCTGCGGATCTCCCTGCGTCATGTTCTTTCTTTTTACTGCTAGTATGAAAAGGTATCTTTGGTAGAGAGTGTTTCCTAATTTCTTAGAGATCAAGATATCAGATGGGCAATTAGCTCTTTCTCTCTCTCTCTCTATGGCAGTTACTGACTGACCAGTTTTCAAAATATACGCATTCTTATACCCCCAACATTGGATTGCCTCTTGGTTCAGTGTTGGCAAAGCAATAAATTCAAACTCGATTGGACTTTAATATCCTGAGGCATAATTTAAACTGATTGGTTAAATTCAAATTGTTGTCAAAAAAGCAACCGAAACTCGACTATCTACTTCGCAGTCAAATGTTACATTCTCTCAATTTTCCAGTACTCTCTGAGATGACCATCTAGTCAGAAACACGAGTGCTTGCATACTCTTAGTTCAGAACAGCGTTCTGTCTCTTAAATGTAGAGTACACACTTCCAACGTCATAACAGAAACAATTTAAAATTCTATTATAAATAGTCTGTGGTTGCAACCTTTTGGATTACAGAAAGTGCACCTTCAATTAGGTGAGACTGAGGGGTGGCTCATGGAAGCTTATAAAATCAGGAGGGGCCTGGACAAGATGCATAACCAAAGCTTTTTCCGCAGTGTACGGCGTCCAAAACTAGAGGGCTGATGTTCACGTTGGGAGAGTGGTGAAATGAGCCACCAGAGGAAGTGATAAAGACGGGTACGGTTACAACACTGAAAAGGCATTTGGATGGGTTCATGGATAGGAAGGGTTTAGACAAATATGGGCCAAATACTGGCAAACCAGACTGGACCACTTAGCACATCTGGTCACCATCGACGACTTGTATAAATGGTCTGCTTCTGTCTTGTTCAACGCTATGACTGTTTGGCTCTATGACCTTGTTCCTGAAGCTTGTATACAGAAAATTAGAAAGAGAGGAAGAAACATTTCCAGACATGTGACAAATTTGCAAGAGGAATAGAACTGCTGACGTACAATTGCTTCGATGACTGAAGTTAAGACTGGAGGGGAACTGATGAGCATGGGGCAATAAAATCGTCAGCCACAGTGTCACCGATGAACATATTCAGGTACATCACTTTTGGCGCCACCTAGCGGCAGAGGTAACGCTTTACATATGTCGCAGCTGCACTCAGCGACAGGGAAAGGGATATACAGTATATCAGTTACTGAGTCACCCAGCAGGTGGGTTGAGGATATATATTTATATATAATATATATCAGTCTTAGCGTCTGCCAGCGGAAGGGCTGAGTATGTATCTGTCCTGCAGCAAATGCCGATCCGAGGCGCTGAACCTGTCAACAGGAAACTCTGCACTACTGTGATTTTTTCCACTCAGTCTACTTTCTTTAAAATTCGTGCAGGCAGTATTCACAAAAACGAATAGAGCAAAAATTCTGAATCGAATCCCTCACCTCAGCACACCCCCTCCAACCCACCCTGAGTGGCTGTCTTGTTGCATTTGATTTCAGTGTTGGACATATGCAGATACTGGATTAGTGGTGCTGGAAGAGCACAGCAGTTCAGACAGCATCCAACGAGCAGCGAAATCGACGTTTCGGGCAAAAGCCCTTCATCAGGAAGGGCTTATGCAGATAGCAAAAGGACATATGCAGATAGCTCTGTCAGTGACAGCAGGGAGGTGCCAGACCACTCAGATGCTCTAAAGCCCCTAGCCCTGGCTTGAGTTGGTCAGAATGTCGGCCAGCGAGTTCTACCATTTCACAATCCCCATGCAGAAAGAAGGCATGGGTCACAGTCAGTGCACTGCTTCGCTGTCCAGAGATTGCTTCCCGTTTTCTCTGCAGCTTCTTGACACAAGGTGAAACCCGATTGTTCTGCTCCAAAACTGACCTCAAAGCTTCATTTCATTGTTTCTTTTTTCCACCAATCTATCATTCATGCTGTCTCAGCATTGATTCTGAGTTGATCGAGCAATTATCCCAATAGCAGTCCACTCGGTCTTTGTACTGGATTAGTGGTGCTGGAAGAGCACAGCAGTTCAGGCAGCATCCAAGGAGCTTGGAAATCGATGTTTCGGGCAAAAGCCCTTCATCAAGAAACGCCCGAAACGTCGATTTCGAAGCTCCTTGGATGCTGCCTGAACTGCTGTGCTCTTCCAGCACCACTAATCCAGAATCTGGTTTCCAGCATCTGCAGTCATTGTTTTTACCTAGGTCTTTGTACCCCAGTCTGCTCGACCATTCAACTAGCTAATGACTGATCTGACCATCCTCAACCACACTTTCCTTGTCTCGTTAATGGGGATGCGGAGTTGGAGTTTGCAATCCTGATTTTATTCTCTCTTAAAGGAAGGACAGACCTTTCCGATTCTGCACTGTCATCTGCGCTCAGAAAGGTCTAAATAAAGTTTAGGGGGGCTCCTGCTTTGGGAACCCATGGTTGACCACCTTGCAAACCCAGCACTTTTTGTTGTGGTTATGCAAGTTTTGCAAGGTTGTCTGGTGTCTGGAGGGAACCTCATAAGATCATAAGGTCTATAAGCAAGAGGAGACCATTCAGCCTGTTCCACCATATCATACCGTCATGGTTGATTTCATCTTGGTCTCAACTCCACTTACCTGCCCGCTCTGCATACTCCCATTAACTAAATCTTAGCTAAAAATATATGTCCTCACCAAAGTTACACAGTGCCCTGGCACTCATCGCACTCCACAAGTTCACAACGTGTGTGTGTGTGTTTGTGTGTGTGTGCGCGCGCGTGTGTGTGCGCACGTGTGTGTGTGTGTGTGAGAGAGAGAGAGAGTGTGAAAGAGAGACTTATTGACATATATAACATGCTGTCCATGTTCCCCGCAGTCTCTGTTCCCGTCTGGGAGCAGTGTGGCCTGTAGAGTGTTGCTGATCCCTTTGCCCTGCTGCCTTGCCTTGCTGATCACCCTCCCTCTTTTGACCTGTCCCCTCCGACCCTGTTTATCGATCGCTGGGGAGCTGAGCTGCTCTATGGAGGGATGTGCACATCCTTTTGTATCCCATCTCCGATGTGGCTCTCCTGTAGCATCTGGGACCTGCTGATGGATGAGAGAGCCAGGAGGGAGAGAGCTGGGGCTGGGTGTCTGTGTGTGTGTGTGTGTGCATGCAGATGTGTCTGTGTCAAGCGTGCATGCATGAGAGAGAGTTAGAGAAGATCTGTGTCAGGTAGAGAGAGGGGGAATTGAGGAGTATGTAAGAGAGAGAAAGCATGTGTGTGTGTGATTTTGTATATGTGACAGTATGTGAAGGCCTGTGAGTGTGTGAAAAAGTGGAAGTGTGTGAGAGAGTGAGTGAGAGATTTAGGCAGAGTATGTATAAGAAACAGAGGGGGAGGTCAGAGAGAACATGTAAAAAAATTCAAAAATGTGAATGTAAGACTGAGAGTGAGAGTGAGTGTGTGAAAATGGGAACGTTAGTGTGTGTGTATGAGAGAGATATTGAGTATTAAAGAATTAGAGAGAACACGTGTTAGATTGAGAGGTAGTTAGTCATTGTTAGAAAATGTGAGTGACAGTGTATGAAAAAGAGAAAGTGTGTGTCTGTGAGAGACAGTGTTAGAGAGGCTCTGTGTCAGGAAGATAAAATGTGCTTGGTGAGTGAGAGTGTGTGTGCGAATATGCGTGTTTGGGAGAGTTATAGAGAATGTGTGTGAGAGAGAACCTGTGAGTATGTGTGAATATATGCGTGAGTAAAAGAGAGATGGTGTCAGAGAAACTTAAGAGTATATGTAAGAGAGAGTGGCGGAGTTAGAAAGAGTGTGCATGAGATTAAAATTGTGAACAAGTGTGAGTGAGAGTGTGTAAAAACAAGAAACTGTGTGTGTATGCGGGAGGGAGATGCATGTATGTGTGTAAGGGGATGTATGTAAGAGAGAGAAAGTATGTGGACGTGAGCAAGAGGGTGAATGTGTGTGACCAGTTAAAGAAAGTGTGTGTAACAGAAAGGTAAAATGTGGGTGTGCGTGAATGTTTGTGTGAGAAAGGGTGTTTTTTATCGATGTGTGGGTGTGTGAGAGTGTGTGTTTAAAAAAAGAGGAAGTGTGTGTATAAGAGACAAATTGATTTAAGTGTGTGTGCATGAGCGGAATGGAGGTAAGTGTGTGTAAGAGACAATGAGCGTGTGTCGATGTATGTGTACATATATAGGGCATGTGTGTGTGTGATGCCATGTGCTAAGAATGAAGCGTGTAAATTTTGATGGAGAAAGCCTTTTAAATATATATTAATAAGAGATCCCATTGCCAGAGAGATTTTCTCAGTCCCATGTCTGCAAACAAACAGCAATTAATCCTTGACATTTGACAGACCTCCCGGGTATGCGGCAGCAGTGGAGGGTTCAACGTGGTGGAGGGGAGCGTTAACCGTGGTCCCCAGTTCCACGTGAACACTGATGGTGCACGAAGGAATCCAGGAATTTGAACATGAAAACACAGAGGGTTGTTGTTGTTGGCTGGGACTGTCATTGAAGGAGCGATCTGGCTATCCCACAGCTAACACCTCCCTATTGCTGGAAACCCTCTCCACCAAATTCCTACCATGCGTCCTACCCACATTTAGACATTTCCTGTTGAATCTGCTTCTACCTTCCTACATCCTCGATCACAACGTATCACTGCATCAAAATAACTCTCATTTCTGTGTAGCCTCCCCTCTTAAATCTGGCTAGTGACCCTCCCTCAGGCAGGAGCAATCTCCCATGACTGCCTCTGCCTTTATCCTCCACAAGCTTCCACGAGAAACAACGGATAGCACATTCTGGATGAGATAGGACAGGACAAAGATGCATGCCCCCACCTCAGAAAAAGCTCATTGACCATCATCCAGAAGCTGAGATTAGGGGGTGGGGGTGATGTAGCTGATAAATTGTTGTCGGTGTGAAGATGATTGTCAGTGGCGTTGGAGAAATGGCACGTGTGCGAATGTGTGCGTGTGTGTCTCTGGGTGCCTGTAATTGTTTGTGTGTTGGACTGGGAAATGGGACCGAGATAGAGACCTCTCTGTGGGTTTTCTGATTCTGACTCTCAGTGTGCTGGCCCTGACTCAGCGTGTGTTTCACACAGTGCACCTGCTATCTACTCTTGCCATTTAGACGATACAGCGCAGGGCACCAAATTCCATCAGAATTACAGAGGCACCCAGCCAAGGGTTATGATTTACAAGATCGATGACAGAAGTGGGGGGTTAGACAATCAGTAGAGTGAGCAGCCTGAGACACATCTCTTTGAAGAATAGAGAGCCTCAAGGCATGAGGTTTGATTGATGCTTTTAAAAGTCTGAGAGTTCGATGGGGTGGAATATTCCATTTCTGTAGCAAACAAAAGGGAAGTTGTTCAACATCACTCAATCCTCAGGAATAAACTCAGGAATCAAAGAGAAGGATCCTCAGGAAGGGAGATTTTGAAACTGGGGAGTTGGAAAGGATGGGGCACTCGTTCCGATGGGAGGTGGGGTAGAATGGGGACCATGGTGCCAGGAGACCGGGTGTAGAATGGGGGAGCATGCAACAAACTTGCCCATGTGAAGTAAGGGAGAATGGAGGACTCGCTACCACGGGAAGTGTGAAAGAATGATGAACTCACTCCCACGGGGAGTGGGGAGCATCGCTTCTTCGGGAAGTGGGGGAGATTGGAGGATTTATTGCTGCCAGGAGTGGTTGGGTGAGTGTTATTGATGGGCGATCCCATGCCTCATTTGATGCAATATTGTGTTGCATTGTCACAGGTGTAAACTATCCACAGCCAAGGCCCTCAGTTCTCCTTTCAGTGTCCAATAACGATAGATAGTCATTTCGTGGTACCATTTCATATTTATTCATGTCTTCTTTCATGCAAACTTCACAAACACAACATGGTCATTGTCTAGAAGGGGAGATTGCTCGCCGTTCTACCCAAAGTGAAAGTTTACACGCAAAATGTTGGAGGCAATTGTAGCAGGAAATCCTTACTCATCAAATGGATCAATTATTTCACTGATTTCTGACATTCTTCGATATTCAGATTGTTCACCAAATGCTGATATTGCTGAGAAATTGCATTGCAAAACAAAAACAAACAACAAAACGCCACATTGCACGAAGTGACTGACCCATGACATTGTATACCTTAGAGCTAACATTCGTTGAAGCTGATGGTGTTGAGGAGAGGTGATTTCAGTGAACCGTGCCTCACACTGCAGGAATATCTGGAGCCCTTCTTCCAGTCAGTGGCCGGGACTTTCAGGTAACTGCTCAGACTGTAGCTCTGATCACTGTCCAGGGACACGGCGCTTGTGGTCACCCCACTGTCTGTCTCTTTTCCATCCACGCTCCAGAGAACCTGCACAAAACCTGGCTTAAAGCGATTCACCAGACAGGACAGAGTTGCTGATCCTGTGTCTAGTTCTTCTGGCGAAGGAGGGAGCAGAAGGGCAGATGGTTTCTGATCATCACTACCTGTGTGAAGGAAGCGAGAGAGAGGATTATATATATGAATAAAAAAACGCTGACCATGTATGCAAGGGAGAATTATTTATTTGTATAAAACTTTGAATTGTGCGAGTGACAGAGCATCATGAATATCTTTGCAAATAACACTTTGACATGTGTATCTAAATGTGCGGATATGTTGTGTGTTTGTGTGTAGGACAGAGACAGAAAAAAAATAACTTATAATGCTCTAACTTTTTTATGTGTTAGTGAAAGAGAGAGAAATGTTAGTACATAACAACTACCTATGCATGTGCGTGTGTGTGACAGTAAGGGATCAAGAGTGAATGATTGATTAATGCACGTGTAACACTGTGAAGTGTGTGTGTGTGTGTGAACGATAGAGTTATTAACATAACCATCTGAACCATCTGACCTGTGTGTAACAGCGAATAATTGGCTCATACAAGATGGTAACCGCTGTGCGTGTGTGTGAGAGAAATATGAACTTAATACTGAGCTGTGCATGTGAGAGATACTTCTCGAGCTAAACGGAGTGGGAAGAATAGCAGGAAGGCAGAAAACTGGGTCAATGGAAAGATGCTTAGTAGTGTGGATGTGCAGAGGGATCTTGGTGCCCATGTACATAGATTCGTAAGAGTTGACACCCAGATTGATAGTGCTGTTAAGAAGACAGACGGTGTGTTTGGCTTTAGCGGTAGAGGGATTGAGTTTTGGAGCTGTGATGTCATGCTACAACTGTACAAAACTCTAGTGCGGCCTCACTTGGAATATTGTGTGCAGTTCTGATCGTTCCGTTACAGGAAGGATGTGGAAGCATTGGAAAAGATCCAGAGGAGATTTGCCAGGATGTTGCCTGGTCTGAAGTGAGCGTCTTATGAGGAAAGGCTGGGGGACTTGGGTCTGTTCTCATTGGAGAGAGGAAGGCTAAGAAGCGATTTAATAGAGACAGACAAGATGATCAGAGGATTAAATAGGGTGGACAGTGACAGACTTTTCCCTCGGATGATGACATCTGCTTGTACGAGGGGGGATAGCTGCAAATTGAGGGGTGATAGATTTAAGACAGATGTTAGAGGCCGGTTCTTCACTCAGAGAGTGGTAAGGGCATGGAATACTCTACCTGCCAACTTAGTTAACTCAGCCACATTGGGGACATTTAAACAGTCCTTGGATAAGCATATGGATTATGATGGGATATTGTAGGGTGATGGGTTTAGATTAGTTCACAGGTCGGTGCAACATCGAGGGCCGAAAGGCCTGTTTTGTGTTGCCTTGTTCTATGTTCTAATCTCTGACCTGTGCATGTGACAAAGGGAGAGGGAAAGGGATAGAGAGAACTATTGAGACAATTAACGCTGTGTCCTGTGTGTTTCTGTAAATTAGAGAGACTGACCTGTGTGGGAAAATAATTGATAAATTCTATCTGATGGTGTGTGCGTGTGTGTGTGCGCGCGCGCCTGTCTGTCTGTGTGGAGGATTCGTTTTTGCAGGGAGTGGCTATGTGGCTCTGGATACATGTTTTTGTGAAAGAGACAGCATTATTAATATAAACAACTCTCTGCCCTGTGTGCATCTGTGAGAAAATTATTGATGCAATACTTTGCCTTGTGAGTACGAGTTTGAAATGTTGCAAAATGTATTACATCGTGATGTTTTCGACAAACAGAGAACAGTATCGACTCTGAAGCGATACATATTGAACTTATCTGAAAAAAAAGTATATAAAGAGAAAACAGAACCACTTACTCCGGACGATCAGGGCAGTTCCACCTCCATAGATGTATCCCCACACTTCACAGTAATAGACGGCAGAGTCACCAGAGACCACGTTTCCGATGGTTAGAATGTAACTGTTGTGAGGAGAGTCTCGTGAAGGTTGGAAACGGTCAGTGAAGCCGGTGCCTCTGTGTATTTCACCATTGGCCCTATGCTGGATAACAAACACTGGAGTTTCTCTGAGACTCTGTCGGTACCAACGCACATCGTAGGTGTCTACATTACCATCCTGCAGCACACACTTCAACTGGGCGGTCTGGCCAACAGAGACTGGGTCGGAAAGTAGACTCTGTTTGAGGACAGGATCAGCATCAGCCAAGGTACCTATCATTAAGAAACACACACATGCACACACCCAATGACTTTGGGAACAATAAAGGAACCGGGGCTGACACAAAAATATTTAATGGACAGATGTTAGACTAGAGCAATTTCTGACCTGTCACGTGGAGCAGTAGAACACACAGCAGACGCAGTATGGGAAACATTTCCACTGGAGAATGTCTGGAAACAGCCAGCCAACACCGGGTGGAGCTTTCAGTCTAAGTGTTTGTGGGAGCCGCTCTGCAACCAGTGTCGGTCAACTGGGAGGATTTCCCATCTTTATCTATTCACCGGAATGCAAATGAAAAGGCAGAGACCAGGCAAATCGACCCTTTGGGTTTTACCCGACCTATTTCTGGCTTCTCACACCCTTGTCCATCTTCTCAAGCTTTGCATTTACGAATGTTTAACGTTTGAATGGACTGTGTTCATTGGAACATAGCAAATAAGGTCAGTCATAGGTCATTCAGCCCTTTGATACGAATCTGCCTTCCAATAGGATCCTGGTTGATCATTCAGCACAATCAATTTGATTAGATCCTGGTTGACCATTCAACTCAATCCCCGATCCCACTTTAGTCCCAAGAAATGTAAACAATGTCTTCTTCAAAACATACAGTTAAGAAAAAAAGCCTCTGTTCTCTCTCTCTCTCTCTGCTCCCCTTGAGTCATAGAGATGCAGAGTTCTAGAGGCATATATAGCAAGGAAATAGGCCCAATGCGTCCATGCTAGCCAGATTTACAGTCATAGAGTCCTACAGCACGGCGACAGGCCCTTTGGCTTAAACTGGCCCAAGCCGGCCAAAATGTCTGTCCACGATAATCCCATTTCCCTGCACTTGGCCAGAACTTTCAAATTTTTTCCTAACCACAAATTTGTCCGAATGCCTTTTAAATGTTGTTAAGTTACCCGTCTCAAACGCCTCTGCTGGCAGCTCATTCCATGTGCGTGCTATCCTCTATGGAAAAAAGTCGCCCCTCAGTTTGCGTTTATTCTTTCCTTCTAACCTTAAACTGATGTCCTCTAGTCCTCGATTCCACAACTCTGGAAAAAAGACTGAGTGCATTCACCCTCTCCGTGCCTCTCATAACCTTATGCACCCATATAAGCTTTCCCCTCAGTCTATTACACTCGAAAGAAAGAAGTCCTATCTTGTCCAACCTCTCCCTATTACTGAGACCATGGATTCCAGAACGTTCTAGTAAATTTCTTCTTCACTCTTTCCAGTTTCTTATAACAAGGTGACTTAAACTGAACACAATACTCCAAATGTTGTCTCACTAATGTTCTGTATAATTGCGACATAACTTCCCAACCTCTATCCTCAATGCCCTTACTGATGAAGGCTCGTGTGCCAAAAGCATTCTTAACTGCCCGGTCTACCTGCTACTCCATTTTCAGGGAACTGTGAACCTGAACTCCAAGATCTTTCTGTTCCACAGACTCCTTAAGTCCGTACAATTCACCATGAAACTCCTACCTTTATTTAACTTTCCAAAATGCAAGACCTCTTAAACTGAATTGTCCCATTAACCTGCATTTGTCCCAGATCCCTTGAGACATTTCTTCTGCATGTGCCTGTTCAATTGTATTTTAAATATTGTAATTACATCCTCCTCTCCCACTTCCTCTGGCATTTTGTTCCCTCCACACACCATCGTCTGTGTGAACAAGTTGTCCCTTATGTCAATTGCCTCTTAAATCTTTTTCCTCTCACTTTAAACCTACGTCTTTTACTTTTTGACTCCTCACTTTGGGAGATAGATCTTGCGTATTCACGTTAACGATGTGCCTTATGATTTTATAAGCCTCTATAAGATCAACATTTAGCCTGCTATGCTCAGGTAAATAAGGTCCCAGCCTATCCAGCCTTTCTCTATAAGTCAAATGATTCAGTCTTGGTAACATGCCTTTTTTTTATCCTTCCTAGTTTAACAACATTCTTTTTGTTGCAGTGCAACATGAATTGTTCTCCAAATGCAGCATTGCCAATGTCTTTTACAGTTGTAACATGAAATCCGAACTCCTGTGCTCAGTGATCTGACCCAGGAAGAAAACTGCGTCAAACCCTTTATTGACCATCCTGTCTACCTGAGACATCACATTCAAGGGACGACGGCCCTGTCTCTCTGTTCTACAACACTCCCCATGGCCCTAACATTAACTGCTTATGTCCTACACAGTTTGTCAGCTCAGTTGGTATGGTTGTGATATCGACTGACACCAGCGGTGTGGGTTCAATTCCTGCACCAGTTGCGGTTACAATGAAGGACTCCCCTTACAAATGTCTCCCCTCATCTGAGATGTGGTGACCCTCAGGTTAAAGTGTTACCAGTTGCCTCTGTAATGAGAGAGCAACCATCTAAGTTTGTGAGCGTGTTATCTTTATCCCTTTTTAAAACATTTTCTTCTACATTCATTTGAAAGCCTTTAATTTCCCTTTCCTTTTTGTTCTTCATATCAAGCTTGTTCATTTTCAATCGAGTCATAGTTCGTCTGAAATTTGCCATCTCATGTCACAATTTCCCTCCTTCAGATCCTGAAATCTTTAACAGTCATTTTGAGCACTTCACTTTCACAGCATACAGGTTTTGTTTGCATTCTCAACTTATCTGATAACCTTCTCAGTTCAGCCTTCGTTAAAGATTTCAAAGAAAAAGCCTTTTCCTCCCCAAAGCATTCAAAATAATTCTAACACTTCAAACCAGTCAGGAAACCTTGCCATGCATCTCCTCTTTCAGTCTATAATATTCAGGTAGACAAATTATTTTCAGAAAATATACCAATTCATCTTATGCTCACCAAATTGATACCTCGGCCGATCCCTCATATTTTTTATATATGATCCCGACTGATGGTATGGTTGGACAAACCAGATTACAGAATGATCCCGAGACTCAATAGATTAACGGCAGGGAGGTACTGCTTGAACTGTATTAAATGTGTGTTAGGCTGCATCTGTAGGATTGTATGTAGCATTCTAGAAACCACATGATAGTAGGGTTGTGACAGCACTGTAGAGGATGCGAAGGAGGTTTACAAGGATGTTGCCTGGGCTGGAGAGTCGTAGCTATAAAACTAGCTTGGATAATTTTTTTTTGCCTTGAAGCAGAGGAAATTGTGAAAGACCATACGCCATAGAGCAGTACAGTACAGGAATAGGCTATTTGTTCTACCCTATCTGGGCTGACCATGGTGCCGTTATAAACTAATTCTATCTGTTTGCACATGGTCCGTATACCTCTGTTCTTTGCTTGTACATCTGTATGTCTGACTGCCTCTTAAACATTGCTATTGTATCTGATTCCACCATCTTCGATGAGATCAGGTTTAACGCTTGGGGGCATTTCAGATTGTATCGTGGGTCAGTCGCGACCTGGCAGCTTCTCCAGGCTTGTAGGCCATTCTGATTGAGATGCCTGTTCATTGGCAAAAGTGTTGTGGAATCCACAGCATTATGAGGGGCATAGATAGGATCGGCAGCAAGGATCCTCTCCCGTTGGAAGAAGGATGAATGACCGGAGGCATAGATTTAAAATAAGTGGCAGGAGGTTTAGAGAACATATCACAAAAATTGCTGTCACCCAGAGGGAGGTGGAAATCTGGAACACACTGCTCGGGAAGCTGATAGAGGGAGAAATTTGAATAGGTATTTGGATGTGCATTTGTGATGATAAGGCTATGGGCCAAGTGCTGGAAAGTAAGATTAGAACATTTAGGGAGTCATTTTTGACCAGCTGATGAAGACCAGTTTGCCTGGGCAAAAGTGAGGACCGCAGATGCTGGAAAGCGGGGTTTAGATCAGAGTGGTGCTGGAAAAGCACAGCAGGTCAGGCAGAATCCGAGGAGCAGGAAAATCGACGTTTCGGGCAAAAGCCCTTCATCAGGAATAGAGGCAGGGAGCCTCCAGACCCTATACTGGAGATCTTATATGACTTTACTTTTTGATTGACACCCCCCCCTCACCCCCCATGTTCCGTTCTAAAACCCATTCACATCACTTCCTAAAGTCAGAACCATTGACATATGGGATGAACTGTTGGCTTCAGTCTTTAAACCAGCAATGGTGAGTCCATCAGTGCAAAGAACACGGCCGAAGGAGGAGATCAAGAGGAAGAGTCGGTTTTAAATTGGATATCAAGTCTGAAAAGGAAAAAGAGACTCTATTAGTAATTGGACAAGCAAGTGGTAGATGGACATTGATGTGGGAAAATGAGGAATTGTTCGGAGGGCTTTTGTCAGAGGAAAGGAAAAAAACGGGATATTTTCTGAAAGGATTGAAATGTTTTGGTTTTCAGAAGAATTGCAGATACAGGGAAGTGAGAAAGTTAACAAATATCATCACACACAGATTAGGGCACAGCTGATATTTTTTTGATTCACCTGTGAGGTATGGGGCTCCTTGCTGCCCCTTGAGAAGGTGTCGATGAGACGCCTTCTTGAATTGCTGTAGTCTCTTAGGAGCACCCACAATACCATGAGAGAGAAAAGATTGACCTCGCAACACTGAAGGAACAGCTGATACATTTCCAGGTCCGGATGGTGAGTTGCTTGAAGGAGAGCTTGCGGGGATACTGTTCCCATGTATCTGCTGCCCTTGCCCTTCTGGATGGAAGTAGCCATGGGTTTGGAAAGTGCTAAGGATCTTTGGTGAATTTGTATGATATATCTTGTAGATGGCACACGCCGCCACAAGTGAGTGTCCATGCTGTATGGAGTGAGTGTTTGTGGAAATACCATGTCAGAATTTATTGTGAGGGGACAAGAGTACATAAGAAAGACCCTTGTGATGCAGGGGCAATTTCCTTAGCTTTGAGCGAGGAAATTTGGGTTCAAGTCTCTCTGACTCCAGAGATATGTGATGACATACTTGAGTATGTGTTCTAAAATACCGAGCAGTAGAGGTTTTACTGCAGTTATGCAGTGATTTGGTGAGCCTGCTCCAGCAGCAAGGCGTGCAGTTGTGGTCTCCTCATCTATGGAATGATAAACTTATCCTTGAGGGAACACAGTGAAGTTTCACCAAGAGGAAAGGCTGTACTACCGATGAGAGTGGGCCTATAACCTCTCGCAATTAAAAGAATTAGAGATGATCTCACTGAAAGATATTGGAATATGAGAGGTTTTAGTCGGTCGATGCGGACAGACTGTACTCCTCCCCCCTCCAGGAACACACAAACCCACACCCCCGCCATATCAACCGCACTCACTCGAGTGTCTAGTCCACATTCTAGCCTAATGGATCAACCAATTGGGATTGAGACAAAAGGAAATTCTTTAGCTCAGTGAATGGTGAATCTGTGGCATTCTGTATGCATGTTGAAGGCTCTGAGGGGTAGAATTTCCCACCAAAGTGATTCGAGGGATATGTGATAGGAAAATGGTGTTGTGCTGCATACAGCCACGGTAGTACACAGTACTGAACGGCTGCTCACGATTGAGGGTCTGACTGGCGTTCTCTTTCTTAGGTGGTGTGTTGACTTGTATTGTAGGCTTGTTGGTTTGTTCGGGAGACACGGTGGCTCAGTGGTTATCACTGCTGCCTCACAGCGCCAGGGCCACGAATTCCATGGAATTTACACCTTGTCTCTGTGTCACTGTGGGTTTCTTCCAATTGACTGGCTTCCTTCCAACAGTCCAACAATGTGAAGGTTAGGTGGGTTGGCCATGCAAAATTTCCCCGCAGTATCCAGGAATGTGAAGGCTGGCTGAGTTAGACAGGGGAAAGGGTAGGTGTTACAGGAATTGGGTGGGTCTCGGTAAAACGCCCTCCAGAGGGTCGATGGACCGAATGGCCTGCTTCCCTGCGAAAGGGATTCTAGGAAAGCTGCTGTACAACAATAATCATTTTACTGGAGTCTGACTGCACAGTCTGATTGAACCCAGCTCAATAATGATTCATACAATCCAAGAGCAGGATCCGAGACTGCCTCTCCACCTGCTTTCAATGCAACGCGGTGTTCGACCTCAGAAGACCTGGGGCGGTGGGGTGGGGAGTGGGGGGGGGGGGGGGGGGGGGCGTGCAGGGAAGGGTGCGTTTCATGTGCCTCATTTTAGCTCCCGAGAGCAGAAGCCATACTATTTTTGGTCTGTTTGTGAAGGGGCTGCAGGTGGTGTGGTTACTCGCTCCAGATGGAGGGGAAGGGGAGGGTCATGTCGGCAGAGGAACTGAAACCTCTCTGGTCACTGAGCGATTAGAAACAGCAGCACCCCGTGGCACCATCAGTCCTCCTCTCGTCTCGACATATTTCCCTACTTCTGGCACCTCCTCCAGCCCTGCACGCCTCCTTATCTCTGTCACCTACTTTAGCGTCCTCATCCTCCCCATTCCCCCTTCCCCTCCAGCCCCTGTATCTTTCCCTACCCCATTACCTTTTCCCACCCTAACATCCCTCTCAAGCTGTGTCACCTCCTCCAGCCACTGCAACCTCTTTCTCTCTCTGTATACTCCTCTATTCCATCCACCCCAGTAAAATGCTGCATCTCAGAACAGGGCTTATAGACAATAGACAATAGGTGCAGGAGTAGGCCAGTCTGCCCTTCGAACCAGCACCCCATTCATTATGATCATGGCTGATCATCTTCAACCAGTATCCTGTTCCTGCCTTATCCCCATAACCCTTGATTCCACTATCCTTAAGAGCTCTATCCAACTCTTTCTTGAGAGTATCCAGAGACTTGGCCTCCACAGCCTTCTGGGGCAGAGAATTCGACACACCCACCACTCTCTGGGTGAAGAAGTTTCTCCGCAACTCTGTTTTAAGTGGCCTACCCCTTATTTTTAAACTGTGTCCTCTAGTTCCAGACTCACCCATCAGTGGAAACATGCTTCCCGCCTCCAGAGTGTCCAATCCTTTAATAATCTTATACGTCTCAATCAGATCCCCTCTTAGCCTTCTAAACTCAAGCGTATAGAAACCCAGTCGCTCCAGTCTTTCAGCGTAAGATAGTCCCGCCATTCCAGAAATTGACCTCGTGAAATTATAGAATTAATGGCCGGGCCCTGGGTTGTGTTGCCAAAACAGAAAAATCTAGAGGTCCAGCGGTGTAGTTCCCTGAAAGTGTTTAGAAAGGGTGAAGAAGATGTTTGGCTCTTTCACCTTCATTGGTCAGTTCACTAAGTAGAGCAATTGTGAGGTCATGTTGCGACTGTCCAGGGCATTGGTTGAGTCATTTTTCGAATACTGCGTCCAATTTTGCTCCCTGCTACAGGAAAGGTGTTGTTAAACTTGAAAAGTTCATAAAACACTGACAAAGATGTTGCTGGGATTGTTGGGTTTGAGATTTAGAAAGAAGCTAAATAGGCTGGGTATTTTATTCATCCTGGAGCGCTGGATGTTGAGGGGTGACCTTATAGAGGCTTATGCATTCATAAGCGGCACGGATGAGATGAATTCAGAAGTCATATGACACCAGGTTATAATCTAACAGGTTTATTTAAAATCACAAGCTTTCATAGCGCTGCTCCTTCGTCAGGCTCTTACCACAATCTCTCAAATTAGTCCCACAACTTGTCATGCACGCCTCCTGCAACTGTTCCTCCTTCCAGTGTGTATGTGCGTGCGCCCCTCCTACACTTATGAAACTTGCTATTGAGTCTGGTCCCTTTCAGACAGTGCATCCCAGACCACAGCAACTTGCCGCATTGAAAATACAGTGCCCAGGTTTCAACTTCACTCTTGGGGCCAGCCTGCCAGTGTTTCACTCTCTTAGTACCACAAGGGTCAGCCAGCTGCAATTACAGAACTCACACCATGAGGGCAGCGACTTGTGTCTGATGGCAAAACTAAGCACAATATGCCTCAGTTGTAATGCGTGCCGAAGGAAGAGGTTAAGAAGGCGGCATCGGGCAATGGAATGTCAGGGAGGTACACTCAGGGAGGCGTGGTAAGACAAAAGAGAAGGAGAGATCGACAGTAAGTTAGTGGAGGCTGAGAGAAAGAAGTTAGAGACTGTGTGAGAGAGAATAAGACTGTGGGGAGTGGGGGTGGGGAGGGAGGGGCCAGGAGAGGGGAGAGTGAGGCAGATAGAAAACAAGAGATAGGGAGAGAGAGGTAGCGAGGGGCCAAGGAGAGCATGTGTGAGACTGTCATGGTTAGAAACAAAGAAGGTAAGAGAAAGGACGAGCGAGAGGACATGTTTGGGAGACAGTGTAATAGAGAAGGTGAAAGAAAGAGAGACGGAGAGTGGGAGGAAGAAGAGATTCTGAGAGATTGGGATGGAGGGATGTCAGAGAGAGACAGCGACATTGGATGAGTGAGAAGATCTAGGAGTGTGGAAAAAGGGGAGAAGAGGTACAGAGGGATGGAGGGAGAAGGAGAGGAAGAGAAGGAAGAGAGTGAGGGACAGTAAGAGAGTGTGTATTGGGGTAGGGGTGAGACAGAGATAAAGAGAGGAACGGGAAGAAGACAAGAGTGGCGAGGGAAAGAAACAGTAAAGGAGGGAGAGAAGAGAGAGAGAGAGAGCAAGTGAGAGAGAGATGTGAATGAGAGAGAGAGAGCACAGGAGTGAGAGGAGGATTGAAGTGAAGGGGGTACAGAGAAAGAGAGATGTCAGGGAGCAAGGGATGTGACAGAGGGTCCATGAAAGAGACGATCCAGCGGGAGGGATGATAAGAGGCAGAGAAAGAGCTGGAGAAGGAGAGGGAGAAAAATGATGAGGCGGTAGCGTGAGTGACAGCGAGAGGGAGAGAAACAGACTGAAGTTTAGTGTCAATGTTGTTGCAGCAGAACAGAGTTCCGAGCTGCTGTTTGGAAAACTCCGGTAATCTGCACGTTCTGGTGACCTAGGAGCGTCACCTAATGGCAGACGATCGCAGCTGCAAGTGTTAGAGCCAAGCTGATCTGAACGGTCGTGGGCAAGTGCGTATCAAAGTGCTACCGAGTGGTATCAGAGACCAGCAATAAGGAGTGACAGGATGCAAACAATTTTCTCGGTAATTCAAAAGGAATGAATCTGGGAAAGAAGTGCATTATTTCAGTTAGGTTCCTTACATAATGGAAACAGGCCCTTCCACCCAGGAAGTCCACATCGACCCTCCCAACAGTAACCCAGCCATACCCATCTGCCAACCCTGCATTCACACCTGACTAATGCACCTAACAACATGGGCAATTTAGCATGGCCAATTCACATCTTTGGATTGTGGGAGGAAACCGGAATACCCAGAGGAAACCCACGAAGACAGGGGGAGAGTATGCAAGCTCCACACAGACACCCAATGCAGAAATCGAGCCCAGGTCCCTGGTACTGTGAGGCAGCAGTGCTAAGCACCGAGCCACCTTGCCTCCGTAGTGCATGGGAGCACAGAGATTTTCCACCCCACAAACCAATAATTGCTAAGTGTAGGAGAAATTGATGTGTTTATCAAAATCGTTGACGTAATTGGTGCAACTGCAGTTGATGATCCCTCTTTGCCTTAGAGACAAAATTCCAGATTCACTCTTTTGTCTTGTTTTTGAACTGGCTGGTTGTATTGGAAGAAAAGTTGCAATGATTATGATTTAAGATTACACAGGTATGGAAGAGCTGACTGAGGGGAACATAAAAGGAAAGTGATGAGTGTGGTGGGGGGGGGGGGCGGAGAAATCCGCAGTCACAGCAACATGAAGCAGTTGATGCGGTGTTTATAGGTTTCAGTAAGGCGTTTGATAAGGTTCCCCACAGGATACTGCACAAAATTCGGAGGCATGGGATTGAGGGCAATTTCACGGTTTGGATCAGAAATTGGCTAGCTGAAAGAAGACAGAGGGTGGTGGTTGATGGGAAATGCTCATCCTAGAGTTTAGTTACTTGCGGTGTACCGCAAGGATCTGTTTGGGTCCACTGTTGTTTGTCATCTTTATAAACAAGCTGGATGAGGACGTAGAAGGTTGGGTTAGTAAATTTGTGGATGACACAGGTCAGTAGAATTGTGGATAGTGCCAAAGGATGTTGGAGGTTCTAGGGGGACGTTAATAAGTTGCAGAGCTGGACTGAGAGGCGGCACATGGAAGTTAATGCGGAAAAGTTTGAAGTGATTAACTTTGGAAGGAGTAACAGGAATGCAGAGTGCTAGGCTAATGGTAAGATTCTTCGCAGTGTAGGTGAGCAGAGAGACCTCGGTGTCCATGTACATGGATACCTGAAAGCTGCCACCCAGGTTGATAGGGTTAGTACGAAGGCATATGATGTGTTACCTTTTATTAGTAGAGGGAGTGAGTTTCAGAACCATGAGGTCATGCTGCAGCTGTATAAACCTTTGGTGCGGTCGCACTTGGAATATCGCATACAGTTCTGATCACCATATTATAAGAAGGATGCGAAACATTGGAAAGGCTGAGGGTCTTGAGGCTATTTACGTTCGAGAGAGGAAGGTTGCAAGGTGACTTAACTGAGCCATATAAGATAATCAGAAGGTTAGAGAGGGTAGACAAGAGGGGACATAGCTTTAAATTGAGAGTAACAGATGTAGGACAGATGTCAGACGTAGTTTGTTTACTCAGAGAGTAGTAAGGGTGTGGAACGCACTTCCTGCAACAGTTGTAGACTCGTCAACTTAAAGGGCATTTAAATGGTCATTCGATCAACGAAAATAGAATAGTGTAGGTTAGATGGGCTTGGGATTGGCTTCACAGGTCAGTGCAACATTGAGGGCTGGAGGGCCTCTAATGCGCTGTCATGTTCTATGTACGTCATTCATAGCGCCGCCTAGTTGTTGGGATGAGGATATATATAAGACAGAAGAGCACCCAGCGTTTTGATGGAGGTATATAGCGGTTACAGCTACAGCAACATTAATCTGGATAAATATAAGTTACTGTGTAAAACGCGGAGCGAATCAGTGCTTATATATTTTTAAAAACATCACACATTGCCACCTAACGGCAGCGATGACTGAGTCGCTCTAATGTACAGGTATACAGTAATACTTACAGCACCATGCTGCATCAGAGTTTCGGATGTATATCAGTTAGCGTGACACCAACCATTGTGTCGAGATTATATATCGCTCATATTGTGTTAACAGGGATAAATTGTGGACATGTGAGGACTGTGGAGTAGGGATTTAGATCCCTGTCTGAGCTGCAAACACCGGACAAGGCAGGTAATTGATTAAGGCAGTGCTCAGCAGTCATCAGCTGTGGTGATGACGGTGTCTGGTGCAGGGACACTTGGTCGCAGTGGTGGAGGCAATGCCCAGAGCGGGTACAATTGGCTTTGGTCTGTTTGAAGCTGAACTCTTGGTGGTATCATCTGTGTATCTGGAACGGCGTTTCCCCGAGGCCCAGAGAATTTTGCGAAAGCCTTTCAGAAGCTTTGAAGCTGTGTTTGAACACCCTTTGTAGAGAGGATGAACTCTGTACATGTAACTTATTTTTATCCTTTTTGTAACTCCGATTGATGGTAGAATGTGGTGATGAAACATTTTTCACTTATCCTTCCACGTTCGTGATGCTGATTTAGCGATCATTCAGAGCGTCAAGTTCCGAGGAGTGGTGATCACCAACAATCTGCCCTCGTCCACTCATGTTGACGTAAAAGGCAAGCAAGCCCAAGAACATCTCTACTTCCTCAGGAGGCTAGGAAAATTTGGCATGCCCATAATCGTTCTTCACAATTTTTGCAGAAGCACCAGGCAATGCATCCTATGCAGATGCACCAGGGCTTGGTATGGCAACTGTTTTGCTGAGGACTAGAAGTAATTACAGAGAATTTCAAACACAGCCCAGCCCATCATGCAAATCAACCTTTTTTCTATCGACTCCATCCAGACTTCTCAATGCCTCGGGAAGGCAGCCAATATAATCAAAAACTCCTCCCATCTCTGTTGTAATCTCTTCCAACCACCTCCGTCGGGCAGAAGATACTAAAGTTTAAATACACAGGAAAGGTTTCTGTTCCGCTTTCATTAGGTTTCTGACTGGACCTCACAATTTGGACTTTCCATGTTGGTCTCTTTTTTTTTGTGTGCCTTCTCTGCAGCCATAACATTATATTCTTCACTCTGCTTTGTTATCACTCTGCCGCATTTTGCAACATATAATGTGCCTATCCAGCTTCCAAAACAGAAGGTTTCACTGCACCTAGTTGCATGTGACAATAATAAATCAAATTTTAAAAAAACCTGTGACAATAAATAACTAAAACAATTCATCGCCACCTAGTGGCAAGATGAGTGTTCGGGTGTACAATAGATGTATGAACTATGACATCACTCAGCGGCAGAGATGAGAATAGATCTCAGTCACAGAGCCAATTAATGGTTGTATTATGGATATACATCAGTCACCATGCCACCATGTGGCAGGGATGCTGATGCTGCTCACTTCCAGTAAATGCTGAGCCTGGACTTCAAATCCATCAAGAGAAAATAATAACACTGAGGTGATTTCTGTATTAACTCTACTTTCTTTCAACCTCGGTAATAGCTGGAGAACTGATTAGATCAAACATTCTGAATTGAATCTCTGTTTTTGTTCTGCTTATGGACACCCAGACTTTTCAAGGTTGCCCAGTCTCTGCAGGGAGACAGAAACGTAAGATATAGAAGAGGAGGAATTCAGCCCTTCCAGTCTGTTCCACCTTACAATGCCATCATGGCTGATCTCATTTCAGCCTCAACTTCACTTTCTTGCCCAGTCCCCATCATCCCGTTAACCCATTCTTATATTAAAATCTATCTTCACCTCAAAGTTACTCAGTGACCTGACAGCCATCACACTCCACAGATTCACAATCCTTTCAGAGAAACCATTCCTCCCCATCTCTGTTGGACATCTACAAGCTCCTATCGTAGAATCATGACCTCTCCATCTAGATAGCCACACATGAGTCACGTCTACTTTATCAATCTGATACAGCACGGTGGCACAGTGGTTAGCACTGCTGCTTCACAGCGCCAATGACCTGGGTTCAATTCCCACCTCAGGTGACTGACTGTGTGGAGTTTGCACATTCTCCCCGTGTCTGCGTGGGTTTCCTCTGGGTGCTCCGGTTTCCTCCCACAGTCTTAAGATGTGCAGGTCAGGTGAATTGGCCATGCTAAATTGTCCATAGTGTTTGGTAAGGGGTAAATGTAGGGGAATGGGTGGGTTACGCTTCGGTGGGTCGGTGTGGACTTGTTGGGCTGAAGGGCCTATTTCCACACTGTAAGTAATCTAATCTAATCCTATCGACCTCAATTAGCTCTCCTCTCATTCTTCTAAATACTGGTGAGTACAGGCTTTAGCTGCTCATAGAACAAGTCTCGCATCTTACCAGTGGGGTTCTCTTATTAATCATTCAGCCCCAGGATTATTATGCTCATGTAATTGTAGAATGAACAAAGAACAAAGAAAATTTACAGCCTAGGAACAGGCCTTTTGGCCCTTCAAGCCTGAACTGATCCAAATCCACTGTCTAAATCTGTCGCCCAATTTATAAGCATCTGTATCCCTCTGCTCCTACCTACTCATGCAACTGTGCAGATGCATCTCAAATGAATCTACCTTGCCTGCCTCTACAACCTCTGCTGCCACCGTATTCCAGGCACCTACCACCATCTGCATGTAACCGTCTTAAACTTTTCGCCTCTCATTGTTGAATCCATCACCTTGGGAAAAAGCTTATCTCTATCTACTCTGTCGATACCTTTCATGATTTTGTCGACTCAGTCAGGTTCCCCCACAATCTCTTTTTTTGTAATGAAAACAATCCTAACCTACTCAAACTCTCTTCATAGCTAGCACCATCCATGCCAGGCAACGTCCTCATAAACCTTTTCTGCACCCTCTCCAAAGCATCCATATCTTTTGGTAATGTGGCGGCATTAACTATGTTCAAATTTGGTCTCCACCTTCGATTAGTAATGAAGAGGTGTGTGTGAATGTGTGTATGTGTGTGTGTATATGTGTGTGTGTATGTGTGTATGTGTGTGTATGCATGTGTGTGTATGTGTGTGTATATGTGTGTATGTGTGTGCGTGCTATGTGTGTATGTGTGTGTGCTATGTGTGTGTATGTGTGTGTGCTGTGTGTGCTATATGTGTGTATGTGTGTATGTGTGTGTATGTGTGTGTGCTATGTGTGTGTGTGTGTGTTTGTGTATGTGTGTGTATGTGTGTGTGCTGTGTGTGTGTGTTATGTGTGTGTGCTATGCGTGTGTATGTGTGTGTGTGAGTGTGCGTGTGTGTGTGAGTGTGCGTGTGTGTATGTCTGCGTGTGCGAGTGTGTGTGTGCGTGTGTCTGTGTGTGAGTGTGTGTGTATGTGTGTGCTATGTGTGTGTGTATGTGTGTGCATGCAATGTGTGTGTGTGCTATGTGTGTGTGTGCTATGTCTGTGTGTGTATGCTATGTGTGTGTGTATGTGTGATGTGTGTGTGCTATGTGTGTGTGTATGCTATGTGTGTGTGTGTGTGTGTGTGCTATGTGTGTGTGCATGTGTGTGTACATCTGCGTGTCTGCAATAAGTACAAAAAAAAGCAATAGTATGAGACTCATTCACCCATTAAGTCTGTTCTGCCATTCAATATAATCATGTGTTCAGCTGTATCTTGATACCATTATTCAGTTCTCCTCCACACGCTTCAACAGCTTTCGCCTCCTGAAAACTACTCCTTCCTTGGAAATATTCAATGGCTTTGCCACCACAGCATCCTGTGTTGGAGAATTCCATGTTTTCACCATCCCCCAAGTGAAGAAATTTCTCCTCATCTCAGTCACAAATGGTTTATGCGGTATCCCGAGAGATTTTCCCTCTTGTGCTGGACTCTAAATATGTGTGTGTGCGAGAGTGTGTAAAAAAGTAAAAGTCTGTGATGGAACAAGATATTTTGTGTGTGACTGTACATGTGAGTGTGGTGAAGTTATTACAAGCATGTGTGCAAAAGCGAGAAAGTGTGGCTGAGTGTATGAGGCAGTGAGTTAGAGAGACTGCGTGTAAGAGGAAGAAAGTGTTTCATGAAAACACGAGAAGGAGAGGAGATTGTGAAAAAGTGTAAGTATGTGTGAGAGACAGAGGGTATGTGCAAGAGATAATTAGAGACTGTACATGTCAGGGTGGGTTAGAGGGAGTGTGTAACATATAGAAAATGCGTGTGTATCCAAGAGTGAGAGTGTGACAAGGAGAAAGTATGGGTGTGAGAGAGTTCATGTATGAGAAACAGAGAGGGAGAGTTAGAGAAAGTATGCAAGAGATAAAATGTGTGACTGTGTGAGTGAGAGTGTGTGAAAAAAGTAAGTGTGAGCACGTGAGAGAGAGGAGTGCAGGTATGTGTAAGAGAGAAAGTGTGCATGTATGAGCAGGAGGGTATGTGCATGAGAAGAAGGAATGAAAGAGATTGAATGTAAGAGAGAGAGAACATGTGAGTGCGTGTGAATCTCTGCTTGAGAGGGAAGGAGTGGATGTGTATGCAGGTGAGAAAACCTGTCAGAAGTCACAGGACGCCAGGTTATATTCTAATAGATTTGTTTGGAATCACAAGCTTCTGGAACGCTGCTCCTTCATCTGGTGAAGGAGCACCTGACGTGTAAAAGGAGTAGTGCTCTGAAAGTTTGTGATTTCAAGTAAACCTGTTGGACTATAAACTGGTGCCATGTCACTTCTGACTTAGCCCACCCCAATCCAACACCAACGTTTCCACATCATAAGCGAGGGTGTGTGTACAAGAGAGAAATTGTGCATGCATGAGAAAGCAATAGTTAAGTGAGTAAAAAAGGCAATGTGTTTGTGTCTACGTATGTGTGTATATGTCGATGTGCAGTGTGTGCATGTGATTCCACGTGCTTAGAATGAAGCTTGTAGCTTTTGATTTGGAAAATCTTTTAAAATATGTTAATAAGTTGTTCTATTGCCAGTGAGGTTTTCTCAGGCCCATGTCAGCTAACAACCAGTGATTAATCCTTGACAGTTCACAGAACGGAGTGGGTGGCCTCAGCTAAACGGTGCCCGGGGGAATCTGAAATTTTGAACATGAAAACACAGAGAAGCGACATATTCTTATGCTGCTATTCTGTGAATGAAGGAGCGATTCGGTTATCCTACACTCCACACTTCCCCATTACTCATCCTCCCAAAACCGTGCCATTGTCCCTACTCACTTGTTGAAAGTTTCTTTTCAATCTGCTTCCACTTTCCGAAGTCCTTAATCACAATGACTCGGTGGGTCAGAAAACATAACACTTGCGATTTTTGAGAAGGTTTGTAGATCAAGTTGAGGTTCAGGTTGTAAGTTAGCTCGCTGAGCTGGCAGGATAGCTTGCTGACGTTTCGTCAACATGCCTGGTAACAACATCGGTGAGTCTTTCGCGATGTACTGGTGTTCTGTCCCTCTTTCTATTTATATGTCTTGGTCTCTTCAGGTTTTTGATATGATTTCCGCTTCTTTTTCTCAGAGGTTGGTAAATGGGGTCGAAATCAATGTGTTTATGGATGGAATTCCGGTTTGAATACCAGGTCTCTAAGAGTTCCCTTGCGTGTCTCTGTTCAGCCTGTCCAAGGATGGATGTGTTGTACCAATCGAAGTGGTGTTCTTCTTCATCTGTATGTAAGGACACTAGCGATAGTGGGTCATGTTTTTTGATGGCTAGTTGGTGTTCTTGTAACCTGGTGGCTTGTTCTCTCCCTGTCTGTTCGATATAGTGTTTGTTACAGACTTTGCATGATATTTTATATTTCAGTTTTCAGTGGAATTCCTTTGCTCATCCCTCTGTCGGTGTGCCAGGGAGTGAGAGTATGGGTCTGAGCATACAGACTAGCAAAGGAACGCCACCAGAAACTGAAATACCTAGTTGAAGACTCATGCCACTCCTTCCACTTTTCCCAAGAATTGCTGAACTAATCAAAAACACAAGGCAGAAGAGGACGAAATAATGCTCTCCCTTGATGCAACAGCCCTATTCATATCAATTAAAATCGGCCTGGCCAATGAAACACTGACCACACTACTAGACGAACGAAGGACACAACCACCAGCCAGCAACAACTTCATCAGCAAGATAAACATCATCAAGCTCGTAGAGCTGTGGCTTTCTACCCACCTCACCTTCAATGACAAGACCTACAAAAAAATCAATGGCACACCTATGGGATCAGGCCTCTTAGCAGAAGCAGCAATGCAGAGACTTGAACAAACGATCCATGATCCAACCCAAGCTTTGGGTCCACTACTGGGATGACACCTTTGTCAGCACAAAACGGAACAAATCAGAGGAAACCCATAACGTCATCAACAACATTTTTACTGGGATAAATTTCACAAAAGAGGAGGAGAGCAACAATAGACTCCCCTCCCTAGATGTCACATTGGAACGGACAGTTACTGGAGAATTGCAGACCAGCGTCTACAGGAAACTAACAAACACAGACCAGATGCTTAACTACAGATGCAATAATTGCAACACCCACAAACGGAGCAGCATCCAGATGTTATTTAAACGAGTCACAACACACTGCAGCACCCAGGAAATACGAGCAGCAGAAGAAAAAT
Source organism: Chiloscyllium punctatum (assembly GCF_047496795.1). Classification (NCBI taxonomy): domain Eukaryota; kingdom Metazoa; phylum Chordata; class Chondrichthyes; order Orectolobiformes; family Hemiscylliidae; genus Chiloscyllium; species Chiloscyllium punctatum. The sequence goes on from NC_092766.1 coordinate 12,147,878, forward strand.
ACCTATACATGTATTCAAGAAGTACGGGTACCTGTTAAACACAGTCCACCAACTCTTAAACAACCAGCTGAAATAAGTAGACACAACACACTCAGAAACTCGAGCCACACTACCATGCATCAAAGACATCTTGGAGATGACTACCACACTACTACAAACCCTTGGTATCATGGCAGCCCACACAACAATCTACACACTGAAACAGCTTCTGATGAACCTAAAGGACTATATGCGAACAAACAGCAAAACGAATGTCATTTACAAAATACAATGCAAGGACTGTAAGAAACTCTGCATCGGACAGACAGGCAAAAATCTAGCCACCAAGATACGCGAACATCAAGTAGCCACCAAAAGGCATGACCCACTTTCCCTAGTATCCTTTCACACAGAAAGACGAAGGACACCACTCGACTGGGACAACACCCATCCTGGGACAGGCTAAACAGAGACAAGTTCGGTAATTCCTAGAGGCAAGGCATTCAAACCGGAATTCCATCAATAAACACATTGATTCCATCTACTAATCTTTGAGAAAAAGAATCAGAAATAATATCACCCATCTTAAGTGACCAAGATATATAAATAGAAAGCAGGACAGAACACCAGCACTTCACCAGAGGCTCACCAATGATGTTCCCTAATGATGTAATGAAACGTCTGAAAACAAACCTGCCAGCTCAGCGAGCAAACTTACAACCTGAACAGAACAGTCATTTCTGAATTCTCTTCCTCTACCCAAACCTGTTATCGACCCTCTTTCCAATGGGAACAATATTCCCTCGCTGCCTCCAGTAAAACCTGCACGAGTTTCTCTGTGGAATTAGGGATAACTCACTTTGGATGAGATGGGAGAGAACAAATGCCCTACTTCTAAGGCGAGCTCATTATCCATCACCAAGGGGCTGAGCTTAAGTTGGGCTTGTATGCTTGTATCTGCGTTTTTGTGTGTGTGTGTGTGTGAGTGTGTGTGTGTGTGTGTGTGTGTGTGTGTGTGTGTGTGTGTGTGTGTGTGTGTGTGTGAATAGGGCTGTTGTGGGAAACAGAAGTGAGATAGAGATCTTTCTGCGGGTTACAGGTTTATGACCCTCAGCTTGCAGCTCCTGACTCGGCGCATGTTTTACCCACAATCAACTCTTGTTAGTTAGAATTCATAAAGATACAGAGTCCAGAGCACACCTGTCAAAATTACAGAGGCACTCTGAAAGGGGCTATCATTGACAAGATCAGTGACAGAATTGGGAGGTTAGACTCATCAGGAGAGAGCGAACTTTTTTGGGACACTTTTGAAAAGAAAATAGCGAGCTGTGGGCCATTACCTGATTCAAGTTTTAAAATTGTGAATATCAATACAATAGAATGTTTTGTTCCTGTTACAAACAAAACTAAAGTTGATCAACATCTCCCCCCGCCCCCCACCCCCGATAAATTCAATCAGGAATCCAGGAGAAACTTCCTCAGGAATGGAGATTATAGATCTCACTCCATAGGGATTTGGGAGAATGGACGACTTACTCCCATGGGTGGTGGAAGGGACTGGGGGGCTCACACGTGGGGAGTAGGAGAGAATCGAATACTCGGTCCTGAGTGGTGTGGGGAGAATTTAGGTATTTGGTCCCACAGGGAGTGGTTGAGATGAATATTGTTGGTGTACATTCACATTCCATAATTTGATATAATTCTGTGTAATGTTGTCACAGCTGCAAACTATCCACTGCCAAGATACTTTTAATGCCCTTTAAATGTTCAATAACGACAGTCATTTATTTTTATCATTTCAGATCTATTCAGAGCTGTGTTTACTCCAAGTTTACAAACGCAACAGGATCATTGTTTAAGTGGGGAAATTGCTCCCCATTCTATCCAGGCTGAGAGTTTGCACGCAAAATTCTGGGGACAATTGCAGCAGGAAATCCCCACTCATCAAATCAAACAATAATTTCACCGGCTCCTGATATCCATCGATTCACCAAATACCGACATTGTTGCATAAATTACGTTGCAAAACACGAACAAACAACAAAACATCACTTGGCACACATTGACTGAACCGTGACAGTGTTTGCCTGAGAGCTAACAGTCGCTGGAGCTGATGGTGTTGAGGAGAGGCGAATTCAATGAACCGTGCTTGACACTGCAAGAATATCTGGAGCCCTTCTTCCAGTCCGTAGCCGGGACGGTCAGGTAAGAGCTCAGGCCGATCACTGTCCAGGGACACGGGACTTGTGGTCACCCCGATATCTGTGTCTTTCCCATCCGCACTCCAGAAGACCTGTGCAAAGCCCGGCTTGAAGCGACTCACCAGACAGGAAATGGTGCCTGATTCTGTGTCTATTTGTTCTGGTGAAGGATGGAGCAGAAGGACAAATGGTTTCCGATCGTCACGACCTGATCATGGTGAAAGAGAGAATGACGATTACATACATGAATGAAAAAAACCTCTGATCCATCCAAAGGAGGTAAAATTACACATATTAGTCTCAACTGCGTGTTTGTGAAGGACAGAAACAGATAATTATTAATATTAACACTCTGACTTGATGTATGAGTATGCGTGAGACCGTGAATTGCTCATGTCTTACACTCTGACCTGTGTGTGTGGGAGAGACACAGAGTGAGAAAGAAACTTATTCATATGCATAACGCTGACTGGTCATGGTGTGGAGGTTTGGGTGTTTGACTGGGGTGGGCAAACTTGAAAGTCAGACAATACCAGGTGATAGTCCAACAGGTTTGTTTGGAAGTGCTAGCTTTTGGAGCGCTGCTCCTTCATCAGTTAACGAGTGGGGCAGAATCGTGAGACACAGAATTTGTAGCAAAAGATTACAGTGTCATGCAATTAAAGTGATATATTGAACAAACCGAAATTGATGTTCAGTCTTACACCTTCTAGGATGGGCTGCAATTTTCGTTTCATTAACATGCAAAACCCAGAAATTATTTAAAGTCACATTGTCAAGATAGCTTAAGGTTTTTAAAAAATCGATGACATCTCATCCCAGACTATGTCTTAAAGGCGTGAGGTTAGACTCTGCATCTACCCCAATCTTGAGTCAGACTGGTGCTATTTCAAATGGAGGAATCCGTCATACTCACTCACACACTCTACCAAGCCACACAGGCAAACGCATGCTCTCTCAAGCGCACTCTCTCTCTCCGTCTCTCTCTCTCATACACACACGTCTAACAGATGAATTTAAATTTCCAGAATTGTATTTCCAAATACTTTTTTATTTTTGCTTAAAAAGACAAACAACCTGCAGGCAGTCAATACAGGCAGTCAGTCCATATTTTGTAAATAGAACCATTCTGACTCAGGTTTGGGATAGAGACGGACTCCAACCACACAACTTTAATACATTGTCTGAGCTGAGATGTCATCTGGTTTTATAAAACCTTAAGTTATCTCGAAAATGTGACTGAAAATGAATTCTGTGATTTACAAATTAATGAACCAAAAACTATAACACACCTTCTTGATCTAGTGTAATCCACTGCTGCGTTTTGGCCCACAATGCCATGAGGAAGGGATTTGCAGGAGTGAGTGATGGTGTAACATAACTACCTGAAGTGTGTGTGTGTGTGTGTATGTGTGGGTGCACGTGCGCATGTGTATGTGCGTGAGAGAGAGAGGGGGTAGAGAGAGGGGGAGAGAGGGGAGAGAGAGAGAGAAGACGAGAATAATTAATATGACACTCTGACTTGCGCCTGAGAGAATTATTGAAATTTATTGAAGTTGATTCTGAGGAAGGCACTGGATCTTAATTTCTTTCCACAGATGCTGCCAGATTTACTGAGTCTTTCTAGCAACTTCAGTTTTTGATTAGGATAAACTATTTGACTTGTATGTTTGAGAGATAATTATTGACCTAAATCAGATACAAATCTTCTCACAAATATTGATCTAAAGTCTGATCTGCATATATTTGTGTGAATATGAGACGAAAATAATTACTTGTGTACATAACAATCTGACTGGTATATTTGCGTGGGATAGAGAAACATGGAATATTCTGACCTGTAAATGCGAGTGAATTATTGACATAATCCCTGACCTGTGCGCGTGACAGAGAATTATTGTAGCACCTTCTGTTCTGTGTGTGAATGTGTGACAGAATTATTCATAAATATACATAAGTCACTGGCGTATGTATGTGTGTTTGTGTGACAAAAGATTCAGAAAATTATTATTCGGAACAATGCTCAGACGTATGTGCGCAAGACGGAGATTTATTCATTTAATCTCTGACCCGCGTGTGTTTTGCGTCTGAGCGAGAGAATTATTACTATAAATAAGATTTTAACCTGTGTGCTTTTGTCAGACAATATTTAATATAAAAACGCACCTGTCTCTCTCTGTCTCTCTGTCTCTCTCTCTCTCTCTGTATGTGTGTGTGTGCGTGTGTGCGAGAGAGATAGATAGAAAGACAGAGATAAAGAATTACGAACCTTTGCACCACTCTGATCGGTGTTTGTGGACGTGTGTGAGTTGGATGCAGCGAATTAAAAACACAACAGTTGCCTATGTGTGTGGGATAAATGTTGATATAATCTATCTGACCTGTCTATGTGTGAGTGAGAGGAGTGTGAATGTAACAATGCCCTGTTTTATAATCTCGGTTGTGTGCGCGAATGTGCGAGAGAGAATTATTAATAACATAACATTCAGATTTATGTGCGTTTGAAAGAAGGGGAGACATGAAGAGAGAGAAATATTAATACAAAAACTGCACTAACCTGTGTATATGGAGAGTGAATTATTGTTATAATCTCTGAGCTTTGTGTGTGTGTCTGTCGGCGTGTCTGTATGTGTCATAGAGAGAAAATTATTAATATAAAGAGCACTCTGACTGCTATGTGTTTGTGTGTGGGAGAGAATTACTAATGTAACATTGACCTGCGTGTGAGATAGATATATTGTTATAATCTCTGACCGATGTGTGTTTGTAAGAGATACAGAATTATTAACATACATAACACGCTGACCTTTGTCTATGTGAGTGTTGGGGAGGGGTGGGGGGGTGGGTGGGGAAGAGAGAGAGAAAGACAGTGTGTGAGAGAGAGAGAAATATTGATATAAATAATGCTCTGGCCTGTGTTTATCGCGTGGCATAGAATTTTTAAGGTAACATTGACTGGTGTGTGTAGGAGAGAATTATTGATATTTTCTCTGATGTATGTATTTGTGTGAGAGATAATTTCTAATGTAGTACTGCCTGGATGTGGGAGAGAATTATTGATAATGTCTGGTCAGTGTATATTTGTGTGAGAGGGAGAATCATTTATATAGATATAAGACTCTCCCGTGTGCACGAGACAGCGAGAAAAGGAGAGGGACAATTGTTAACATAACATAACACACTGACATGTATGTCTATATGTGAGAGAGAATTTGTAATAGCAATAACATTAAGATAACAATAACAATTAATAATCCGTATATATAACACACTGACCGCTGGGTATTTCTGAGGAGACAAATAATTATTAATGTTACACTGACCTGTGTGCGTCTGAGAGAGGGAAAGGCAGAGAGAGAATGGTTGATATAAATAACATTTTGACCTGCGTGTGTCATTGAGATTTATTAAAAGAACACTGACCTTACGTGTAAGAAAGAACTATTAATATAGTCTCTCCGACCTGTGTGTAAAGGAGCGAGAGAATTATTATTACTTGTAAAATGACCTGATCTGTGCGATTATTTGAGAGAATTATTGATATGAAGCATACTCTAAACTCTGTGAGTGAGTGAATGAAGGAGAGAATTGTTATATAACACTGACTTGTGGGTGTGAATCAGATTTGTTGTAAAATGTGTTAAATTGTGACGGCGCAATCTGAAGAAGAGAATCCACACTGAAGGGATAAAATTTAACTAATCTGAACAATAGAGAAGACACAAAAGGAAACCAAATCTACGAAATCTGGACTGTCACGGTAGTTCAAACTCTAAAGATCATTTACACAGAGGTGTTACAGTGGCGGGGCTCAAAAAGAAACCGACCTAGTGCTTGAGTAGGGGGTAAGAGGAAAAAATATTAGTACGATGTCCTTTTCCACATTCCGCCTTTCTCGGAGGGAGGTGTGTGGGGTCGGACCGATTCACAGACTAACCAGACATTTCCAAATCCCTCTCGTCTCTGAGAACACTGACAGCACAGGATTTCATCCAGAGTCTAACATATCTGGAGATCGGATAGAAACCCTTCAATTTCCAGTTGGGCTCTGTAGGAAACTGCACTGACGGATAATTATAAAGGTGACCTCAACCAGTGATGTTTCAGACTCAGTTATAAACTTCAGCAGTTCTACATACTGAATTCTTGTATTTCCCTGTCTTACTGTGTAAGCGGTTTATTAACTCTCTAAATGCACTAATCTGAATGAGAGAGAGAGGGGGGAAACAAAATCACTTACTTTGAACAGTCAGGGCGGTTCCACCTGCAAAGATGTAGCCAGCTTAGTCAGCCCACACTTGGCAGTAATAGACGGCTGGGTCACCGGAGACCAGATTTCCGATGGTCAGGATGAAGCGATTACTGGAAGTGTCGCGAGAAGGTTGGAAACGGTCTGTGAAAATGTCCTTGTGACTGTCATGCGTGATCACCCACACCGGGCCTTCTCCGGGAGTCTGACGGTGCCAACGTACATGGGAGCTGCCCACATCACCGTTCTGGATCGCACACTTCAATTGGGCGGTCTGACCGGCGGAGAGTGGGTCGGACACCGGACTCTGATTGAGAACAGGACCAGCCAAAGTATCTACAATTGAAGAACTCTATGCGTGCGTTGAATTATTTTGCCAGCTGGTGTGAAACAAAGCCAACGAGTGTTTAACAAATATACGTTAATCCAGAGCAATTCCTGACCTGTCACACGGAGCAACAGAGTCCACAGCAAATGCAGCGTCGGAAACATTTCCACTGGAGAATGCAGTGAAACAGCCAATTTTCTGGGTGCTGCCCTCAGTGGAACCGTTAGCTGTAAACTCCTGGGAGCCCCTCCTCACCTAGTGTCGGTAAACCGGAAAGGGCTCTTCCAGCTCGATTTATTGACCGAAATGCAAATGAAGGGGCAGAAACCAGGCAAATCAACACTTTGGGCTTCCACCGATCTCTTTCTGGCTTCTTGCATGGCTGTCCATAATCTGAACTTTCGGGTTTGCCAATGTTCAATGTGCGATTGGACTTTGTAATCATAAGAAGATAGCAAATAGGCGCAAATGTAAGCTGTTTGGCCCTTCAACACCTGCTCTGTCATGCAATAGGATCATGGCTGATCTTCCAACTCTTAGATTAGATTACTTACAGTGTGGAAACAGGCCCTTCGGCCCAACAAGTCCACACCGCCCCACCAAAGCGCAACCCACCCATACACCTACATTTACCCCTTACCTAACACTATGGGCAATTTAGCATGGCCAATTCACCTGACCTACAGGTCTTTGGACTGTGGGAGGAAACCGGAGCACCCGGAGGAAACCCACGCAGACACGGGGAGAACGTGCAAACTCCACACGGTCAGTCGCCTGAGGCGGGAATTGAACCCGGGTCTCTCGCGCTGTGAGACAGTAGTGCAAACCACTGTGCCACCGTGCCGCCCACAAACTCTATCCCAAATTCTCTGTCTCCCAATACCCTTCCAACCCTTTAGACCTAAGAACTATTACTAACTCCTCTTGAAAACATGCATTTGAGAAAATGCACTAATCTTTTCTTTCTCTGTGCTTTCTTGGTGTCATAGAGTCAAGGCCCATAGCGTGGCCCAATCCGTCCATATTGACCAGAGGGCATAGATTTGAGGTAAGGTGCAGGAGATTTCAAGGACATATGAGGCCAGAGTGTGGTTGGTATCTGGAACTTACACCTTGTAAGGATGGTAGAGACAGAAGTCTCATCACATTGAAGAAGAATTTAGTTATACACTTGTCCTGTTCAGTACCATAAAATGGAATGAGAACAGATTATTTACAGTGTGGAAACAGGCCATTCGGCCCAAAAAGTCCACACCGACCCGCCCCCATTCCACTAACACTACAGGCAATTTAGCATGGCCAATTCACCTAACCTGCACATTTTTGGACTGTGGGAGGAAACCGGAGCACCCGGAGGAAACCCACGCAAACACGGGGGAGAATGTGCAAACTCCAAACAATCAGTCGCCTGAGGCGGGAATTGAACCCGGGTCTCTAGCACTGTAAGACAGCAGTGCTAACCACTGACTTGCGTGGCGCTGACTTGATGTGTCAAAGGGCAAAAGTCTATCTTGGATACCTTTATTACTTTGTGGCATCAATTTTTGATTAACTCTTAATTATTTTCAAAATATTTATCATATCTTTTTCAGAAAACAGTTCATAACTTTATGTTGAGTCAGAACGGTTGTTGTACACAATGCACTGCTGCCCTCTGTATTACAATGATTTTAAATTGGCAATGATGCAACTATCAGTAAAGAGAACTCGATGGAAGGAGGAAATAAAGATCCAAATCTCTGGGCGAGAGTAGGCTTTGAAGAGGAACAGCAAGGCTGGAAAAGGATATAGACTGCATTACTAATTGGGTAAGGAAATCGTAGACGGACTTGGATATGGGTAAATGTTGAATTATCCACTTTAGTTCGAGGAATACAAAAACAGATTATTTCGGTAAGGGTTGGGACTTGAGGAGAAAGGGGTGTCCCAAGAGGAGAGTGGGCCTATAACTTCTCGCTATGAGAGGAAAGAGAGAACATCCATTGAAAAACAACAAAGTTTGAGAGGTTTAACATAGTCGATGTGGACAGATTGTGCTTCCCACCTCCCAAATTAGCAACACCCAACCACATCCCAACTACTGACTGGAAAATCGAGAAGATGTTCCAGCATAAGAGAGCAGCAAATTTGGTCTGAGAGGAAATGAAATTCTTTAGTTCAGAGCCTGGTGAACTTGCAGTATTCTCTTTGTCTATAGAAGATTCTAATGGGCAGAATTTTGCGCACTTAGTGAGTCGAGGGATGTGGACTAGGAAGGTGGAGTGGCGATGCAATCAATCAAGATTAAACTGAATGCCAGGTTGATAGACTGCACGGCCGCCGCTTTTTTAGATGGAATCATCGGTTGCCTTATAAGCTTTGTTGATTTGAAAGCAACTGTTCCACAACATCAGCCATTTAGCAGTCCTTAATGGCCATCCAATGATGATTCACAAAGTCGAGGAGCCGATCCCCAGGCTGCTTCTGAGTTTCACGCAGCGCAGACTCTCGACCTCTGGTGACTTGGGTGGCGTTTCGAGTGCTTTATTTTCGCTTCCAAGAGCCAAAGCGATGCTGTTTTTGTTCTGTTTGTGAAGGAGCTGCTGGTGGCACGTTTACTCATTCCAGATGGAGGGGAAGAAGAGGGTCATGTCAGCGGAGGAACTGAAACCTCTTCTCACAGCAGCAGCAACAACAGCACACCGTGGCAACAGTCGTCAGGTTCAAAACATCACATAGGCGGCGGTAGCCTCCCCCATGAACAAGATGGAAAGTGCAGACCCTCTTGTCAGACATGTCACACACTTACACAAACACACACACGATAGCTTGGTCACTCAAAATAATCGAAGAGGGCTCCTGATGTTTGTCCTCTGGACTCTCTCATCCTCCATTTTACTCCTGTTCCCAATCACTCAAGCCCCACATTGGATCTCACTCTAGCTTTCACTCATTCAGCTCCGACACCCTTCGCTATCTCTGTAACATTCTCCAGCCATTTAATGCTCCATATTTGTGTTACACCTTCCATTCCCTCCCTCTCTCTCCATTTCTGTTCCTCCATCTAGCTTCAGCACACCTCCTATCTCTGTAATATTCTACTCCAACGCTTACACCCCTTCCAATAACATTCCATAGATCCTAAAACACACAATATCTGTGAGACACCCTCCATTCCCGAAACATCTCCCTATCTCTTGAACACGCTCTGGCTCCAACTCCTCCCTAACTCTGTCACCTCAACAAGCCCCTACACCCGTTCGTCTTTCGGTAACCACCTCAAGCATGTACAATTCTCGCAATCTCCTCCAACCAGTACATTATTCCTTATCCCAATCACCTCCTTTGCCACTCAGTACCGCCATTACCTCTTCCAGTCCCTTTCTCAGTAACCACCTCAGGTCCCAATATTGTTCCCCAGATATCGCCAATCACCTCTTCTCCCCTTCTTATTGCTGTAACTTCTTCCAGCCCCTTCACCATTCATTATCTCTGCCAACCCCTCCAATTCGTACACCACTCCTTGTCACGTGTTCCATCCCCATGCCCCCTTTTATCTGGAACCATTTCCAACTGCTGAACCCCTACCCACCTCGATAGCATATCCTCAAGACACGTTAAGTAATCCCGATCTCTGCAATCTCCTTCATTCGCTGAACTCACTATTTCACAGTGTAAATCTCCAGTCCCTGAAACTCTCCCTATCACCTCCTCCAGCACCTAGGCCCCGTTCAATCGCTGTAAAACCTTCCAGCTCCTGATCCCCTCTATACCACGGACACCATTCCAGCCCCTATGTCTCATCCAATATCCATATCCTCCTCCAGTCCCTACACCCTTCCCTAGCTCTGCTATTTCCTGCCAAACTTAGATTCTTCCCTATTTCTGTGATTGCCTCCAGTACCTACACCCTTTCTAGCTCTGTAACCACCTGAGGTCTTATACAGCTCCTTTGTGCTCTCCACGAGACCCTACATGTCTCAATATCTATCCAATCATCTCCATCCACAACAATCCGCCCTATCTCCTTAAGCAACTCCAGCCATACGACACCTCCCAATCTCTGTCACCTCCTACAGCATCCAAAGCATTCGCAGTCTTTGTAACCTCCTCCAACGCTTACACTGCTCCCTATTACTTTAATCCCACCTAACCCTACATCCGTCTTTATCTCTGTGACGTTCATCAGCCACTACACTTCTCACCTATCTCTGTCACCAACACCTGCCCCATACCTATCTCCATCTCTGTGAACACGTCCAGGCGCATATCACTCTCAATATCGGTGCTCCACCAGCACACACAACCGTGCCTATCTCTTAATGTAATTGAGCCCCGACAGCTTCTCCGGAACTCTGCGACTTCCTCAGGAATACATACCCGTCACTATTTCTGTACTCCCTCGACCCAGAATCTCTCCTTTTCACTCTTATTTCCTCCATTTACCAAACCCTTCCCTTTCTCTGTAAACTCCTCCATCTCCTCGACCCCATTTTATCTCCATAACCCCATCTACCCCTACAGCCCTCCTCCTTTCCGTTACCTCCTCCAGCCCCTACATGAGTCTATATCTCTTTTACATCTTGCAGCCCCTACAGACCATTCCCATCCATATCAAATCCTTAGCTCCCTATACCACTCCCTAGCTCTGCTAACCCCCGCAGGCCGTAGCCAACTCAACATCACTGCAAGCCTCTTGTGATCTGATGTCCATCCCTATCTCTGTAAACACCTCCAGACCTGGAACTTCTCCAAGTCTCTGTTGCCTCCTCCAATTCCTGCTCTCCACCCTATCAGCAGACCCTACTCCAGTTCCTGAACCCCTCCCTATCTCCGTGATCTTCTTTAGCCTTGGATCCCCAGCCTATTTCTGCCACCTTCTCCAACCCATTATCCCAAGCAATCTCCATCCCCTAATACAATTCCCATATCCTTCTCTATCTCTTTCACTTCTGCCAGACTCTAGGTTCCTTGTAATTTCTGAAAATATCTCCAGTACCTGCACCCTCTCCTAACCCTATAACTACCGCTAGTCACAATACGATGCTGCAAAATCTCCAATCGCCCTTATTCCCCTGCTTATTGCTATAGCCTGCTAAAGCCCCTACACCACTCCCTATCTCTTTCTCCTTCCCCAGTTGGTACACCCGTCTCTATCTTCAGTCACCCCTCCAATCCCTACACCACTGTAAACTCCTTCAGCTACTAAACCCATCCCTAACTCTCCTTCAGCCACTTAGCCCCTCCCTAACTCATCTCATCCAACCCTAAATCTTCTCCATATCCTGCAATCTACTCCTAACCATGCCCTCCCATATTTGTAACCATTTTCAGCCCCTAAACCCATTTTCACCACTGTCACCTCCTCCAGTCCCGATATCCCACCCTTTCTCCAGACCCTTCTCCAGATCCTCTATACTTCCCTACCTCTGCAATTTCCTGCAGACCCCAGATTCCTCCCTCTTTCTTTTAATGCCTCCAGCACCTGCAGCTCTCAATGTCTCTGTACTCACTCGAGGTCCCCATAACCTTCCCTTGTGATCTCCATCAGACCCGACACCTCTCCATATCTATGCAACCCTCTCCACATCTAACAAATTTCTCCATCCACAACAATCCTCCATATCGCAGTTACCAACTCCAGCCAGAAACCCCCTCCCAATATCTGTCATCTCTTCCAGCATCTACAACATCGGCAATATTTGCAATCTCTTCCAACATTTATATCACTCCCTATTACTGTAACCCCTTCCATCCCTACATTGAGATACTCCATGTCTCTGTGCTTTCTTCCAACCACTACACTCTTGAACTGTCTCTATCAATAACTCCACTCCCTACATGCAAAATACCTCTTTCAGCAACTCTAGCCTACTCCGCTCCCGATACCTGTAGCCTCCACCATCACATTGAAAAATGCCTATCACTTTAATCTACTCCAAACCCTGCAATCTCTCACTAAATCTGTGAGCTCCTCAAGAACCTATACCACTCCCTATATTTTTCACTCATTCTAGCCCCTATATCAACCTATCACTCTGACTTCCACCAACCCTTAAACCCCTCCCCATCTCTGTAATCTCCTCCATCTCCTACATGCCTTCTTACGTCTGTAACTCCATCTATCCCTCCAGCCTCCTTATTTCTGTTACTTCCTCCAGCCCTTACATCAGTCCCTACATCTGTCGACTCCACTGGCTCCTCTATGCCCACCCATTCCTTGTTACCTCCTATAGCTCCAACACCCCTCTCTATCTCTATCACCTCGTCTAGGCCTTATCCCTTTCTCTATCTCTGTCACATCCCTTTATATAACCTCCCTTGATGTGTAAATTCCTCCAACCTCCACAAACCGCCCATCTCAATTGCCTCCTCCAGCACCTACAGCCTTTCATATTTCTGAAGTCGCTCTAGCTCCTATATCGCTCCCTGGCTCTTAAATCTCCTCCAGATCCTACATCCTCCCCTATTTCTGAAGTCTTTTCCAAATATATATGCCTACCTATCTCGTTAACTTTTCTCGTGGCTACGCTACTCCCTGTACCTGCAACCTCCTCCAAACTCTCAAAACTTCCCAATCTGTTCCATTCTCTAGCCCTCACGACCTCTTTCACCTCCTCCAGCCCCTTCACCCCTCCCCATCTCTGTAACGTCCTCCAGTTTTGAAAAATTCTTTAATTGATACAAAGTCCTTTAAAAAAACCCAGTAAAGGATCTGGAGAAATCATCTTCTGAGAATTAATGGCCTGTTGCTAAAGGGCAGGGCAAACATCTGCGTCTTGAAAGAGATTGACATGTGCAAATTTACATTCATGAAGGGTTTCATGAAAAAGGAGGAAGAGGGTGAAATTTAAACTGAAGACCCACATCCCTTGTCCCTTTCAAGTAAATTCCCCGCCGTGCCCTCGCCAAGGGCTGCATTTATCAATCCTAATTGAACTTTTACAGTATTTTTTGGCTTAGAGAAGATGATGAACTTCTAAAATCAGTATTGGTCAGGGGCTGTCAGGTGCACTTCCTTTGTTCCCTTCGATTTTCAGTTCAACTTGCTGTCCTTCACAATGTCATGTCTGATGTATTGCTGCTCAGTTAGATCAAGGGGGAGAACTTGCATTCCCATAGCACCTTTCAGAACTTCAGCATGCCCCAACGTGCTTTACAGCTAATGAATTACTTTTTAGTCGTGTTGTCATTTTAAGGTGACACTGACATGGCAACCAATCTGTGCACAGCCAGCTTCCACAAACTCCACATGTTTATTTTTACTTTGCAATTGCAGGGGAAGTGGGCGTTCCTGGCAGGGCAAACTTTTAATACCTAATGCTAGCTTCCCCTTGAGCCAGAGGTGATGAGCCACCTTCTAGAACCCTCACAATACCTGTGTAGTACGGAGAGACATCCATGGTGCTTTTAGGGAGTGCATGCCCAAATTTTAACATTGTGACATTGAAGGAATGGTGGATATATATTGAAGTTAGAATGTGTGGGATCTTGCAGGTGGTTGTGTTCCCATGTTTCCTCTACCTTTTGCTGTCAATATTTTTATAGAATCTCCTTGGATTTCCTTAAACTTATTTGCCAAGAAAGAATGCTCCTCTTCCCATATACTCTTCAAGAGGTTCACAAGCCCAGTTGTCTGTACCTGACATATGCTTCATTCTTATTCTGAACCAATATCTATTTATCTTTTGTTCCCTCCTCCTACCAGCGTTATTCATCACTCCAACAGGCCCACAGTTCCTGTATATCAGTTTCAGAATCACCCAGCAGCAGGAATGTGGACATATATCTGTCAAAGGACCGACCCGCGGCACGGGTGAGGACACACATCAATCACAGAGACATCCAGCCATGAGCATAAAGCTATATATCAGTCGCAGAGACCCAGCGATGTGGATCAGGATGTATGTCTGTGACTGCGCCGCCCAGAAGCAGAATAAGGATATGTATCAATCACAGCGTCACCCAGAGGCAGGATGAAGATATGTATCAGCTGCAGAGATACCCAGCTGCAGGATGAAAATATAGATCAGTCACAGAGATATCCAACAAATGTCGATTCTGACCTCTGAATCCATTAACAGGAAACTCTCTGCTTAATCTTTGCAGTATGCTGATTTTCTCGAGAGTCTACTCTTCACGGAGCAATAATCTCAACTAAGATTAAAATGAATAAACAAATGCATTTATGGCGTGCCATACTCGTCTGGAACTTCATCCACAATACTCTCTGCGAGAATGGGGAAACCATGAAGCAAGCGATTGTAGGGTTTCCCAAGCAACAGGTACGGAACGTATGGAAGTTAATTTGGCAGTTATGTCATGAACTTATTGGTATAATGCATGCATAGGATGATATTACAGGACTCAGGTATGATAGGCTATTTAAATCACGTTATAGATGAACTAATGCTAAAGCCGATGGTGGTGTAATGTGATAGGTTAACTGTAAGTATTAGACCAGTGTGGCCGAAGATGATTAGTTTAGAAAGACAAAACAAGGTGGTATGATTGGTTATGCTACTGCTATCAGATAAGAGAGGGAATGAGAAAAGACAGGAAAGACGTTTTCTGATTTTCTGATACAGCTTGTATTTGCAAATAAAAGTTTAACTTCGTGAAGGGTTTTCTGCGTGTCCTGGTAATTTTCTCAGTGTTGGGTGATATTTCTGCAACACGGATCAGCCTGATGATCACCCACCCTTAGCCTTTTACTGTGTTTATGTCTATCCTGTTCTATTTCCAGTTTTCAGACAAGGCTGTGGCTTGTAGAACTCTTTCAGGAAGCATTGCAGAGTCAGCAGCTTTTGCAGTTGCATCAGAAAGTGAGCAAACACTTTCATGCCGGGGGTTTATCATATTTTACCAATACTGAGCGAATTTGCTCTGTTTTAAAAAGGTTATGCATAATTTTATTTTATTTTTCTGACCGTTAGATGTGATTGAAGCTAGCATTTTGATGCGATTGACTAGAGTGAAGATTTCCCTTCTAAATTATTCCACAACCAAGGCACCTTGTACAATAAAGTCAACTCGGCTCTCAAAATGGTGAATTTAAAAAATGCATGGAGTCAAATTATTTCAACGTACCCAGGAGGGACAAGAGCATCTTTTTCCAAATTCACCTTAACCCAGATCTCAGATCTGAAGGACCTCTTGCAAAGTCCTATTTTGTTTCAATCACATTCACAAGTCATGTTTCGGAGCTTGCTTTTATGTTAATTTGTGCTCAGATAGTTACAGATATAACTCAAAAAAAAAACTGGTCCACTCTTACCTTAGCGTAAAAGTTTTCAGTTGTGGGGTTTGGTGTGCGTTGAGATCGGAAGTGGGGGGTGGAGATGCAAGAACTATGACGCCAATGATTCCAATGGGAAAACTGGGAGAATTTCACCCTGACAGTTGTGTGAAGTAGGGAACTCATTCTGATGGAAAGTGGGCATGGTATGGGTCTCACTGCCACTGTGAGTGGGAGAGAATGGGGTAACTCGCTCCCAAATGGAGTGGGTGAAATGGGTGAATGGAAGATTAGCTCCGATAGGCAGTGGGCTAGAATGTGGGACTCCCCAGTGTGGAGAGAATGGGGGACTCGTTCCCACGGGGACTGGGGAGAACTGGGGACTCTTTCCCATGGGGATGGGGAGAACGGGGGACTAGTTCGCAAAGGCAGCGGGCAGGAAATGAGAATCATTCTGCGGGGGAGATAACAAAGTGAATAGGCAGAAAATAGCTTGATAGTGGACGTTGTATAATTGCATGAGGAAGAGAGGAAGAGTAGGATATGGTTATTGACAAGAGTTTCTAAGGAGCAAAGAAACGAGATGAACCTGAGGGGTCGAATGACCTGTGTCCTATGATAATTAGTGAAAGAGAATATTTCAACCTGCTTTCTCTCTCCGTTTTTCTCTAATTTCTGGTGTTGATTTTGTCAATTCTTTCATCTTTCCAGGTGCCTCAGCCACCTTCTTATAACGTTAAGCCAACGGTTGTGTCTGCTGAAGAGAGAAGAATAGATAGCAGGTGCACTGTGCAAAGCTGAGTCAGGGGCAGCACACTGATTGTAGTAAACAGGAAACCGCAGAGAGCAGTCTCTCTGGGCCCAGTTTCACTGCTTAGACATGTATTTGCACCACATGCACACAGAGCACCATTCATTCTGCAATGTTCACAACTTCTCTCACAGCAACAGCAGGATCCCAATGAGATTTGGAGTCCCCAGCTTTGGCGTCTGGATGAGGGACAATGAGCTTCTGAGGATGGTGGGGTGGGAGTGTGGTGGTTCTTTGTCCTGTCCCACCTCATCCACGATAAGATATTAACAGGAAAGGATGGGGTAGATAACGATACATTATTTCTACAGGTTAGGGATTCTAGAAGTGGGGTAGGGGGCGTGTTAGTTTGAGAATTAGGGGCTTACCAGTCAGGAGAGATTTTACCAAGTATTTCAACACACAAAAGGTATTGGAGGTTGGGAACTATCTTACGTACTCGGCATTGCACGTTGGATTGGTTGCTAATTTTAAATTTGTGAGAATGTTTTGTTAAGCAACGACAATAAGAAGTAAACGGCAAAAGCAGGCACTTGGAGTGATTAGATTACATGGAAAGAGCGGTGGCGAATGGAGTGAAACTGCTTGTTGAGACAGTCACCACCATGTCAGAAATGACCTCCACGTCTAAATCACGCATCTCGCGGCTGTCAGTTCAGTCCAATCTCTCTCCACTCTTCAGATATGCGCTCTTGGAGTTTATATTTGCATTCTGCAGCTCTACGTATTTTAGGAGCAAGATATCAATCCAATAAACGTCACAGTTAATTTTATCTGAATTATTTGGAAATGACAGCTTGAATTAAGTCCACAGTGGCCCAATCAGTTACATGCAGCAAAATGACTTTACAAAGTCAAAAGCGAAGTTAAAACCACCGCCTCAGCGTTTGCAAGGCTCCAACTGATTGCAACACAGCTGTGAGATCTAATGCAGATCCGGTCTCCTCCATAAATCCTCTTGGATCGAATTCCATCTGAATTTTCACGTGCGACCTGCTTTCTTTTTTCTTCCTTTTCCCCGAGATCCCGACTTCAAGGAGACTTTTGGGGAATTGCTCCCAGTCTGGGAAAATATGTTAACATTTGTAGTGAAGTACAAGTCAAATGATTGCCTCTTATTTCCCACTCCCTCACCCTCTTTGCGAGCACGTTTCATACATTCTTCGGCCAATGCAACATAGAAGGTACCATTTGGACACCTATGGCTGTGTCAGCACTTTGAATTCACGATTCTACAAGAAGCCCCTGCCCTTGTTCAAATATTTATTTCATTCGTAAATTAAAATGCCCTGTTGAATCTGCTTCTTTCACCCTTTTTACCAACTCAATAATCTGTTGTCCTAATTCAATCCACACAACAGTGGCCAGGCCTATTGTGTCGGCTGTGCGTCACTGTCGTGATAAGCAAATTTTATCAAAAAGCTATCAGTTGAAAATGTAAATGGATACATCTGGAAATCCCCCTCATAGTCGGACAGAGGTATTTTACCTGGAAACTTAACCTCTCCTTTCAATTATCAAATGGAAAAATAGCTTAACAGGTGTGTTGTGAATCCAGTCTCAGTCACCAGAGGGATTTGATACAAAATTCAGATGCACTGCTCTCTGTCAATCGGGTGCAATTTCTGGGAAATTCCATCATTCAACACCTGACTTCAAATTCCTAATATTCACATGAGCAACTCTATTATATTGCCAGGTAATCAAGACCTGACAGAAAACTGAATTAACTTAAGTTCACCCGTGTGAGGTTGGTGGAACTGGGAGACCCACGATTTATTGCACATACTCAGTGTGTTTGCAATTGTGATGTTCTGATGTCTTTTCAAACCGCTGCAGTCTCGTGTCGTGTATGGACACGTGCACTATTGAAAGCGAGGGAACTGCAGGATTTTTAGACGGCGAGATTTAAGGAAAGGCTGATGTATTTGCAGTCAAGATGGCAAGTAGGTTGGGAGGGCATTTTCAGGTGATAGCATTCCCATATGTCGACTGCCCTTCTCTTTCCATGTGGTAGTGGTCATATATTTGGATGATCTTATGATCTGACGATCTTAGCTTTTTTTGTGGTTTGAAGGCATAACGAATAGCATGCCACAAGGTTCGGTGCTGGAAACTCATCCGTTTACTTTTTTAAAAATAATGGCTGGGATGGCGGAACCATAGTTGCAGCGGCAAAATTAGCTCATGATATAAAGATAGATAGTTACAGAAATTGTGAAGAGTATATAATATGGTTATTGAGGCATACAGCTAAGCTAAGTGAGCAGGCAAAAATATCTGACAAATGGAATTCAATGTGGGAAAATGTATATATTTTGCTGGAGGAATAGACAAGAGATAATGGTCGATATATTGCGAGATTGCAAAATTCAGTGATGCAGATGAATCTGGGTGTCCCTGTTCATGGTTTCCTGAAGGTGAGGCTGCAGGTACAGCAAGCAATTAGGAAAGCTCGTGGAATATGATAGTTTATCATGGGGAATCGAATACAAAGTGGGAAGGTTATGCTTCAATTATAAAAGGTACTGGTGAGGCCGTCTTTCGATTACTGTGCATTGATTGACTCCATACGCAAGAAAAATTGCAAATACATTGAAGGCAGGTCAGAGAACATTCACCACACGAATACCTGGGAAGAGTGTTTTGTCTTATGAGGAAATGTTAGCCAGTTTTGATTGTATCCACTGGAGCTTAGAAGAGTAAGAATTGACATGCAACTCATTCTTGTTTTGACAGTGTAAATTAACTGTAGTGTGATTGACAAGTTGTGGACGCTGTTTGGATAATGTAAACTTTCTACTGAACAGATATAGCGATTTTCCAAAGCAATCTTCTACACCGTGATTTTCCATAAGCACAATTTTCTATTGCAAGAGACTGCAGAGGAAAGCAACTGCTACATTTTAGCAGAACAATTTGTACTTAAAACACATGAGATACAGAGGGGTTTTGACTGGGTGAATGAGAAAAGAGTGATTACCTACATGAAAAATTGTAAAACTATGGGACACAGTTTAAAAATGAAGGGTCACTAATTTTAGACAGAACTGGTATGAGTTTTCTATTTCCCACAGACATTGCTGATTGTTTGGAACTGGCCTCCATGAAAAATGGTGCAAGCAGGTTCTCAGAATATTTGCTTTCCAGTAAACTGTTGTCTACCAACACACCATTTTCCTATCAATGTGCCATCTGCTATCAATATAGTATGCCCTACCAATATTCCGTTGGTCTTCCAATACACCATGGTCCTCCCAATACACCATTGCCCTCCCAATACACCATTGTCCTCCCAATACACCATTGTCCTCCAAAGATAACATCATCCTTCGAAGACAACATTGTCCTCCCAATACAACATTGTCTGCCTGTATACTATTGTCCTCACAATAGACTATTTCATAATAATATTACATTGTCCAAGCAATACACTACTATCCTGTCGATGCACCATTGTCGAAGCAATAAACCATTATCCTACCAATATGCAATTCGCCTTCTAATACATCATTGATCTCCTGATACAACACTGTGTTTCTCATACTCCTTTGACCTACTAATACTCTACTATGCTGTCAATAAACTATCGTCCCCCCAGTCAATCATTTTCCTACTAATACACAAATGCCCTACCAATACGTCATTCATTTGCCAATACGATATTGTAATATCAAAACGGTATTGTCCTACCAGTACACCAAAAGAAAAAATGCTGGAAAATCTCAGCAGGTCTGGCAGCATCTGTAAGGAGAGAAAAGAGCTGACGTTTCGAGTCTAACTGCATTTTCTCTTTTGGTTTCAGGTTCCAGTGTCCACAGTAAGTTGCTTTTATCCTACCAGAACACCATTGTTTTACTAATGCACCACTGATGAACCAACACATTATTATCTTAACGATTCTCCATTGTCCTACCAATGCACTAAAATCTTCTGAATACATCATTGTTCCTACCAATGCATCACTATTCTCCACTGAGCTGAAAATGTGTTGCTGGAAAAGCTCAGCAGGTCAGGCAGCATCCAAGGAGCAGTAGAATCGACGTTTTGGGCATGAGCCCTTCGTCAGCCCTGATTCCTGAAGAAGGGCTCATGCCCAAAACGTCGATTCTCCTGCTCCTTGGATGCTGCCTGACCTGCTTCGCTTTTCCAGCAACATATTTTCAGCTCTGATCTCCAGCATCTGCAGTCCTCACTTTCTCCATCACTATTCTCCAATTTGGCAACATCACCTAATTCACTATTGTCCCCTGCCTTACAAGAAAATATTATGCCCATGGAACTGTTTTTCACTCTCCACTCTATTAATTTCCCTCATGTTTTTAAAGAATTCGATGGACTCTCCTCTCACCATTCTCTTCACCAAGGAGAATGGTGCACTTCCTTTGATCTGTCCCTCTTCCTTGGAAAAGGTATCGTGAATCACTTGAAGACTCCCTCTTTCTCTTTAACTCAAGATTTCATGACCTTTCTATGGTGTGTGACAGAGGACAGAGTTTAACTGATATACAATTTGGGGCAAACACAATGTTTTAAGCAGGGTAAGATGCATTTCTCGCTATTGTAATCCATTTCCCCTGATTTGTTAAGTCCACGACACTGTGAGTATTAAATGTTCTTGTCATGGCACTTACCACCTTCCATGATTCAATAAATCTACATCTAGGTCACTCTTTTTCAGCATCCAGTTGTTATTACACTCTTTATTTTGTCTGAACCCCTGCTTTTTGAGCCGACCAAAATAGATCATATCGCAACTCCCTTGCAACAATTGTATCTGCTCATTCAATCGAACTGTCTACATTCTTCTGAAATCTGTAGATTCCCTCACAGACCGTATGTCTTCCAAATTTCATGTCCACCATGTCTATTGAAATAGTGTCCATAATATGCTGAAGTTTAAAACATTAATTTATATTAGGGCCATCTGACTCCTTAACACCTGAACTCTGCACAATCCAGTTGTGAAACATGCCCACAACCTAAATTTGAAAACCATAATGAGTCAATAGGAGTCAACAGACAGGAACATAATATTTCTGCTGGAATTCATAACTAAATAAAATGTTCCTGCTGATATTTATACATAAATACGATATTATCAGTAAGCATAATATTACTGCTGGCATTTATAAATAAATGATATGTTACTGCTAGTATTTATAAACAAATACAATGTTACTGCTGGCATTTGTGAAAAATACAATGCTATTGCTGGCATTTAAAATGAGTATAATGTAACTGCAGACATTTGTAACTTAACGCAATATTACTGCTGATACTTGTAAATAAATTTAATATTACTCTCGGTACTTAGAATTGTAAGTAATATAACTGCTGGCATTTATAAGTAAATGCAATATTGCTACTGATATTTATAAACAGTTACAATTAAATCTGAAAATGAGTCTAATGTTATTTGCCGGTATTTATAAATAACCGCAACCTTTTTATTTACAACTATTTCGGAGGATAACTAATACACGAACAGAGGTCATATTGTGCTAATATGAAGGGCTAATGAGTTCTCAGGGAACGACAGGTGTCAGAGTGGAGAACAGATTCACAGGGAGGAATGCACTCATGAATCTCGTGAATTCCCCCATTGGATTTTTAATCTGTCAATCCCACTTACCCAATTGCAACTGGTCTCATTCGCCTCTTTGTGTTTTCTCTCTCTCAATCGAAAGCTGGGTGCAGACAAAACCAAAAAGTTGCATGTTACATTTCGCTCTTGTGCATGCGCACATGGTTGCCAGAAAGAGTTGAACAAGGAGTTGTTGAGCGGTCTCACAATCGATTTGGAAAGGTAGTGCAAGACATAAACGGGCAGGAATCAATGCCCGGATTCAAAAATGTAGAGGATGCTGGAAATAGAGTGTCCAGAAAACAGTCACATTGTATTCAAGCTTCTCTTATATTTTCTACATTTGTCTGAAATTTCCCTCAATCCTAGCATTTTGTTTTCTTTCCCTGATATTTGAATAACTGGAGAGTTTTTTAAAAAAAAATCATTTATGGGATGCCACCGTCATTGGCTAAGCGAGCATTTGGAGTCCCATTGATGCACTTCGCAAATCGTTCAGATACTCACTTTTCATTGTGGGGTCTCCTGCCTGTCGCTGTTGGAACAAGAAACAGCAATTATCAACTAGGAATGGGAAAAAGAATTATTGCCAATGGATCACTGGTAAATGGTAATTCCTTACCTGATCGACTGCCTTTGCCTAACCAGACCATAATTAGAATCAAGTTTAGGAGGACGATTGCCGAGATGATTCTCAAAACGTTATTGACTGTATTGCACCATTCTGGAGAGAGGAAGAGGGAGAGAAAAAAAAATCGCTACTCAGTCAAATCATTCTTATTGTCTGGAATTGTCGAATGGGAATCTTGACTCTAACTAAGCATCAAACTCTGAAGTGAAATCAGAACAAAATAAGATTTGAAGTGGACACAGGATTCAGGAAGTAACACAATCCTTGTCAGTTCAGATAAATGGACTGACGGTACAGGTATTGCAACTCAACAGTTACAAAAATGGAAACAAAATATACAGAATCCCAGACTGATGATGCATAGAATGAGGCGATTCTTCCCATTCTATCCGTGCTAGCTCCTTCGCAGGTGTATCTCATGTGTTGCATTTACCACAGCCGTGTGATTGTGATTTTCTCAAATATTTCCTCCAAAATGTTTTGTGTTGAATTTGCTTCCATCCTCATTTCAGGCAGCACACCCCAGGCCACAACAACTGGATTGACGAAAGAATCAAATTCTTCTTATTTTGCCCCCACACATTTCTTTTTCTGATTCTTTTCAATTCGTGTCTCCCTTTGTTACCTGACCCTCTGCTGGTGGGAACGGTTTGGACCTCATGGACTCGATGGAATCTAGCACCCACCACCCTTGCTTTCCCACTCTCAAAGTTTTGATAAACTTGATTCACTCTACCCTTAGCCTTTCGCGATCTGAGGAGAATGGTCCCCTCCTTCTCCCTATCTCTCTGCAGAAACTAAATTCACTTGTTGCCGAGTCCCACCCTGGGAAATCAGCCTCTGCACTCTCTCCACTGATCTTGACATCCCTTCTCAAGATCTGTGTTGCAGAGTTGGGCACGCCATTACAGTTCTGACCAGGGAATTATGAAGAGTAAGATAGCATTTTGTTGCAGCTGAGTTCTGCATTAATGAAGGGGAAGTTTCCACATGTTCATCAGTCCCACTACCTTCACATATTATTGCATGGTCGCCAGTCTGCTTCAACAGGGTTAAGCCGGAACTGCTCTCAACGAATCAGCTGCAACAAACGTTCGTAAATTAACGCTAGCCTGAGATTCGATTGCTGACATCTGAAATGAACTTAATATTGAGCTTGAGTTTGGCTGCCAGCCAGGGACTGAAAGTGAAGATCCCAGTAAATTATAAAGGGAGTCAAGCTGAAGCTGACTGGCAGGAAAGTCTTTTCCTCATTCCTGAAGAAGTGCTCACGCCTGAAACATCGATTCTCCTGCTCCTTGGATGCTGCCTGACCTGCTGCGCTTTTCCAGCAACACATTTTCAGCTGTGATCTCCAGCATCTGCAGTCCTCACTTTCTCCTGGCAGGAAAGTAGTGCAGTATTCAGAATGCAACCCCCACCCTCTCAATGGACGGCAAAACAGGCATAAGAAGCTGAATGGCCTAGTCCTTTCCCTACACCCCATTGTCCAATGCTCCTATAAGTTGAGTAGAAGTGAGCGAGTGTGAAACCCCTGCAGGAGCATCCCCCAGTTCAATAGCAATCTCATGTCTCGAAATTCATTGCCTCATTGTGTACTTGGATTTATCACAAACCATTTTCCAAGATCTGCTGCCTGAGAATACAACTCTAAAAAACGAATTGTTTTGCTGCACACACATAGATACACACACAGGCGCAAATACACACACTCACTCAAATGTATACAACCACACGCAGACACTTACACGCTCACATGCACAAATATGTGCATATGCAGGCTCAAACTCACAGCCTGCACATGCATACAGCACAAACACACACTAAGGCATAAATATACACAGAGACACACGTGCACCCATATAACAAAGTCAAATAATCCCACACGCATACACATGCATAATTATGTGTGTGTACACACACAACCACATATTGATACTCGGACTGAAACATGCACACACTCTCACACAGGTGAAAGCACACTCAGCCTCATACAGACATTCAGAAACTCATACGCACACACATATGCAGACACAGGGACACACATTAGTACACACACGGAGACACACATTCATACACGTAGAAAAGCAAAAAGACACAATCTTATACAGACAGACACAAGCTCAGACACCCACATATATAACAGAGATGCACATTCAGATAGACACAGTAACGGAGTCATACATGCTCACATAGGTGCAAGTGCATACACATAGACAGACACACAAATATATATGCATAGAAACACACGCATGCACACTAACGCAGGCACACACAAGTCAAATAAGCACTCACATATATGTATACGTTCACACATGTATACAACCCTGTTTTTCATACATAGATACATATACGTACATAATCACATCCAAAAACACACGTATGTATGTGTGTACTCATGCAGCCATACATTGAAAGGTGCAAATATACACACACCCACATAAAACACACACACACATGCACAGTCATACACACTTTAAAACTTTCCCCAAATGGTTAGTCGTTTATTTGATGGGGGTACTTAATTGATGGACTGATGTTTGTTTTAGAAAATGGGCGTCTATAAAGTTGGATCTACACCCTCACTGTGCATCTCAATAACTCACCTGCCTTTGCTACTACCGGTTCAGTGAAGGACACACTCTTTGTCAGGACCTTCTCTCCCAGTTGAACAACACAAGAACACAGAGCGCCGCTTGTCCACTGTTCCCTCGTCAACATGACCTGACTCGTGATGTTCCAGGTGCCGGCCGACTCCCTCTTCCCGACATCGCTCGCCCCCTGGGTCACCTCGCTGGAAATATTCCAGAAAATTACAATCTCCTTGGAAGAGACCCCGCTGACTATACACACCAAGGGGACGGGGTCCATCTGGGCAGACACAGACGTCGGGAGGAAGACTAGGACGGACGTCTTGTCAGTGGAACTGTCTGGACAGAGATTTGGACAGGGTTAATGAAAAATGAACGGAAAATCAAAATTGTGTGGACCATTAGGATTGATTTTGGTGTGTCTCTTACCTCCAACAAGCAGTTTGGGTCCCAACTGGAGAGAAGCATAGCCATCCCTATCAGCACAGTAGTATGTCCCAGAGTCCTTGACCTGGACATCACGGATTTCCAATAGCAGCACACGTTCGCTGTCACCTTTTTTTGAAATAAATTTACAATCGGACTCCTTGCAGTTGGTGGTGTCTATTCCTACTGGGGCTTCACCCACAGTCTGTTTGTACCAGAAATAGCTAATAACCAGCCCCACAGGATAGCTGAGCTGGCACTCCAATTTGACTGTCTCGCCTAATTTTGCTGTCTTGGCGAAGGGCCCCTGAGGCCCAGCGAGCTGGGAATCTGCAACTGAAGAGATAAAAGCGACATTAAAAGTGATTATTGAGAGATGAGATTGGAGCCCCTTTATCCCCCTCATTTGAGAGTCGCTCCATTATCCTATACAATGGTTCTGGGTATCCTTTTCCATACTATTGTCTACGTCAATCCCGCAATTTGGTCATTTTTCCAATTCGACATGACCACAGGTGAATATATTCACAGGATGAGGCCAGGTCCTGTTCCTTGGGCGTAGGGAAGGCAGGCTTCTACTTTCTGTCCGACTTTGCGTGGGGGGAGGACAGTAGTGTTGCTGCTTGAGAATCCCATCCACCTCTCACTCACCATAAAGAGCCAACAATTGCCCTAGAAGCATCCGGAAAAGGGTGTTCTTGGTCATTTTTGGGATGTGAGGAATTTGCCTTCTGCTCCCTCTGCTGGCTCTGGGATGGATTGCGGGGGAATGGGTTGTGGTGTTGCATGCGCGTCTAGGGTGTGGGGTTGAGGGATCGATGGGAGGACAGCTGAGCTGAGCTCAGGGCCAGAAAGATTCGCTCCTTTCAGATTGCACTGGTTAATACTATGCGCTTGCACTTGGGGCTGCATTTTGTCATTGGTTCTCACCTTCCGCTGCTCCCACCCCCCACCCCCAAACCTTCCATTCCACACACTTGTGGTCACAACATGTGACGTAATGCATGCCAAATAAAAATGTCAAGGAGTAAAGCACTGCGCAGAAGGCGGCCATTGTGCCCATTTCTGAAGACCTTGTTATTGGGTGACGTCCAGAGAGGGCGAGACAAGTTAGGATCTGCCCTGGTCGCTGTGCTGCATATACGAGAGAGCTCTTAAAATTGGCCAGTTTTCATTTTCAATTAAGTCATGAGCTGTGGGTGTCTATGGCTGGGACAGCATTTATTGCCTGTCCCAAAGGTGTCCCTTGAGAAAGTGGTGGTGAGCTGCCGTCTTGAAGTGCTGCAGTGGTCGATGTGAGCATTTATTTGCTGCCCTTGTCCTTCTAGGTAGTGGGCTGGATGAAGTAGTGTAGCATGTGGCAATAATGTGGGCGGCACGGTGGCACAGTGGTTAGCACTGCTGCCGCACAGCGCCAGAGACCCAGGTTCAATTCCTGCCTCAGGTGACTGACTGTCTGGAGTTCGCACATTCTCCCCATGTCTGCGTGGGTTTGTTCCGGTTTCCTCCCACTGTGCAAAGATGAATGGGTAAGGGGTAAATGTATGTATGGATGGGTGGATTTGTTGAGCCGAAGGGCCTGTTTCCACACTGTAATTTAATCTAATCTAATACAGAGTACAATTTGTTCTGCGTAAAGAATTTGTAAATTATTCATTGTGCAAAGTACTAATCACAGACTGGAAGATGATGAACTGTGTGTGTGGAGGGATGTGAGTTTTACTGAGTAATTTGTGAATCCCTGCAACATCAGAGACAAAGAGAATTCCAACGTTCGTCCCTGACTTTGAGGCCACAATTCCTTCAGAAATCAAATCAAAACAAAAAGTTTAGGATGCTGGGAATCTGAAAGAAAGACAGAAAGAGCTGGAGACACTCACCAGATCTGGGAGAGACGATGAGAGAGAGAGAGAGAGAGAAAGATTTAATGCTTGAACTCCAACGCAATTTTCATTCATTGTTTGACCAGTACTTCGCTTTGCGATTTTTATTGCTGCTTGAACGGTCT
This sequence comes from Chiloscyllium punctatum, assembly GCF_047496795.1. Classification (NCBI taxonomy): domain Eukaryota; kingdom Metazoa; phylum Chordata; class Chondrichthyes; order Orectolobiformes; family Hemiscylliidae; genus Chiloscyllium; species Chiloscyllium punctatum. The sequence continues at coordinate 12,175,906 of NC_092766.1, forward strand.
CCTGTCTCTGCCTTCTGCTGCAGGCTCATTCCCTCGGATACTCTCTGACTGACTGAATCTAGGGCATTAATGAGGACTGCTGATGACCTTACGTTTGGTCAACAGCTCTCATTGTATCAGTCTAGAGATGCAGGATTGACTTGAGACGGGAAAGGCAGTTCCACTCAATGGCTCATGTTTCTCTTTGTATTTTAACCGAGCAATGTAACCTGCAGCCCTCTGGAAAATTCACTACACACTTATGTCTCTTTGTCACAGCCTCCTCATCAGACAGTTTATTGAATTTGCAGCAGAGGTATACAGCCATTCGGCCCTTCACCTCCATACGGTGCCTACCTGCTTCTTCTCTGTCTCCTTATCTTTCTATCCCTTTCTCTGCAGAGTGAAACCGTGCACAACAGAGAACAGCCAAGACCTGTGGCCTCTCTGCACACGGAACTATGCTCTGGTCCTGAACAGGGATCAAAACGAGAAAGGAGTCAGCTCACAGTGCCTAGTAACAGAACCAGGCCATTCAGTCCACCGACTCTGTAGCACCAGTCAATGAGGTCGTGGCTGATTAAATCATCCTCTACTTAACTTGTCTGCCTGTTCCTCATAAAACCTTGATTCCGTTGCCGATTAAACATATTTCATCTCAGGCTTGAATATACTGAATGACCCAACCTCCATAGCCCTCTGTGGTGAAGAAATCCACAGATTCATTCCCTGATGAGAGAAGAAATTCCTTCCCATCGCTGTTTTGAATTGGCGACCCCTCATTCTGACATTATATCTTCCAGTCCCATCCTCTCCCTGACTAACTGAGGCGCAGTCTTCTCTCTGTCAGTGCGACTGTGGGAAGTGGAGGTCGACTTAGTGAAATTCCCCTGAAATTGTGTTTTTGGTACCGTGCTTCCTACATATTTCACTCAGGAGTGTCGCTCTGTTACAACAACAACGATGGTGGGACTTCATAGAGCACCACAATAAGGGAGTGTCTTGGAACAGAGATTTGTGAGAGGAATTTCAACCAACTCTTCGAATCCTAGGAGATGGGAGCATGGGGTGAGAATGGGAGGGGAGAGAGTGAGGTGGTTCCTTCGTGCTTGTTGATATTGTTGATGGGGAGTACAGATTCCTTCAGAGCAGTGGGAGAGATTTTTGCTTTGATTCTGAAAGAGGTGCGTTCTGAAACCACTGAAATGTAAAGATTGGGGCAGGAGGCAGCCGATTCTGCCATTGAGCGTCTCCTGCCCGTCAATTAGATCATGATGGGCTGGTTGTGGCGACCAATATGCTAGCCAGTCTCTCCTTCATAAGTCCCAAACCGCGGGGACTTCATTGGGATTTCATTGTCACGCAAACTCCCCTCTTCTAAGCCCTTCAATGATTTAGTGGCTCAGTCTCATTGCTCTGAGGAGACAGAATGGCATCCTCTCACAGAAGAAATTCTTCCCCATCTCAGTTTTAAATGGAACCGACAATTCTGAAACCCTGCCTCCAACTCGAGGTATCTGAATCGGGCAAATAACCTTACAACAACACGCCATCTCTGAATCTTGCTTGTTTCAAGCACTTCATCTTTCTAGCAATCTGTTCTACTGCCCGTTTGAGGGCTTCTTGCATACAGCCAGCAGCTGAACAACCGGCCAAAGTCCGGCACCTGTGCTCTGAGCATTCTGAATTGCCTCCCCCAACCCCACCCCTCCCCTATTAAACAACTCTGTCAAACAGACTTGAGCGTGTGGTTTCAGTGTTGGGCAGAAATTGATAGGCGCGTCGGTGAGAGCAGGGAGTTATGAAAGTACACAGACGCTGTGACCTCCCATCCAACAGCCCGAGCCTCAGCTCGAGTTGGTCAGAATCTCGGCCAGCGAGATCCGCTGCTTCACAGTCCACTAGTAGAGTGTAGACAGTCAGAGTCGCAGTTAATGTGCTGCTTTGATGTCTAGATATCGCCTCCGATATTCTCTGCAGATTCCTGATACAGAATGAAACCTGGCCCACCTCCATCGACTCAAAAAATTCAGTTCATTCTTTCTTAATCGTGTGTGTGTGTGTGTGTGTGTGTGTGTGTATGTGTGTGTGTGAGTGTGTGAGTGTGTGCCTCTGTGTGAGTGTGTGTGTATGTGAGTGTGCATGTGTGTATGTGTGTATGAGTGTATGAGTGTGTGAGTATGTGTGTGTGTATGCGTGTGTGTGTTTGTGTGTGTGTGATCCAATGTTGTTAGAACGTTCCTTTTAAGTAGGAGCACATTTTTAAAATATATTAAATCATTGGGTTCATAAATATATTGAATTTAAGCTTTCCACCCATTGACCCCGTTTATAGTTTCTGCTGTTCCCTGATTCAGCATATGCTTACATAGTGCACTCTTGTTAGTTTTACTGCAAAAAGGTACAGAATCCAGGGCATACAATTCCATCAAAAGTATAGAGACATTTGGAAAGGGGCTATAATTGACAAGATCAGCGACACAACTGGGATTTTGTACTCGTCCAGAGACAGCATGCAGCCTCGGACACTTCTTTCAAGAAAACAGAGAGCTGAGGGACATTGCTTTATTATGGCTCTTAAAATTCCGAGTATTCAATAATTGGAGTCTTTTGCTTCTGCAACAAACAATGCAAAAGCTGGTCAAATCTCCCAGTCCCTATAACTTTAGTTGAGCCTGCAGGAGGAACTTGCTTTGCAGGGAGATAAATTGATTCCCTCCCAAGGACAGGAAGGTGAGGTGAATAATATTAATGTATGCTCCCATGCCATCATTTGATATCATTCCATGTGATTATGTCGCCGAGGTAAACTGTTCACTGCCAAATAACTGAGTGTCCCTTTTCAATGTTCAGCAATGATAGACATTCATTTCGTGGTACCTTGTTATCTTTATTCAGAGCTGGGCTTATAAAGTTGACAAATACAGCATGGCCATTGTTGAAAAAAGTGTGATTGCTCCCTATTGTACCCAGAATGAGAGTTTGCACGCAAAATGCTGGAGACAATTGCAGCAGGAAATCCCCACTCATTGAATGGAGCAATCATTGCACCCGTTCCTGACATCTTTCAATATTCACCCAATATTGATCACCAAATACTGACATTACTGAAGAAATTGCATTGCAAAACACAAAGAACAAACCACCGCATGACACAGTGACTGACCCGTGACATTGTTTGTCTCAGAGGTAACAGTCGCTGGAGCTGATGGCGTTGAGGAGAGTGAAGTTCAGTGAACCGTGTCTCACACTGCAGGACTATGTGAAGTCTTTCTTCCAGTCAGTGGCTGGGATTGTCAGGTAACTGCTCAAGCTGTAGCTATGATCACTGTCCGGCGACTCCGCACTTGAGGTCACCTCGTTGTCTGTCTCTTTCCCATCCACGCTCCAGAGCACCTGCAGATAGCCAGGCTTAAAACGACTCACCAGACAGGGCAGAGTGGCTGATCCCATGTCTACTTGTTCCGACAAAGGAGGGAGCAGAAGGACAGAAGATTTCCAATCATCACTACCTGTGTGTGGGCAAAGAGAGAGAGAAAGAGAAGATGATAACATGGAATAAAAACAATTCTCTGACTAACGCATGTGAGGGAGAAGTACTCATATATATGATTCTGAACTGTTTGTGTGTTTGAGGGATAGAGACAGAAAATTATTAATCTATGAAATATAAGTGTGTGAGAATTATTGATATATCTAAAAGTCTGATCTATGCGTGTCCGAGAGTCAGTTAGTGAATGAAGTATTAATATAACTACCCAACTTGTGTTTGTGTGAGACAGACAGAGACGGGACTTATTGATATAACTTTCTGAACCTGCATGTTAGAGATAAATATTTATATATACTTATACATAGCAGTTTGAGCTGTGTAAGAAAACAATTAAAATGGACTAACCGACTTGCGTGCATGCGAGAAATGTTGCTCTGAACTCTGATCTGTGTGTATGTGTGTGAATATGACAGAGAGACAGAATTACATGTATATACATATCACGTTGGCTGTTGTCTTTGAACGAGATAGAGAAGTTTTAATATAACAATGTTTTATGTGTGAGAGAGACTATTACTGTTAACTTCTGCTCTGCATGTGAATGTGCGAAAGAAAATTATCAATGTAACGAGTGACCATGTTGGTGAGAGAGAATTATTGATGTATAACACAGTGACCTGTGTGTGAGGGAGACTTCTCGATTTATTCTCTGAACTGGGTATGTTTGTGTATAAGAGAGGCAGAGGGACTGAATTATGACGATAATCAATACACTGACCTGTGTGTTTTAGTGAGAGAGAGATTATTGACATTTTGCTGTGGATTGTATGCTTCCGTGTGCTCGTGTGTGAGAGAGAGAAGAGGAGAGAGAGAATTATTGCTATAAATTCTGAGATGTGGGTGATTATGTGTGAGCAAAATAGCAATGTAACACGTACCTGAATGTTTGAAGGGAATTATTGACATAATCTTTTATCTATGTATGGTTGTATGTGAAAGAGAATTGTTAATATAAATAATTGACCGACATGTGTGTTTGAGAAGAGGGAGAGAGTGGGGATAGGGGTTAGAGAAGTATTAATATAAGCAACACTCTGATCTTGACTATGTATGTTTGAGAGAGAATTATTCATGTAACTCTGACCTGTGTGTGTGAGAGAGAATTATTGATGTAATCTCTGACTAGTGTGTGTTTTGCACGTGATCTAGAGAGAGGGAGAGAGAATTAATATAATTAACACTATAACTATTAAAAAGAGAATTATTAATATCCCATTGGATTGTGAGTGGGTGTGAGGAAATTGTTCTTACAATCACTGTCCTATGAATCTTTGTGAGTAAGATAAATATGGATATAATACTGACCAGTTTATTAATATAACCACTGACTTGTGTGTATGTGAATGTGCGTGTGTGTATAAATGCGTGTGGAAGAGACAGAGAGAGATGGTGATTGAGTGAGGGTAGTATTAATGCTGTTACAATCGCTGACCAGTGTTGTTTGTAAGAGAGAAAATTATCAATATCAAGCTAATGTGTGCATGTGTGTGTGTGTGTGTGTGTGTGAGAGAGAGAGAGAGAGAGAGAGAGAGCGAGAGAGAGAGAGAGTCTATTAATAGAAATAATGATCTGACCACTCTCTGTGTGAGACAGAATTGTCCCTGTAACTCTGAACTATCTATGAGAGAGAATAATCGATTTCATCTCTGAGTGGACTTTCTGCGGTGGGGTGGAGGGGGTGCGTAGAGAGATGCTCATTAATAGTAATAGCACACTATCCCGTGTGTGAGAGATTGTTACTGATGTGAAGTCTGATCAGTATACTCTTGCGATGGAGACTTATCAATATAAAAAAAAGGAGAATTATTAGTATAACACAGAGCTGTCTAAGTGAGAGCGAATTAGTGACATAATCTCTGAACTGTTTGTGTGATAGAGATTGTGTGAGAGAGATAGCTGTGCATGTCTGTGTGAGAGAGAATTGCTGAAGTGTACCTGAGAGTGAATTATTGCTATAACCTCTGACGTGTATGCATTTGTGTGTGATTGTGTGTGTGAGTGAGAATTATTAATATAAGTAACAAACTGATATAATCTCTGACCTGTGTGCGTTTGGTATGTGAGCGTCAGAGAGGGAGAATAATTAATCGAATTAACATTCGGATCTGTGTGTTTTTGTGGGACAGAGAATTATTCATGTACTTAACATTCAGTGCGTGCGTGAGAGAATTATTTATATATCACAGACATGTGTGTTTGTGAGAAGGGCAGAGTGAAGAGAGAGAATTATCAATATTACTAAGCCTATGGCCTATGCGTGTCTGTGTCAGAGAACAGCAATGTAACACTGACCTGTGAACGTCTGTCAGAGAATTATTGATGCAATCTCTGATCTGGGTGCTGGCGTGAGAGACAATATTATTAATGCAAGAACGAGCTGCGTGTGTGAGAGAGAACTGCTGTTAGAATCTCTGAACTGCGTGTGTTTGTGAGGGAGAATTATCAATGTAACACAGACCGATTGTTGTGAGAGAGAATTATTGATGCAATGGCTGTCCTGTGTGTTTCTGCGCCTATGTATTTGTGTGTGAGAGAGACGGAGTGAGGGAGACAGAATGACAAAGAATTATTAATATAACTAACACTCTGAACAGCGTGAGAGACAGAGAGTTATTGATGTAAGTCTGGCCTCTGTTAGTTTTTTTGCGCGCGAGAGAGAGAGAGAGCAAATTATTAATATAATTTGCATCATAACTTGTTTCTTTGTGTGGGAGAGAATTATTAATTTGCCTGTGAGTGCGCGAGAAAGAAATATTGATGTAATCTCGGACGGGTGCTCGATTTTGAGAAAGGGAAAGGCAGACAGAGATTTAAGAATGTATATAACATGCGGATCTGTGCATGTCTGAGAGAGAGAAGTAATAATGTAACACTCACCATTGTGTGTGTGACAGAGACTTATTGATATAATCTCCGAACTGTTTGTGTTTGAACGATGTGTGTGTTGTGTCTGCATGTATTTATCTGTGTTGGAGAAAGAGAGCGTGATTAGTAACATAAATAAGATTCCGACTGCAAGGTGTTTGTGTGCGAGAAAGAACTACGAATGTAACACTGATCTGTGTGTTTGAAATGGAATTATTGATATAATCTCTGATCTCTGTGTGCTTATGAGAGAGGGAGAGTGAGAGTGAAAAGAGCGAATTATAAATCCTAGTAACGACTTATATGTGTCTGTGTCAGAGAAAATTAGGAATGTAACACTGATCAGTGAGTCTGAAAGAGAGGGAGAGAGAAGGAATCATTAATACAAATAAAGCTCTGACCTGCATGTGAGACAGAATTATTGATTCAATGTCTGACTTGTGTGTGTTTTTTTAATGGTCAAGAAAGAGGGAGAGAGAGAATGATTAATATAATCAACACTGACGTGTGTTTTTGTGAGAGGTAGAATTATTAATGTGTTACTGACATGTTACTGTGTATGAGAGAGAATAATTGGTATAATGTCCGACCTGTGACTATTTGTGTGAGGGAGGGAATTGGTAATGTAAAAAACACAATGACCTGTGTGTGTGCGGGTAGGGAGAGGGAGAGGGAGGGATGAAGGGAAATTATTAATACAAATAAAACTCTGTCCTATGTATGTCTGTGTGAGCAAAAAAAAATTAATGTAATACTTACGTGGATGTGTGAGTGAAGTATTCATATGAGCTCAAATCTGTCTATGTTTGTGTGCGAGCGAAAATTATTAATGGAAAAAACACATTGAGCTATGTTTTGTGAGAGAGTGGGTGGGAGAGAATTATCAAAATAAATAACCGCCTGACATGTGTGACAGGGAGAGAAACATTAATATGTAACGACCTGTGTGTGTGTGAGAGAGAGGGAGAGGAAGAGGCAGAATGGTTGATATAAGTAACCCCCTGACTTTTGTGTGTCAGTAAGAGAAACAGAATTATTATTTGTGAGAGGGAAATATTGATATAATCTATCTGACGTGTGTGTGTGCGTGCATGTGTGTGCGCGTGTGTGTGTGCGTGTGTATGTATGTGTGACAGACAGCGAGAGAATAATTAATACATGAAGCACACTGACCTGTCCGAGTGTGTGAATTATGAATATAAATCATAACCTGACCTGGATGAGAGAGAGTGAGTGATTGACTGCGTGAATGATGAACTAATTATTAATGTAAAACTTGTGGCTTGCGTACGTGAGTTAGATTTGTTGAGAAATGTGTTAAATCTTTATTTGGTGAAGTCCAGAGAACAGAGTCGACCGTGAATGGGTAAAAAAATGAACGAATCTGAATGATACAAGACAGAGACAGAGAAAGAGAAACAAAATCACTTACCCCAAGTGTTCAGCGTGGTTCCACTTCTGAAGATAGTTCTCAGAGAAATCTTACAATGGTACAGCTCATCAAAAACCAGTCATACGGCTGGAGGGAGGGGAGGAGGAAAGAATTTTTGAATCTGACTTTTTCACATTCTGCCTTTCTCGGATGGAGAAGGGTGTGGGGTCAGACCGATACACAATCGAGAGAGAGATTTCGAAATCCCACTAATCTCTCAGAGCGCTGACAGTGCAGGGTTTAATCCAGAGTGGAACATCTGTGGAGATCTGACAGAACCACCTCAAATTTCAGTTGGCCTCTGTAGGAAATTGCACTGAAGGGTATTGCTGGAGGTAATGGCATGCCCTCAGCCAGTGATGTTTCAGAAGCTGTTGTAAGTTTGAGCACACTGAGTTATTGCATTGCCCTGTCTCACTGTGATAACCAGCTGAGGTCGCCAACATAGCACGGTAATAGACGACAGAGGCACTGGAGACCACATTTCTGATGGTGAGGATATGACAAATACTGGCGAAGTTTCGAGTATATTGGAAGCGATAAGTGATGTTGCTGCCCCTGTATATTTTATCATCGGTAGTATGCGTGATCACTGACATTGAGGCTTCTCGAAACTTTGTCAATACAATAATACATGGTAGCTCACACTGGCATTCTGCATCCTACACTTCAACTGGGCTCTCTGACTGATGGAGACTGGGTCGGCTATTGATCTCTGATTGAGGACACGAACAGGCATGGTCCCGAAAATAAAAGAAACACACCGACACGTTGAGTATCTTTGGGATCAGTTGTGAAAGAAAAGCAAGTCTTGTGTCACTGACAAACGTAAATCCACAGTGGAAACGTACGGTGCTGAAAAAGCAGAGTTCGTTAGGCAGCATCTGAGCAGCAGGAGAATCTATGCTTCAGGCATAAGCCCTTCGTGAGGAATGTCATTTCTGATATAGAACTTATTCTCGAAACATTGGCACTCCTGTTCCTTGGATGCTGCCTGATCTGCTGTGCTTTTCCAGCGCTATACTTTTCAACTTTGACTATGCAGCATCAGAAATCCTCGCTTTCTTCTCGGTGGTAATCCAGAGCAATTTCTGACCTTTTACGCGGAGCAGCAGAGCCCATAGAAGAAGCAGTTTCGGAAACATTTCCAATGGAGAATGTACAGAAACAGCCAATTGTCCAGGTGCTGCCCACAATCAAAAGTACTGGAAAAAGGGATTAGAACGGTTACAGGATCGCCTTTGACCCGGTCTGACATGATAGGCAG